>NC_060181.1:55493611-55819861 GCF_021184085.1 Oncorhynchus gorbuscha | reverse complement strand
TAGATAAAAAAATGAATGAACGGCCATAGTATTTCTCTCTGAAAAAAGAATGAGGCATACAATCATCTATTGAGAAATCACTTTAGCATAGAAAAAGCCTGAGTATGTCTTCACATGATGCCTAATGTTCTCTCTTAGTCTCTGTGGCTGACGTGGATGTGGTGCGCGAGGGTCACCAGTCGGAGATCCTGCTAAGTATCGCTGATGAGTTCCCTGCTGACCTCTGTTTCACCCTGGTGTTCCGTGGTCGCCGCAGCAACTTGGACCTGGTGGCAGAGTCACCGTCCGAGGCGCAGGTCTGGATCCGGGGTGTCCGCAAACTGATCCAGAACACTAAGAGCATGAATGACAAGGAGAGGCTCGACCAGTATCCTTGTTCCAAGCTCAGCATTAAATACAACATACGGATTGATTAACCATACAAACCAATGAGGGTCTATAACGTTGCTCCATTCTATCTTAACTCTTACTAATTGTTGCCCTTAGCCAGCGTCTTCCTTTTTCTCAGGTGGATTTGGGACTGGTTTCAAAAGGCGGATAAAAACAAAGATGGACGGATGAACTTCAAGGAGGTGCGCACACTGTTGAAGATGATGAACGTGGACATGAATGAAGAGTACGCTCTTCGCCTTTTCACGGTGAGGTTACCGTCATCATCTACTGTTCACTTTTGAATTGAGTCCATCTCCCATGCTAACTCTTGTATAGATCCAGCTATTTGTCTGTCAATCCCAAATGAATGGGAGGGTGCTTATCTTTCCCATTCATTTGGAATTTAGGCATATGCTCATATACTCACATGCAAATCCATGGATTTTGACAGGTAATCAACCTTAAAGTATAGTGAGCAGTAGTTAATTGTGGATGATGTAAGGGGTGGAATTGTCCCCAACATTGGTTGCTTTTCTATGACGTCATCGTAAGTGACTACACCGTCAGTGGTTTACCATCATAAGGTGGTAGAACTCAAATGTAATGGGAACACCTTTTCTCTGAAGTAGACAAGTATTCTGCTCTTTGCTTTTACCCCCAGATGGCTGATAACTCAGAGTCCGGTTGTCTGGAGAACGAGGAGTTTGTCCAGTTCTATAAGATGCTGACGGAGAGGGAGGATGTGTGGCGGGTGTTCCAGGACTATTCTCGGGACGGACAGATATTAACCCTCGCTGAGCTGGAGGACTTCCTGAAGCAGGAGCAGCAGGAGGGGGAGAGGAGTCTGGAGCACGCCCAAGAGTTGATTGACCGCTATGAACCCTCAGAGAACGGTATGGACCACTGTGCAACTGTGGTCAACCACAATCAACTATATGAAGGAGATCATTAATAGCCTCATTAAGACAATGTCAATCATAACGAATGACAACCCACAATGATCATTACCTAGTCTACCTGAGTGAACCACAAGAGCCCACAATGGTCGGTCAACAAGTCGCCATGTTTCATTAAAAATATGTTGTACGTTTTTTTGTGCCCTTTTATTTTTTTTACTTTGTAGTTTTTGGGGGGGTTTCTGTCATGGAAATTCTTACACAGGGACACTCAAAGCCAATTTTAAATTAAATTAATTAGTCTATTGCATATTTCATTAAATAATATGAACACTTACCACGCTGCACCTTGGTCCTCCTCTCCTTCCACCAACGAGAAGCGTTACAACCATACACATGTCAATCAGGAGCTCTGCCTGGGCAGACCCAGCAGTTGTCTTATATACGGCTATACACAGACATGTTATATTTGCATGATTTAGCATAATTAATTCATTACTGTTTTGTTTTATTCATGTGACTGACCAATACTGTTTCATAAAATGGGACAGACCAACACCTTACAAGGCTTCTTTCTCTCCAAGCTGAAACCTTTAAACTGAGATATCTTTCGTTTGTTCTCAAAACAAGGTCTGGTCATACTGCCAAATTGCAGCTACTGATAAGCGAGGATTTCTACAGTCAACCACTTGCATGAACACAGAAATTGATTTATAGAACATCATATGAATAGAACACAGAAATTAGTTATAAGAAAAGCACAAACATTAACATTTCCATTACAGTTCCAATAATATTTTTTTTATATATATATTTGTCCTTATATTAAGTATTGTATATTGTATGTCCATATATATAGATTTTTCAACTAGTAACCATGATTGACCACAATTATACTGACCATAGTCAATTGTAATCAACTGCCATTGTCGACCACAATCAACAGAGAGATGTAGTTTACTGAGCATTTTCTGATTGGGTTGACTTATATAAGACAGAACTTCCCATGTCTTCTCACAGCCAAGAAACACGGGGCCATGTCTATAGACGGCTTCCAGATGTACCTGGTCTCTCCGGAGGGCGCCATCTTGGATCCCCAGCTGCTGGCCCTGCACCAGGACATGAGCCAGCCCCTCAGCCACTACTTCATCTGCTCCTCGCACAACACCTACCTAATGGACGACCAGCTCCGAGGACAGAGCAGCCAGGAGGCCTACATCCAGTGAGGAACAAAACACTCAGCATTGCAACCCTTTATAGCTTACATGGCAGTAAGGCACTGTTCAAACAGCTTTTGATATGCACCCCTGCTGAACTCAGTGTGTCTGTGTGCAGGGCTCTGAAGCGTGGCTGTCGTTGCGTCGAGGTGGACTGTTGGGATGGGCCAAATGGAGAGCCGGTTGTTTATCACGGCCACACCTTCACGTCCAAGATCCTTTTCAGAGACGTCATCACCACACTGGCGGAGTACGCCTTCAAGGTGGGCACTTCAATACCTGAATTAACTGTAGCCTCCATGACCACGGCAGCTCTATCCCCAACTCTAAATCTAATCCAGTCTCTTATTGGTTCTGTCCATTTGTCTTCTGTATTGGTTTTTGCTTCAACCAAGTATTCAGCATCATAAAACATCCTGTCTTCAGCCTTCACCTCTTCTCAGAAGAACTACTGTAAAAAAAAAATTACTGTCAAAGTTCAACACATCCTTTCAGGAATTCCGTCCATCCCCTCTCCCCTCTCCCTGTGTCCTAGGTGTCTGAGTTTCCTGTCATCCTGTCCCTGGAGAACCACTGCAGCATGGAGCAGCAGAGGGTCATGGCCCAGCTCCTGGACACCATCCTTGGGGACACACTGCTCAGGGCCCCCCTCGACAGACTGGTTCCCCAACAGCTGCCCTCTCCTCAGGTAAGACCAACACTGGACCGCTTCAATTCACTGATCAGGGTCCGGGGTGGTACTGCAGTGGCTCCGCAAATTTTAGTTTTTTGGAGGGGGGAGTAATTTTTGGGGGATTTTGTGGTGAAAGATACATATTTGACTATCGCTAGCTGCAAAAGAGGACCATTGTGGATACCATTTTTATGTCTCTGCGTCCAGCATGAAGGAAGTTATATGTACTTTCACAAGCCCAATGCTAACTAGCGTTAGCGCAATGATTGGAAGTGTATAGGAACAGTTAGCATGCTAGCTGACACTGAAGTAAATAAATGGCTTCATTACCAAAATCTCCTTTAATATGGAGGAAATTACAGTCATTGGTGCTAATTACAGGCTTTTTTCTGTATACAACATTATTAGGAAGGCCATCTAAGTGATGATTTTCGGGGTGAAACATAAGTTTCAGTGTCAACTTAAAACAACAAAAAACAGATAAAGCATGAAGAAAAAATATTGAACTATATACATTTTTATACATTTTTAAATAATACCATCTTTGAGAGCTAACAATCAAATAAAAGCTGGACAATCAGGAGGAATAGAAAAATTCAGGGCACATGGTATTGATTTTTGTGATAATGTTTGAGCAGAGGAACAAAGCATTAGCCATGGCAAAATGTATAGAATGGCAGAAAATGAGCTTTACAACGGCAACATTTTTTTCTACGCAGCCAAGATACCTTTCTAGCTAATGGAGTGTTAGAGTTTACACTTCCTCTCCAATGATCAGTGGGGAGGTCTAGATAATGAAACTGTCTACCAAATCTATTAATTTGAACATTTTGATTACATTCACCTGATAAGACAAGATGTGTGTGTTTATTTTTGCTAACATATGATGGGGGTCCCTGGGTTGCCCGTTTGCCTGGTTTGGGGTCCCTGGGCAAGCAAAGTTTATTCTATTCTATTCTATTTATCTACTCTACTGTAACCCTTATTCAACAAGGCAAGTCAACTATTTATCAAGTCAATTGAGAAGACGTTCTCTAAGGATTTGATTTCCTGTCTATGACTTTGTTCACGTTTTTCTTCAGCAGTGATGCTGGGAGCAGTACAATCATAAGTCTCCAGTGATTTTCATACTCTTCTTCCAGTCAGAGCACTTAAAAGAAAGATAAATATCCAATGAGGTGTGTGTTTGTGTATGTGTGTGCTAGACTAAAGTTAGTTAGAAAAATGTATTAAAGTGTTACTCCAAAATGATTTAATAATTGACGATACAAAATGTGGTCCTTCTGTAGCTCAGTTGGTAGAGCATGGCGCTTGTAACGCCAGGGTAGTGGGTTCGACTCCCGGGACCACCCATATGTAGAATGTATGCACACATGACTGTAAGTCGCTTTGGATAAAAGCGTCCGCTAAATGGCATATATTATTTATTATTATATTAAATACAAATAAAACAAAAACATATTGTGGACCACTCAAATAGATTTGAGACGCTAAAAAAAAATCATATTCAAACATGGCACAGTATTTCCTTTGGCGTCATCTACGTATAATACATGACATCATCTATTCATTGGCATCAGTTATTGTACACTGTCATCTATACACATGTGTGTGTATGTGTGTGTGTGTGTGCGCCCGTACGTGCATGTGTTCTTGGATTCGTGCATACTCATACAAGGATCTGAAGGGAAAGCTCCTGCTGAAAGCGAAGAAGATTGGCGGCGTAGAAGAAAGTGAAACGCCGAACGATGAGGTCACTGATGAGGTCAGCGACGAAGATGAGGCTGACCCTAAGAGCCTGTCTGCAGAGGCCCTTCGTCTCAATGATAAGGTACGTGGCTGGACGTATGTATCTGGAAGGATGAACGGACGGATGATGGACAGACGGATGGATGGATCTGTTAGGATGGACGGAAGGAGGGATGGATGGAGGTGAACGACTGGCAACCTCTTGCCGTCATCTGCACCAACTATTACACTTATACATTACTAGATTATTACTGACAATACATTCTGCCATTTTGCAAAAAATATCACACACTAAGCAAGCAATAAACACTGTGCCTTGACCTGCCAGCTAATCATGATACGCCATGGTTTAATTAATAGCCACCAAGCAGGTGATATTTGTTCACTTACATGTAACGTCCTGTCTCTTCAGAAATCCAAGCTCTCCAGGGAACTATCGGATCTGGTCGTGTACTGTAAAAGTGTTCATTTCCACAGCTTTGAGTACTCTCGCCTGCACTCCAAGTGCTACGAGATGTCCTCCTTCTCTGAGTCCAAGGCCAGGAAACTTGCAAAGGACACAGGTGCACCCTGAACTATTTTAGCAATACCTACATACCAAACAATGTATCGATATTGCCAAGGATCATTGGTTAGGAATTCACAACCATTCACTGTTGTAGGTCCCCTGGGTTATGGGATAGAAAAAAGCATCACTGTATGGCTGTGTTTTTCTCAGGGGCAGAGTTTGTGCGCCACAACAGCAGACAGCTGAGCAGGGTCTACCCCAGTGGCATGAGGACCGACTCCTCCAACTACAACCCACAGGAGCTGTGGAACGTAGGCTGTCAGATAGGTGAGAGCTTCTTCACTTAAACCATTTTGTACTCAGGTCAATGTTGTAGTGTAAATCTGTTTTTAAACAAGCTAGCAGTTTCGGTTTCCCATTGATTCTGGGAATTAAGTCATACGTTTACTGACCTGTAAAACTGAATGTTTTTAAATGTTCTGATAACAGAATTAAAAAATGTTGTCTGTTCTGGGAATGTTTATTTTTAGGTTGCAGGGAGGTTCTGAGAACATTTACTCTGGTTCCATTTTTAATAACACTGTTATTGCTTATGCTTATTTTTGGGTTAACTTTTTTGAACTCCAAGCACAGATAGGACACATAGAAATGCGGTAGCGCTATAGGTTCGGGGTGAATATTTAGCTATTTTCACAACCAATAATAATGATTGTTGTGGTGCGAAAGGATTGGATTTTGATGAATAAATAAGTATGTGTGTCGAGGCTTAACCCCTCACTGGCCAATCAGAACATGCTCCGTGGCTAAAAATATGGTTGGTTCAAGTTGTGTATTTACGGTGTTTTATGCATTGCCTTGGAATCAACTCCAATTCCAATGTTAGTCCGTCATAGTTTGTTAAATAGCTTGCAGAAACGAAATTACAAGATGTAGACCTATCCAATCTTTGCTAAATACGTTAACTTGAACCTGTTCGCAGTCCACACTGTTCTAAGTAATTGCATGCCTTCAATATGGAAATATATACAGTACCATTCAAAAGTTTGGACACATCTACTCATTCAAGGGTTTGAGTATAACAATATTGAGGATATCAAAACCATTAAATAACACATGGAATCATGTAGTAACTAAAAAAAGTGTTAAACAAATCCAAATATATTGTTCAAGCTGTGTCTGAATCCTGGCTTAGGAAGACCACCAAAAACTCTGAAATCTCCATCCTAAACTACAACATTTTCAGACAAGATTGAACGGCCAAAGGGGGCGGTGTTGCAATCTACTGCAGAGATAGTCTGCCGAGTTCTGTCCTACTATCCAGGTCTGTACCCAAACAATTTGAACTTCTACTTTTAAAAATCCACCTCACTAAAAACAGGTCTCTCACTGTTGCCGCTTGCTATAGACCACCCTCTGCCCCAGCTATGCTCTGGACACCATATGTGAACTGATTGCCCCCCATCTATCTTCAGAGCTCGTGCTGCTAGGCGACCTAACAGCTCAGCCATCCTACAATCTTACCACGATGCCCTCAATCTCACACAAATTATCAATGAACCTACCAGGTACCACCCCAAAGCCGTAAACACGGGCACCCTCCTACATATCATCCTAACCATCTTTCCCTCTGCTGTTTTCAACCAAGATCTCGGTGATCATTGCCTGCATTCGTAATGGGTCAGCAGTCAAACGACCTCCACTCATCACTGTCAAACGTTCCCTGAAACACTTCAGCGAGCAGGTCTTTCTAATCGACCTGGCCTGGGTATCCTGGAAGGATATTGACCTCATCCCATCAGTAGAGGATGCCTGTTTTTTTTATTTAAATGCCTTCCTCACCATCTTAAATAAGCATGCCCCATTCAAGAAATGTAGAAACAGGAACAGATATAGCCCTTGGTTCTCTCCAGACCTGCCTACCCTTAACCAACACAAAAACATCCTATGGCGTTCTGCATTAGCGTGATATGCAACTTTTCAGGGAAGCTAGAAACCAATATACACAGGCAGTTAGAAAAGCCAACGCTAGCTTTTTCAAGCAGAAATTTGCTTCCTGCAACACAAACTCAAAAAAGTTCTGGGACACTGTAAAGTCCATGGAGAACAAGAACACCTCCTCCCAGCTGCCCACTGCATTGGATAGATAGATAAATCCACTATAATTGAGAATCTCAATAAGCATTTTTCTACGGCTGGCCATGCTTTCCACCTGGCTACCCCTACCCCTACCCCGGTCAACAGCACTGCACCCCCCACAGCAACTCGCCCAAGCCTTCCCCATTTCTCCTTCTCCCAAATCCAGTCAGCTGTTGTTCTGAAAGAGCTGCAAAATCTGGACCCCTACAAATCAGCTGGGCTCGACAATCTGGACCCTTTCTTTCTAAAATTATCTGCCGAAATTGTTGCCACCCCTATTACTAGCCTGTTCCACCTCTCTTTGTGTCGTCTGAGATTCCCAAAGATTCAAAAGCAGCTGCGGTCATCCCCCTCTTCAAAGGGGGGGACACTCTTGGCCCAAACTGCTACAGACCTATATCTATCCTACCCTGCCTTTCTAAGGTCTTCGAATGCCAAGTCAACAAACAGATTACCGACCATTTCGAATCCCACCGCACCTTTTCCGCTATGCAATCTGGTTTCAGAGCTGGTCATGGGTGCACCTCAGCCACACTCAAGGTCCTAAACAATATCTTATTAACCACCATTGATAACAAACAATACTGTGCAGCCATATTCATTGACCTGGCCAAGGCTTTCGACTCTGTCAATCACCAAATCCTCCACGGCAGACTCGATAGCCTTGGTTTCTCAAATGATTGCCTCGCCTGGTTCACCAACTACTTCTCTGATAGAGTTCAGTGTGTCAAATCGGAGGGCCTGCTGTCTGGGCCTCTGGCAGTCTCTATGAGGGTGCCACAGGGTTCAATCTTTGGGCCGACTCTCTTCTCTGTATACATCAATGATGTCGCTCTTGCTGCTGGTGAGTCTCTGATCCACCTCTACGCAGACGACACCATCCTGTATCCTTCTGGCCCTTCTTTGGACATTGTGTTATCAACCCTCCAGACAAGCTTCAATGCCATACACCTCTCCTTCCGTGGCCTCCAACTGCAACTCTTCAACTGATTGCTGCCTGCACCTGCCCGCCCATCCAACATCACTACTCTGGATGGTTCTGACTTAGAATATGTGGACAACTACAAATACCTAGGTGTCTGGTTAGACTGTAAACTCTCCTTACAGACTCACATCAAACATCTCCAATCCAAAGTTAAATCTAGAATTGGCTTCCTATTTTGCAACAAAGCATCCTTCACTCATGCTGCCAAACATACCCTTGTAAAACTGATTATCCTACTGATCCTCGACTTCGGCGATGTCATTTACAAAATAACCTCCAATACCCTACTCAAAAATTGCATGCAGTCTATCACAGTGCCATCCGTTTTGTCACCAAACCCCCATATACTACCCACCACTGCGACCTGTACACTCTTGTTGGCTAGCCCTTGCTTCATACTCGTTGCCAAACCCACTGGCTCTAGGTCATCTACAAGACCCTGCTAGGTAAATTCCCTCCTTATCTCAGCTCGCTGGTCACCATAGCAGCACCCACCTGTAGCACGCGCACCAGCAGGTATATCTCTCTGGTCACCCCCAAAACCAATTTCTCCTTTGGCCGCCTCTCCTTCCAGTTATCTGCTGCCAATGACTGGAACGAACTACAAAAATCTCTGAAACTGGAAACACTTATCTCCCTCACTAGCTTTAAGCACCAGCTGTCAGAGCATCTCACAGATTACTGCACCTGTACATAGCCCATCTATAATTTATAAAGAGGTGTGGGAGGCCCAGTTTCACAACTGAGCAAGAAGACAAGTACAATAGAGTGTCTAGTTTGAGAAATAGACACCTTACTTGAAGTCCTCAACTTGCAGCTTCATTAAATAGTACCCGCAAAACACCAGTCTCAACGTCAACAGTGAAGAGTTGACTCCGGGATGCTGGCCTTCTAGGCAGAGTTGCAAAGAAAAAATTAAAGATTAAGATGGGCAAAAGAACACAGACACTGGACAGATGAAGATTGGAAAAGAGTGTTATGGACAGAGTTTGAGTTTGAGGTGTTCTGATCACAAAGAAAAACATTCGTGAGATGCAGAAAACATGAAAGATGCTGGAGGAGGGCTTGGCGCCATCTGTCAAGCATGGTGGAGGCAATGTGATTGTCTGGGGGTGCTTTGGTGGTGGTAAAGTTTGAGATTTGTACAGGGTAAAAGGGATCTAGAAGAAGGAAGGCTTTCACTCCGTTTTGCAACGCCATGCCATACCTTGTGGACGGCACTTAATTGGTGCCGATTTCCTCCTACAACAGTACAATGACCCAAAGCACAGCTCCAAACTATGCGATAACTATTTAAGAAGAAGCAGTCAGCTGGTGTTCTGTCTTTAATTGAGTGGCCAGCACAGTCACCGGATCTCAACCCTATTGAGCTGTTGTAGGAGCAGCTTGACCATATGGTACGTAAGAAGTGCCCATCAAGCCAGTCCAACTTGTGGGAGCTGCTTCAGGAAGCATGGGGTGAAATCTCTTCAGATTACCTCAACAAATTGACAATTAGAGTGCCAAAGGTCTGCAAAACTGTAATTGCTGCAAATGGAGGATTCTTTGACAAAAGCAACGTTTGAAGGACACTGTCATGTTTGTCATTTATTATCTTGTCTTGTCCCTGTGCTTCCCATTCTATTCGTTTCCCTCTGCTGGTCTTATTTGGTTCTTTCCCTCCTTCTAGCCCTCTCTCTCCCCCTCCCTCTCTCACTCTCTCGCTCTCTCTTCTCTCTATCGTTCCGTTCCTGCTCCCAGCTGTTCCTATTCCCCTAATCATCATTTAGTCTTCCCACACCTGTTCCCGATCCTTTCCCCTGATTAGAGTCCCTATTTATTCCTTTGTGTTCCGTTCCTGTGCCGTCGGTTCCTTGTTTTGTATTCACCATGCTGTGATTGCGTTTCGCCCTGTCCTGTCGTGTTTTTTGCCGTGATTGTGTATCACCCTGTCCTGTCGTGTTTTGTGCCTTCATCAGACGCTGCGTGTGAGCAGGTGTCTCAGTCGACTACGGCCTGCGCCTACCCGGCGACCTGCAGTCTGTGGCCGCTTCTCCAGTTGTTTTCCCTCTACAAATCTAGAGGATTTCAGTTATTCCGTTTTGAACATTAATAAACTCTGTTTCTGTTAAGTCGCGTTTGGGTCCTCTTTCACCTGCATGACAGAAGGAACCGACCAAGGAATGGACCCAGCGACTTCAGACGCTGTTTACACTGCCGTCAAGATCCAAGGAGCCATGCTCGGCAGACACGAGCAGGAATTGTCTGCTGCTCGCCATGCCGTGGAGAACCTGGCCGCTCAGGTTTCCGACCTCTCTGGACAGTTCCAGAGTCTACGTCTCGTGCCACCTGTTACTTCCTGGCCTGCCGAGCCTCCAGAACCTAGGGTTAATAACCCACCTTGCTACTCCGGGCAGCCCACTGAGTGCCGCTCCTTTCTCACGCAGTGTGAGATTGTGTTCTCTCTCCAACCCAACACATACTCTAGAGAGAGAGCTCGAGTTGCTTACGTCATTTCACTCCTTACTGGCCGGGCTCGAGAATGGGGCACAGCTATCTGGGAGGCAAGGGCTGATTGCTCTAACAAATTCCAGAACTTTAAAGAGGAGATGATTCGGGTTTTTGACCGTTCAGTTTTTGGTGGGGAGGCTTCTAGGGCCCTGGCTTCCTTATGCCAAGGTGAACGGTCCATAACGGATTATTCCATTGAGTTTCGCACTCTTGCTGCCTCTAGTGAGTGGAACGAGCCGGCGCTGCTCGCTCGTTTTCTGGAGGGACTCCACGCAGTGGTTAAGGATGAGATTCTCTCCCGGGAGGTTCCTTCAGATGTGGACTCTTTGATTGCTCTCGCCATCCGCATAGAACGACGGGTAGATCTTCGTCACCGGGCTCGTGGAAGAGAGCTCGCATCAACGGTGTTTCCCTGCTCCGCATCGCAACCATCTCCCTCCGCTGGCTTTGAGACTGAGCCCATGCAGCTGGGAGGGATTCGCATCTCGACTAAGGAGAGGGAACGGAGGATCACCAACCGCCTGTGCCTCTATTGCGGAGTTGCTGGACATTTTGTTAATTCATGTCCAGTAAGAGGCCAGAGCCCATCAGTAAGCGGAGGGCTACTGGTGAGCGCTACTACTCAGGTCCCTTCATCTAGATCTTGTACTACTATGTCGGTCCATCTACGCTGGACCGGTTCGGGTGCTACATGCAGTGCCTTGATTGACTCTGGGGCTGAGGGTTGTTTCATGGACGAAGCATGGGTTCGGAAACATAACATTCCTTTCAGACCGTTAGACAAGCCTACGCCCATGTTTGCCTTAGATGGTAGTCATCTTCCCAGTATCAAATTTGAGACACTACCTTTAACTCTCACAGTATCTGGTAACCACAGTGAGACTATTTCTTTTTGATTTTCCGTTCACCGTTTACACCTGTTGTTTTGGGTCATCCCTGGCTAGTATGTCATAATCCTTCTATTAATTGGTCTAGTAATTCTATCCTATCCTGGAACGTTTCTTGTCATGTGAAGTGTTTAATGTCTGCCATCCCTCCCGTTTCTTCTCTCCCTACTTCTCAGGAGGAACCTGGCGATTTGACAGGAGTGCCGGAGGAATATCATGATCTGCGCACGGTCTTCAGTCGGTCCCGAGCCAACTCCCTTCCTCCTCACCGGTCGTATGATTGTAGTATTGATCTCCTTCCAGGGACCACGCCTCCTCGAGGTAGACTATACTCTCTGTCGGCTCCCGAACGTAAGGCTCTCGAGGATTATTTGTCTGTGTCTCTTGACGCCGGTACCATAGTGCCTTCTTCTTCTCCGGCCGGGGCGGGGTTCTTTTTGTTAAGAAGAAGGACGGTACTCTGCGCCCCTGCGTGGATTATCGAGGGCTGAATGACATAACGGTTAAGAATCGTTATCCGCTTCCCCTTATGTCATCAGCCTTCGAGATTCTGCAGGGAGCCAGGTGCTTTACTAAGTTGGACCTTCGTAACGCTTACCATCTCGTGCGCATCAGAGAGGGGGACGAGTGGAAAACGGCGTTTAACACTCCGTTAGGGCATTTTGAGTACCGGGTTCTGCCGTTCGGTCTCGCCAATGCGCCAGCTGTTTTTCAGGCATTAGTTAATGATGTTCTGAGAGACATGCTGAACATTTTTGTTTTTGTCTATCTTGACGATATCCTGATTTTTTCTCCGTCACTCGAGATTCATGTTCAGCACGTTCGACGTGTTCTACAGCGCCTTTTAGAGAATTGTCTCTACGTAAAGGCTGAGAAGTGCTCTTTTCATGTCTCCTCCGTTACTTTTCTCGGTTCCGTTATTTCCGCTGAAGGCATTCAGATGGATTCCGCTAAGGTCAAGCTGTCAGTGATTGGCCCGTTCCAAGGTCACGTGTCGAGTTGCAGCGCCTTTTAGGTTTCGCTAATTTCTATCGGCGTTTCATTCGTAATTTCGGTCAAGTTGCTGCCCCTCTCACAGCTCTTACTTCTGTCAAGACGTGTTTTAAGTGGTCCGGTTCCGCCCAGGGAGCTTTTGATCTTCTAAAAGAACGTTTTACGTCCGCTCCTATCCTCGTTACTCCTGACGTCACTAGACAATTCATTGTCGAGGTTGACGCTTCAGAGGTAGGCGTGGGAGCCATTCTATCCCAGCGCTTCCAGTCTGACGATAAGGTTCATCCGTGCGCTTATTTTTCTCATCGCCTGTCGCCATCTGAGCGCAACTATGATGTGGGTAACCGTGAACTGCTCGCCATCCGCTTAGCCCTAGGCGAATGGCGACAGTGGTTGGAGGGGGCGACCGTTCCTTTTGTCGTTTGGACAGACCATAAGAACCTTGAGTACATCCGTTCTGCCAAACGACTTAATGCCCGTCAAGCTCGTTGGGCGTTGTTTTTCGCTCGTTTCGAGTTTGTGATTTCTTACCGTCCGGGTAGCAAGAACACCAAGCCTGATGCCTTATCCCGTCTGTTTAGTTCTTCTGTGGCTTCTACTGATCCCGAGGGGATTCTTCCTTATGGGCGTGTTGTCGGGTTGACAGTCTGGGGAATTGAAAGACAGGTTAAGCAAGCACTCACGCACACTGCGTCGCCGCGCTTGTCCTAGTAACCTCCTTTTCGTTCCTGTTTCCACTCGTCTGGCTGTTCTTCAGTGGGCTCACTCTGCCAAGTTAGCTGGTCATCCCGGTGTTCGAGGCACTCTTGCGTCTATTCGCCAGCGCTTTTGGTGGCCGACTCAGGAGCGTGACACGCGCCGTTTCGTGGCTGCGTGTTCAGACTGCGCGCAGAAGAAGTCTGGTAATTTTTTTCTGCTTCTGCTCCTGGTCTTGCTGGGTCTCAGTCTGTTCCCTGCCATCGCATCTCTCCTGTTCTTGTCCCTGCCCTTGCTGTGTCTCAGTCTGTCCCTAGTTCTCATTTTTTTTTTAGAGTAGTACCCTAGTTTCCCTTTTTATCGTTTTTCGTTACGGTCCTGAGGAGAGGAGTTGGGTTCTTTCTCGGGACGTGCTGGACCGTTTGATCTATGATTTCCTCCGTTGCCGCCAGTGTTCCTCCTCGAGAGCGCCAGGAGGCGCTCGGTGAGTGGGGGTACTGTCATGTTTGTCATTTATTATCTTGTCTTGTCCCTGTGCTTCCCATTCTATTCGTTTCCCTCTGCTGGTCTTATTTGGTTCTTTCCCTCCTTCTAGCCCTCTCTCTCCCCCTCCCTCTCTCACTCTCTCGCTCTCTCTTCTCTCTATCGTTCCGTTCCTGCTCCCAGCTGTTCCTATTCCCCTAATCATCATTTAGTCTTCCCACACCTGTTCCCGATCCTTTCCCCTGATTAGAGTCCCTATTTATTCCTTTGTGTTCCGTTCCTGTGCCGTCGGTTCCTTGTTTTGTATTCACCATGCTGTGATTGCGTTTCGCCCTGTCCTGTCGTGTTTTTTGCCGTGATTGTGTATCACCCTGTCCTGTCGTGTTTTGTGCCTTCATCAGACGCTGCGTGTGAGCAGGTGTCTCAGTCGACTACGGCCTGCGCCTACCCGAAGCGACCTGCAGTCTGTGGCCGCTTCTCCAGTTGTTTTCCCCTCTACAAATCTAGAGGATTTCAGTTATTCCGTTTTGAACATTAATAAACTCTGTTTCTGTTAAGTCGCGTTTGGGTCCTCTTTCACCTGCATGACAGACACTATTATTTCAATTAAAAATAATTATTCACAACCTTGTCAACATCTTGACTATATTTCCTATTCATTTTGCAACTCATTTCATGTATCTTTTCATGGATAACAAGGACATTTCTAAGTGACACCAAACTTATGAACGGGAGTGTACATGGTTAGCAGATGTCATTGCGAGTGTAGCAAAATGCTTGTGCTTCTGGTTCCGTGAGTGCAGCACTATCTAACATATAATCTAAAAATTCCACAAAATCTACCTAAATAAACACAAATCTAAGTAAAGGAATGGAATAAGAATATAGACATATAAATATATGTGTGAGCAATGACAGAGCAAGATTCAATAGATGGTACAAAATACAGCATACTGTCAAGGTTGTGCGCTACTGGTGAGAAGTCAGGTGCAGGAAAGCAGAGAGTTGTGATCAGGCGCACTTTATTTGGCAGAAGCACAAAAGACAGACGCAACTGTGTCAACAACCCTCCAGCCAATGGCAAAAGTGTATCAGCACAAAAACACTCACAATAATGCAAATGTATGACAATAAACCAACTACGGGTCAAATCACGATACCCGGGGGAAAACCAGTCTGGCACATAACACTAAACACATAACAAAATAATTCCACACAAAGACATAGGGGGAACAGAGGAATATATGCAGTGTGATTAGGGAATGTAAACCAGGTGTGCGGGGAACAAGACAAAACAAATGGAACAATGAAAAATGGAGTGGCCATGGCTAGAAAGCCAGTGACGTCAACCGCAGAACCCCGCCCGAACAAGGAGGGGAGCCGACTTTGGCGGAAGTCGTGACACATACATATATGAGATAAGTAATGCAAGATATGTAAACATTATTAAAGTGGCATTACTAAAGTGACTAGTGATCCATTTATTAAAGTGGCCAATTATTTCAAGTCTGTATGAAGGCAGCAGCCTGTCTGTGTTAATGATGGCTGTTTAACAGTCTGATGGCCTTGAGGTAGAAACTGTTTTTCAGTGTCTCGGTCCCAGCTTTGATGCACCTGTACTGACCTTGCCTTCTGGATGGTAATGGGGTGAACAGACAGTGGCTCACGTGGTTGTTATCCTTGATGACCTTTTTGGCCTTCCTGTGACATCTGATGCTGTAGGTGTCCTGGAGGGCAGGTAGTTTGCCCCCGGTGATGCATTGTGCAGACCGCACCACCCTCTGGAGAGCCTTGTGGTTGTGGGCGGTGCAGTTGCCATACCAGGCGATGATACAGCCCGACAGGATGCTCTCAATTGTGCATCTGTAAAAGTTGGATTTTAGGTGACAAGCCAAATTTCTTCAGCCTCTTGGGGAAGAAGAGGCGCTGTTGCGCCTTCTTCATCACACTGTCTGTGTGGGTGGACCATTTCAGTTTGTCAGTGATGTGTACGCTGGGGAACTTAAAACTTTCCACCTTCTCCACTGTTGTCCTGTCGATGCAGATAGGGGTGTGCTCCCTCTGCTGTTTCCTGAAGTCCACACTCATCTCATTTTGTTTTGTTGACATTGAGTGAGAGGTTGTTTTCCTGACACCACACTCCGAGTGCCATCATCTCTTCCCTGTAGGCTGTCATTGTTGGTAATCAAACCTACTACTGTTGTGTCGTCTGCAAACTTGATGATTGAGTTGGAGGCGTGCATGGCCACGCAGTCATGGGTGAACAGGGAGTACAGGAGGGGGCTGAGCCCACACCCTTGTGGGGCCCCAGTGTTGAGGATCAGTGAAGTGGAGATGTTGTTTCCTACCTTCACCACCTGGGGGCGGCCTGTCATGAAGTCCAGGACCCAGTTGCACAGGGCTGGGTTGAGACCCAGGACCTCAAGCTTAATGATGAGCTTGGAGGGTACTATGGCGTTGAATGCTGAGCTGTAGTCATTGGGATAGGGCAGTGTGCAGTGTGATAGCAATTGCATCATCTGTGGAACTATTGGGGTGGTAAGCAAATTTAAGTATTTCTAGTGTGACAGTTAAGGTGGAGGTGATATGATCCTTGACTAGTCTCTCCAAGAACTTCATGATGACCGAAGTGAGTGCTATGGGAGAGAGTCATTTAGTTCAGTTACCTTTGCCTTTTTGGGTACAGGAACAATGGTGGCCATCTTGAAGCATGTAGGGACAGCAGACTGGGATAGGGAGAGATTGAATATGTCCGTAAACACACCAGCCAGATGGTCTGCGCATGCTCTGAGGACGCGGCTAGGGATGCCGTCTGGGCCGGCAGCCTTGCGAAGGTTAACATGTTTAAATGTCTTACTCATGTCAGCCCCGGAGAAGGAGAGCCCACAGTCCTTGGTAGCGGGCTGCGTTAGTGACACTGTATTGTCCTCAAAGCTGGCAAAGAAGGACGGGTACACCCTGTTTGAGTTTCTGCCTGTAGGAAGGGAAGAGCAAAAAAAAAAAAAAAAGTCGTGGTCAGATTTTCCAAAAGTAGGGTGAAGAGGGTATTGTATGCATCGCGGAAGTTAGAGTAGCAGTGATCCAGTGTTTTTCCAGCGTGAGATCTACAGTCAATATGCTGATAGAATTGTTCTCAAATTTGCTTTGTTAAAATGACCAGCTATAATAAATGCAGCCTCAGAATATATGGTTTCCAGTTTGCATAAAGTAAAGTCCAGTGAAGTTCCTTGAGGGCTGTCGTGGTATTGGCTTGAGGGGGGGATATACCCGTCTGTGACAATAATTGAGGATCATTCCCTTGGGAGATAATACAGTTGGCATTTGATTGTGGAATTTTAGGTCAGGTGAACAAAAGGACTTGAGTTCCTGTATGTTGTTACAATTACACCACGAGTCATTAATCATAAAACATACACCCCGCCCTTCTTCTTCCCGGAGAGATGTTTATTCCTGTCGGCGCGATGCACAAAGAATCCAGGTGGCTGTACCAACTCCGACAGCATATCCCGAGAGATTTTCCGTGAGACAGAGTGTGTTACAATCCCTGATGTCTCTCTGGAAAGCAACCCTTGCCTTAACTTTGTCTTCCTTGTTATCTAGAGACTGGACATTAGCGAGTAATATACTCAGAAGCGGTGGGGGGTGTGCGCGCTTGCTATGTCTGACCAGAAGACTGCTCCATCTACCTCTTCTCCGGCAGCGTTGTTTTGGGTCAGCCTCTGGAATCAATTCAAATGCCCTGGGTGGTACGTAGAAAGGAGCTGCTTCAGGAAAGTCGAATTCCTGGTCGTAGTGATGGTAAGTTGACGTCTCTCTAATATCCAATAGTTCTTCCCGGCTGTATGTAATAACACTTGAGATTTTCTGGGCTAACAATGTAAGAAATAATACATAAAAAAATACTGCAAAGTCTCCTAATGTAACGACGTTCGTCTGTTGAAGAAACAGAGTCGGACCGAAATGCAGCGTGTAGGTTACTCATGACTTTAATGAAATAAATCGCGGTACATGAAATAACTGAATACTAAATACAAAAACAACAGAACGGAACGTGAAACTAATTACAGCCTATCTGGTGACTACAACACAGAGGCAGGAACAAACACCCACGAAATACAAAGCGAAACTCAGGCTGCCTAAATACGGTTCCCAATCAGAGACAACGATAAGCACCTGACTCTAATTGAGAATCGCCTCAGGCAGCCAAGCCTATACAACACCCCTAATCAGCCGCGATCCCAAATAATACAAACCCCAATACGAAACACAACATATAAACCCATGTCACACCCTGGCCTACCCAAACATATAACAAAAACACAAAATACAATGACCAAGGCGTGACACCTAAGGACTAGAATTCGGTGCCATCTTTACAGTAATGATGGACTGTCGTTTTGTCTTTGCTTATTTGAGCTGTTCTTCCAATAATATGGACTTGGGTCTTTTACCATATAGGGCTATCTTCTGTATACCAAACCTACCTTGTCGCAACACAACTGATTGGCTCAAACGCAATAATAAGGAAAGAAATTCAACAAATTAACTTTTAACAATGCACACCTGTTAATTGAAATGCTTTCCTGGTGACTTCCTCATGAAGCTGGTTGAGGGAATGCCAAGAGTGTCATCAAGGCAAAGGGTGGCTACTTTGAAGAATAATCAATTATACATTCATCCCAAACCATCTCAATTGGGTTGAAGTTGGGGGATTGTGGAGGCCAGGTCATCTGATGCAGCAACATCACTCTCCTTCTTTGCTGGTGATGCTGTGCAAAGTGTTTATACAAGGGTGGCTACTTTGAAGAATCTAAAATATATTTTGATTTGTTTACACTTCTTAGGATACTACATGATTCCATATGTGTTATTTCATAGTTCTAATGTCTTCTCTATTCTAGAAAATAGAAAAATGAAGAAAAACCCTTGAATGATTAGGTGTGTCCAAACTTATGAATGGTAGCATTCACACTGATATTGGGGCTAGGCCTACTGTAAATTGCATTATGGCTGAACATGGAAATGCAAAACATTGTCAATAGGCAAGATTAAATTCTTTACTGATAAGGCCTAAAAAGACAACAGATAATTATCAAATGATAAACAAAACACAACAATAACTTGTTTTTAAATAGGCTATGTCCGATACAGCTACAGGCACCATAATCACTCCCTGTGGGCATATATATAATATTACAACTACACAGACTATGGAGGGTTTTACACACATCAACATGTTTCACTGTAGCTGGACAAAGATCCAATATAAAGACAAAGAGAATGTCCACTCAATGTTATACTGCTCCCAAATATGTTTTATAAATATATTGGAACCATCTTTTTTTACCCCTTTTTTCTCCTCACAAGAGAAGGTCGCTGTTGTTTTATACTGGTATCTTTCATTTATTTGGCGTGGGCTACAGCCTAACAGTAGCCGTGAATTCGTAAACTCAATCCTATGTCTGGACAACTGTTCCTTTATGATCCAGCCAGGTCATTACAATATAATAAAATCGGCAGTATAAAAAAATACAAGACGTATTGCTGTTGAGCCAGCCTTCATTATAGTAGACCTAGGGCAGGGCTGCCCAACCCTCTTCCTGGAGATCTCCTGTCCTGTAGGTTTTCAGTCCAACCCTAATTTAACATATCTGATTCAGCTAGTTAATGTCTTGTTGAGCAGCTAATTAGAATCAGGTGTGTTAAATTAGGGTCCGACTGAAAACACGCTGGACGGTCGCGCTCCAGGAAAGAGGGTTGGGCAGCCCTGGCCTACGGAGGGCTTGGGTTTTGAACATATGAAACGTAAAAACAAGCAATTGTTACAGGAAAACAACTTCTAAAAACGAGGTTCACCAGTATTCACAGAGGGATCTGCATGGCTATAATAATGTAGGCCTGCCTACAATACAAAGATAAAAAAAGGGAATGTTAGCTCTTTTAATAAGCTACGGTGATACGAGACAAACCCTTTTTTCAACAGTCCTGACTGCATTGGTCAGGACAGAAATAAACAGCTTTCATTGAGAGGAAGGGAGACTATGCTTGGTTTTCAATCAAATAAAATGAAATTGGGGAAAAACTATAGTTTTATGTTTCTTAAAACTCTTCTTCCATGCGCATATTGACAGTGTGCATCACGGCTACATAGGCTGTGTTTTTCCACTGTCAAAATTCATGCCATAACCAACCGTGTTACTGATAAAACCAGCTTTTGGTTGGTCTTACATATCCCTACTAGCCCTGCCTGAAATGAGAACTTTGGATCCCGTTTTTAAGGAAACATACATATCAACATATCATATACCTATCATATACCATATATCTGAGTGCAAGCGAGCTGATATAAGACAGGTAAATTGCCAACAGTTTGAAAATAGCAGAGCGCTAGCTTTAACAGTTTGAAATTTCCAACGAACATGAGATCGACGCTAGCGCCGCCTTATTGCCAGCCGAAAATAGAGCCCATAATCTTCTGTTCTCTATCCATGGAATTAGTCCAATGTGCCACCAGGATGGAGCTTTTTTTCATGCATACAAAGCTTTTCATTTTAGTCTATTCAAACAAACCCAATTCCAAAAGAAAACAAGCACTCATTAAGATCAGGTGTGGCCAATTAGTGTGCGAGGTCCACACTCCTGAACACGCTTCACAAGATAGAGGATAGAGAGAGAGTTCTGTTGATGCTGAGAACGGAATGTCTATGTTGTTCAATAACTTTCTTAGAACGTTCTCTTTGAACGCTACGAAGGTGGTTTTTATGGGAGTTTTCTTTATGCTCTGAGAACAGAATGTATGTTCCTGGAACATTATGTGCTAGCTGGGCAAGTTCAGGCATAGCCTAGCTAGCACATAACGTAAAACTTTGCTTTTTTAAATGTTTATACACTCTCTGTCCCAGACGATTTACCTTAAACAGGCCTAGAACCTGTTGTTTCTATTATACATTACATTAGGCCTGGTGAAACACACCGTACACATCCGTACATGCATTGCTTGCTTCCTGGCTGGAAGAAAGAAGGAGAAGGTTTACTGCCCGAAATGGCAAGGTAACACATCATGTAGATGGGTCTGGAGAGAAACAGGGTGCAAGCCAAGGAGAGTTAGAGACTACAAGCACGTTGTCTCCTCACTCTTCTTCACTTTGTGACAAATTTGTGAAAAGAGCTGTATGCATTTATTTGATGTTCTCTTAGTGGCTCTGAACTTCCAGACAGCTGGGCCAGAGATGGATCTGAACGATGGGCTCTTCAGTCAGAACGGCTGCTGCGGCTACGTCCTCAAACCTGACTTCATGAGGAATGATGACTCTTTTGATCCAGAGAGACCCCAGGACCGGAATGGTTACACATCACTCCGCCTGTCTATCCAGGTCCAGAAACAACTGTCTGTTGTGTTTTGTTGTGTGCATGTACAGTTAGTGTGTTTTGCCGGTTTCATTTGCAATGTTTTTGAGTATGTATCCTTGTTTGAGTTTTGATTTTTATGTGCATGTGTTGTCCATAAGGTGATCAGTGGGCAGCAGCTACCAAAGGTGAACCACAAGGAGGGCTCTATCGTTGACCCTCTGGTTAGAGTGGAGATCTACGGAGTATTTCAGGACCAAGCCAAGCAAGAAACTAGTTACATTGACAACAACGGTGAGGGACCAGCTTTCAAGGACTGTCAAAACACATTCATTGGGGTCTTTGTACAGACCCAGCTTACTCCTGGTCTAAAATGCATGCTTTGTGGCCTAAAGTGGTCTAGGCCGCTTTGTGGCCTAAGGTGGTCTCGGCCGCTTCCTCCAGTGCACATGAGCCGCAGCAGCATGGGTTCCAATTCGGCCCAATGTTATTTCAACTCTCCTCTATCTTCTATCCAATAAACTAAGACTCATTAGAAATATAAAGTACCGGTCAAAAGTTTGGACACAACTACTCATTCAAAGGTTTTTCTTTGTTTAACACTTTTTTGGTTACTACATGATTCCATATGTGTTATTTCATAGTTTTGATGTCTTCACTATTATTCTCCAATGTAGAAAATAGTCAAAATAAAGAAAAACCCTTGAATGAGTAGGTGTGTCCAAACTTTCTACTGTTACGGATGTAAAAAAAAGAAAAGCATGCATTATCATTATTATTACACCATGCCATGTTTTAGTGAATTAGATAGAACCTCTGTACTTCTCTTGGCTGACTAAAACCTGGACTCTGCTGCCCCCTGCCTACAGGTTTTAACCCTCTGTGGAATGAGACCCTCAATTTCATCGTCCATGTCCCTGAGTTGGCCCTGGTGCGTTTTGTGGTGGAGGACTATGACAAGTCCTCCAGGAACGACTTCATGGGCCAGTTCACTGTGCCCTTCACCTGTATTCAGCCAGGTAAGATTGACCTTATCATATTACAGCTGAGGGTGAAGTCTGGACAACTGGGTAAATCCCAATTGCAGTTTTCATTAAATGATTGTACAAAATCATTTGATCCTATTGACTCGCTAAAGGTTAAATCAATTGATGAATCTCGTCAGAATTTGACATCCCTGCTGAGTGTTTTAATGTAAGCCTGTTATGTACAAATGTACATATTTTACTGTATGAGTGATGGTTTCCAAGTGGTTCTTCATGACAACAAGCTGAATTTCTTCTGGCTCCTCTCCCCACACTTCACAGGATATCGCCATATCCACCTTCTGTCCAAAGATGGGACGGCAATCCCTCTGTCTTCTCTGTTTGTCAACGTCAAGATCTCCGAGCTAACAACAGAAGTCTGATGGCCCAATGTTTGGCTGAATAATATGCCGCAAACACCAACCACATGGGAGGGTTACAATAATACTGTTATTGGTTTTTAAAGGTAAATCTATATGCCCAATGTACTGCTTTAGATCATTTCTGCCTAAATAGCAGTTTCTGTTCAAGCAACATCAGCGGGGCCTCACACTGATGAAAGACAAAAAACACTTGTCTCATGGCCTAGACAGCCTTACCTGGTAATTCTCAGCATTTTAGGGATTGTTTTTGCTATTTCCCCAATATATAATCTTTTAAAATAATCATAGTTAAAAAAAAACTTGAATGTCGTGCGTCAAATCATATAGTGGTCCACGTTTGACGCCCATGCAGATAACTGAGATGAAATCAATGAAGAAATGCTTGAGCCCAATGTCAGCTTCTTTGACATGGCACGTTCAATAGCACTTGGCTGATCAAACTGATGCAAGGACTGACATATTGCAGGGTTCAAAGGTCATTTTAGAGTAACAGACTTTGCAATGACCTCTTTTAAAATAAAATCAGTTTTATAACCATCCAAGTATTCAACATTTGCACTGTGTGCTGGTAGAGTAGCTTAATTGTATAAACAATTATTCCTCCATCTAAACATTTCAATATATATTCTTTACAGTTCTTCAAAGTGTGGCATGAAACTATATCTATTATCTAAAGAATCGTGTTGTAAAAGTATTAAACTGTAAAGTATTTATGTGCATAGAGCTCTGTAAATAAAGAGAAATGAAAGACCTGTCTTTAAAAATCAATATTTTAGAAAGCTATATCTCTATTGGTTAAAAATATTTTTCTTTCCATCTTTCCATTAATTTTATGTCAGTTTTCAATTTTGTATTACACACCATTAATTGGCTGTTTTAAATAATGTCTCATCAGACCACAGATCTTTTGCTTTATTTTGTTGCAAACTCCAGGCGTGCTGCCATGTGCCTTTTTCTCAGGAGTAGCTTCCGCCCGGTCACTCTCCTATAAAGCCCAGATTGGTGGAGTGCTGTAGAGACTGTTGTCCTTCTGTTAGGTTCTCCCATATCAGCCAAGGAATTCTGTAGTTCTGTCAGTGTGGTCACTGGGTTCTTGGTCACCTCCCTGACCAAGGTCCTTCTTGCCCGGTTGCTCAGTTTGGTCGAACGGCCAGCTCTAGGCAGAGTCTGGGTAGTTCCATATTTTTTCAATTTCCCAATGATGGAGAGCACTGTGCTTTTGGAAGATTTTAACACCTTATAAATAGTTTTATACCCTTCCCCAGATACGGTATATGCCTCATCACAATTATATTTCGGAGATCTACGGCCAGTTCCTTGGACTTCATGTTATAGTATCTGGATCTCCCGAGTGGTGCAGCAGTCTAAGGCATTGTATCTCAGTGCTAGAGGTGTCACGACAGATCCTGGTTCGATTCCAGGCTATATCACAATTGGCCGTAATTGGGAGTCCCATATGGCGGCGCACAATTGGCCCAGTGTCACCAGGGTTCGGTTTTGGCCGGGGTAGGCAGTCATTGTAAATAAGAATTTGTTCTTAACTGACTTGCCTACTTTCTGCTCTGACATGGACTGTCAACTGTGGGACCTTATATAGAAAGCTTTGTTTCTTTCTAAAACATGTCCAAACAATTGAATTGGCCACAGGTGGACTCCAATCATCATGTTGTGACATCTCATGGATGATCAAAGGAAATTGGATGCACCTGAGCTGGAGTGAAAATTATAAATGATAATTTCATTTTCGATATATTTGCAAATAAATCTTAACATGATATCACTTTGTCATAATGAGGTATTTTTGTAAATGGATCAGAAAAATATATTCAAGGGGTATGAATACTTTCTGAAGGCACTGTACCTCTGCAGCACTGGCATGGTCAGTCTGTTTGTCGAAGCTCTAGTGTGGTGTTAAGATGGCTCCGGAGGGGATGGCTGCTGTTTTATGGGCTCTTTGTCACTTTTTTTGCACAAAATGTTGCTGCTACAGTCTCTTATGACCGAAAATAGATTCTGGACATCAGAAGAGCGATTACTCAATTTGAACTGGACAAATCATTTTTCTTTAATGAGTCGGACGAGAGGGATTTACTCCAGACACGCGAACAGACCCTCATCCCTGTCATTTGCAGGATAAAGAAATGGAGGTTTCGCAGAAGGAGATCTGGATGCCTTGTGAGGATACGGCGACATGTGGCTAATCTGCCTTTGCCATTGGTACTACTGGCGAATGTACAATCGCTGGGTAATAAAGTGGATGAACTACAAGCACGTATTGTCAGGATTTGGCCAGGGTTGTTCCGGTTTTTGGTCACTAGATGCCACCATTGTGCCTTTTGACCTTTTGTTTTCCCTTGATCCCCATTATTATTTGCACCTGTGCCTCGTTTCCCCTGATTGTATTTAAACCCTTTGTTTTCCTCAGTTCTTTGCTCTGTGTTTGTATGTTAGCACCCAGCCCTAGTACTCTGTGAACTCTTGTGGATCCTGGTGGACTCTCTTGTGGTATTCTGTTTTTTTGTTCTTGTTTGTTTGTTTTTGAGTATCTTTTGAGGCTTTTTGTGCTTTACCTTCCACCTTGTGGATTTACCTTTTTGTCTTGGAGGATTACCTTTGTTCTTGTGGAATTCCTTTTGAGGTTGTGGAGTTACATGTTTTTTACATTTACATTTACATTTAAGTCATTTAGCAGACGCTCTTATCCAGAGTGACTTACAAATTGGTGCATTCACCTTATGACATTCAGTGGAACAACCACTTTACAATAGTGCATCTAAATATTTTAAGGGGGGGGGTTGAGAAGGATTACTTTATCCTATCCTAGGTATTCCTTAAAGAGGTGGGGTTTCAGGTGTCTCCGGAAGGTGGTGATTGACTCCGCTGTCCTGGCGTCGTGAGGGAGTTTGTTCCACCATTGGGGAGCCAGAGCAGCGAACAGTTTTGACTGGGCTGAGCGGGAACTGTACTTCCTCAGTGGTAGGGAGGCGAGCAGGCCAGAGGTGGATGAACGCAGTGCCCTTATTTGGGTGTAGGGCCTGATCAGAGCCTGGAGGTACTGAGGTGCCGTTCCCCTCACAGCTCCGTAGGCAAGCACCATGGTCTTGTAGCGGATGCGAGCTTCAACTGGAAGCCAGTGGAGAGAGCGGAGGAGCGGGGTGACGTGAGAGAACTTGGGAAAGTTGAACACTAGACGGGCTGCGGCGTTCTGGATGAGTTGTAGGGGTTTAATGGCACAGGCAGGAGCCCAGCCAACAGCGAGTTGCAGTAATCCAGACGGGAGATGACAAGTGCCTGGATTAGGACCTGCGCCGCTTCCTGTGTGAGGCAGGGTCATACTCTGCGGATGTTGTAGAGCATGAACCTACAGGAACGGGCCAACGCCTTGATGTTAGTTGAGAACGACAGGGTGTTGTCCAGGATCACGCCAAGGTTCTTAGCACTCTGGGAGGAGGACACAATGGAGTTGTCAACCGTGATGGCGAGATCATGGAACGGGCAGTCCTTCCCCGGGAGGAAGAGCAGCTCCGTCTTGCCGAAGTTCAGCTTGAGGTGGTGATCCGTCATCCACACTGATATGTCTGCCAGACATGCAGAGATGCGATTCACCACCTGGTCATCAGAAGGGGGAAAGGAGAAGATTAATTGTGTGTCGTCTGCATAGCAATGATAGGAGAGACCATGTGAGGTTATGACAGAGCCAAGTGACTTGGTGTATAGCGAGAATAGGAGAGGGCCTAGAACAGAGCCCTGGGGGACACCAGTGGTGAGAGCGCGTGGTGAGGAGACAGATTCTCGCCACGCCACCTGGTAGGAGCGACCTGTCAGGTAGGACGCAATCCAAGCATGGGCCGCGCCGGAGATGCCCAACTCGGAGAGGGTGGAGAGGAGGATCTGATGGTTCACAGTATCGAAGGCAGCCGTTAGGTCTAGAAGGATGAGAGCAGAGGAGAGAGAGTTAGCTTTAGCGGTGCGGAGCGCCTCCGTGATACAGAGAAGAGCAGTCTCAGTTGAATGACTAGTCTTGAAACCTGACTGATTTGGATCAAGAAGGTCATTCTGAGAGAGATAGCGGGAGAGCTGACCAAGGACGGCACGTTCAAGAGTTTTGGAGAGAAAAGAAAGAAGGGATACTGGTCTGTAGTTGTTGACATCGGAGGGATCGAGTGTAGGTTTTTTCAGAAGGGGTGCAACTCTCGCTCTCTTGAAGACGGAAGGGACATAGCCAGCGGTCAGGGATAAGTTGATGAGCAAGGTGAGGTAAGGGAGAAGGTCTCCGGAAATGGTCTGGAGAAGAGAGGAGGGGATAGGGTCGAGCGGGCAGCTTGTTGGGCGTATATGTTTTCCTGAAGAACTTCACTTTTTACTTCATTAAATACACCGTCTCAAGTACTGCTGTGTCTGCCTCATCTTCTGGGTTCTGCCGACTATTCGTGGCTCAGTTGGTTAAGTGACTGTTTCTCACTCCGGAGACCCGGGTTCGTAACCGGGTCCTGACACGTATATCCTACCAACGGACATTAAAAATGGTAATATCTTATGTTTCACCGAGTTGTGGCTGAACGACGACATGAATAACATACAGCTCACGGGTTATACACTGTATCGGCAGGATAGAAAAGCAGCCTCTGGTAAGACAAGGGGTGGCGGTCTATGTGTATATGTAAACAACAGCTGGTGCACGATATCTAAGAAAGTCTCACCTGAGGTAGTATCTCATGATAAGCTGTAGACCACACTATCTACCAAAGGGTTTTCATCTATACTCTTCGTAGCTGTCTAATTACCATCACTAAATGATGCTTGCACTAAAATTGCACTCAATGAACTGTATACCGCCATAAGCAAACAGGAAAATGCTCAGCCAGAGGAGGTGCTCCAAGTGGCCGGGGACTTTAATGCAGGGAAACCTAAATCTTTTTAACCAAATTTCTATCAGCATGTTAAATGTGCAACCAGAAGGGGGAAAAAACTCTGACCACCTTTACTCCACACACAGAGACGCGTACAAAGTTCTCCCTCACCCTCCATTTGGCAAATCTGACCATAATTCTATCCTCCTGATTCCTGATTACACGCAAAAATGAAAGCAGGAAGCACCAAAGTCTCGGTCAATAAAAATGTGGTCAGATTAAGCAGATGCTAAACTACAGGACTGTTTTGCTAGCACAGACTGAAATATATTCTGGGATTCTTCCGATGGCATTGAGGACAACACCACATCAGTCACTGGCTTCATCAATAAGTGCATTGATACGGTCTTCCCCACAGTGACTGTACGTACATACCCCAACTAGAAGCCATGGATTACAGGCAACAATCGCACTGAGGTAAAGTGTAGAGCTGCAGCTTTCAAAGAGAGGGACTTCGTGGAAATTCAGTACTGAGAGAGACTTGGTCATTTCTTCAAACAATCATTGATTTTTCTCACAAGATTACCCGAGTCCTCTAGTCCTTCACTCTACATTAACCTCACCAATCCTACTGTGATCAACTCAGTACCACAGATCTGGTCTTTTGGTTGCCCGCAACAGGCTAATTAACAATTGTGCCCAAGGATACCTCACTTAATAACACTCTTATCAACTCAACTCAGTCCTGCTAGTTACCTCAGCTATGGCTCTCTTAAGGAAGACCTCACTCTGAGCGGTACCCTCAACAGGGGCTTTAATTTTTTCTTTCTTTTTCCTTTATAATTTCATCACTTATTGATAGATTGTCCAAGCCTACCTCTCTCAGTACTACGTCCGAGATCTGGTATCCCGTGCCCGCTACCTCTCAGATCATAGGCGGGTCCAGGTGCTCAATAATAAGCGTGGTTTACCCTGAGATCCTAATTTCTGATCCCCTGTGCACAGTTTACCCTGATCTTCAGGAGCGGTCAACAGGTGAAGTTGAAGATCACCTCCTCGTCACAAAAAAATGTGTTGGAAATTCAGTACGGAGAAAGACTTGGTAATTTCTTCAAACAATCATCTTATTTAATATGAATTAATTATTGAAATAATGAAACCGTCAGCACAACAGTCTAGTGTGTTTCAGAAAAGGCTCTACTCATTTTAATCGAACATTCATTTTTATTAACTTCCTTATTATATCAGTTTGATGAGAGACTTTAAATGTTTCAACACATTCTCCATTTCAGCATTTACTGTTATTTATTATTCTCGGAAATCCCAGACATGTGCTGGAACATTGTGTTAGATGAATGTAGTTCTTAGGTGTTCATTACCCAATTCAATTTAAATCACCCTGTATGTTTCTAAGAATTTGTAAGATCCTTATTTGCATAAAATAGACAGAGACCACTCTTCCAAAATTAGCCAATAGCATTTATTCTCAAGAGCGCTGGTCATAATACCATGTACATTGGTTTATATACCTCACATTTCATCATAAATGTCTCTCCTCCTCTCAGACACAATGGTAATGTAGCATTCCCACAGTGCTGGAAAATGATGGTGGCCACACAAAATATTGACACTTTGGGCTCAATTTGGACATTTTCACTTAGGGGTGTACTCACTTTTGTTGCCAGCGGTTTAGACATTAATGGCTGTGTGTTGAGTTATTTGGAGGGGACAGCAAATGTACACTGTTATACAAGCTGTATACTCACTACTTTACATTCTAGCAAAGTGTCATTTCTTCAGTGTTGTCACATGAAAAGATATACTCAAATATTTACAAAAATGTGAGGGGTGTACTCACTTTTGTGATATACTGTACATAATTTAGTCATTATTCATAAAAATCCCATTGGTACAGTACATCTGACCAGAGAGACTCGTTATTTCCATGTGTTCCAAGTAAACAGTCTTCCAGTAGGGCTGCTCTTCAGCCTTATTCCTTATTTCCTGTTCTTTCGTGTTGAAGCTGAAGGGTTAACCTCCCCAGGCTCCCAAAGACATGGCCACTCCCCAGTCTCACTGGTGAAAGAGGAGCCCTGGGTTTTTAGACAATTACTCTTACTGCTTCCATCATGGCCGTGCATCTGGCCCAGAGTGCGATGCTGAGGAGCGGCCGCTGGCACCTGCTGTGCTCCACAGCCCCAGCTCTGGTCTCCACCAGGTGGGTAGGGGGCACCCGTTCTCCCTCTAACACCCTACCATCCACCTCCCAGGGTAAGATTCGGACTGCAGATGACCTCCCCAGGATCAAAACCCGGGATATGTTTTACAGAATGTTTGTCAAAGGCTACTACAACCGCCTACACGAGCTACAGGTACAGTAAAGAGGCTATGCCCTCTATGGAAATGTTTTTTTTTTAAAGTGTGCTCTGTTTTTGGAATGGTGGCTGCTGATACCCCTCTCTATGTTTTGGGTACAGTAAGTTTCTGATACCTTACTGTGTGTTTCTCTGTTACTGCTCACTGACTAGAGTTGAAACATGAGATCTGTATGAGGCGTTTGTGTTTAGTCAAAGCTGACCCACAGAGACTGTTGTAGAGGAGAGTGCATAGAGGAGAGTATAATGGATTGAACCTAGTGGGCTAACAACAGCTATTCTCTGACATGCAGTGTTTCCCTTCTCCAAGAGCTGCCTTCACTTTGGAAATACTATCCCAAGGGCCATCTCCATTGACACAGCTAGGATTACAAAAGGGCAGAGGTTTTGATATATTCTGCCAGAATGCATGTTGAGGGGTTTGTTGACCCATTTTCCAAATATCAGATCAAAATCAAATCAAATCAAACTTTATTTGTCACACTCTCCGAATACAACAAGTGTAGACTTTACCGTGAAATGCTTACTTACAAGCCCTTAACCAACAGAGCAGTTCAAGGAGAGTTAAGAAAATATTTACAAAGTAGACTAAAATATAAAGTAATAATAAAAAGTAACACAATAAGAATAACAATAACAAGGCTATATACAGAGGTCACCGGTACCGAGTCAGTGTGCGGGGGTACAGGCTATTTGAGGTAATCTGTACATGTAGGTGGGGGTGAAGTGACTATGCATAGATAACAAACAAACAGCGAGTAGTGGCATACTACAAAAGGGGGAAGGGTCAATGTAAATTGTCCGGTGGCGATTTTCTGAATTGTTCAGCAGTCTTATGGCTTGGGGGTAGAAGCTGTTGAGGAGCCTTTGGGTCATGGACTTGACGCTCCGGAACCACTTGCCGTGTGGTAGCAGAGAAAACAGTCTATAACTTGGGTGACTGGAGTCTCTGACAATTTTATGGGCTTTCCTCTGACACTGCCTATTATATAGATCCTGGATGGCAGGAAGCTTGGCCCCAGTGATGTACTGGGCCGTTCACACTACCCTCTGTAGCACCTTACGGTCAGATGCCGAGCAGTTGCCATACCAGGCGGTGATGCAACCGGTCAGGATGCTCTCGATGGTGCAGGTGTAGAACCTATTGAGGATCTGAGGACCCATGCCAAATCTTTTCAGTCTCCTGAGCGGAAAAGTTTTTGTCGTGCCCCCTTCACAACTGTCTTGGAATGTTTGGACCATGATAATTCGTTGGTGATGTGGACACCAAGGAACTTGAAACTCTCGACCCGCTCCACCCCAGCCCCCGTTGATGTTAATGAGGGGCTGTTCGGCCCGCCTTCTCTTGTAGTCCACAATCAATTGTTGTCCTGGCACCACACTGCCAGTTCTCTGACTTCCTCCCTATAGACCATCTCATCGTTGTTTGTGATCAGGCTGTTGTGTTGTCAGCAAACATAATGATGGTGTTGGAGTCGTCAGGAAGTCCAGGATCCAGTTGCAGAGGGAGGTGTTTAGTCCCAGAGTCCTTAGCTTAGTGATGAGATTTGTGGGCGCTATGGTGTTGAATGCTGAGCTGTAGTCAATGAACAGCATTCTCACATAGGTGTTCCTTTTGTCTAGGTGAGAAAGGGCAGTGTGGAGTGCGATTGAGATTGCGTCATCTGTGGATCTGTTGGGGCGGTATGCGAATTGGAGCAGGTCTAGGCTGTCCGGGAGGATGTTGTTGATATGAGCCATGACTTCATGGCTCCCAATGTGAGTGCCTTGGGGCGGTAATAATTTAGGCAGGTTACCTTCGCTTTCTTGGGCACAGGGACTATGGTGTCCTGCTTGAAACATGTAAGGTATTACAGACTCGGTCAGGGAGAGGTTGAAAATGTCAGTGAAGACATTTGACAGATGGTCCGCACATGCTTTGAGTACACATCCTGATAATCCATCTGGCCCAGTGACTTTGTGAATGTTGACCTGTTTAAAGGTTTTGTTCACATCGGCTACCGAGAGCGTTATCACACAGTCATCCAGAACAGCTGGTGCTCTCTTGCATGCTTCAGTTTTGCTTGCCTCGAAGTGAGCATAAAATGGCATTTAGCTCATCTGGTAGGCTCGGGTCACTGGGCAGCTCGCTTCTGGGTTTCCTTTTGTAGTCTGTAATAGTTTACAAGCCCTGCCACATCTGACAAGCGTCAGAGCCGGTGTAAGTAGGATTCAATCTTAATCTTGTATTAGCGCTTTGCTTGTTTGATGGGTCGTCTGAGAGCATAGCGGGATTTCTTATAGTCCGGATTAGTGTCCCGCTCCTTGAAAGTGGCAGCTCTAGTCTTTAGCTCGATGCGGATGTTGTGTGTATCCCTTGCTTGTGGTTGGGATATGTACGTACAGTCACTGTGGGGACGACGCCATCGGTGCACTTATTGATGAAGCCGATGACTGAGGTGCTGTACTCCTGAATGCCATTGGATGAATCCCGGAACATATTCCAGTCTGTGCTAGCAAAACAGCCCTGTAGTGTAGCATCTGCGTCATCTGACCACTTCTGTATTGAGCGAGTCACTGCTACTTCCTGCTTTAGTTTTTGCTTATAAGCAGGAATCAGGAAGATATAATTATGGTCAGATTTGCCAAATGGTGATTGGGGGAGAGCTTTGTATGCATTTCTGTGTGTGGAGTAAAGGTGGTCTAGGATTTTTCCCCCCCTGGTTGCACATGTGACATGCTGGTTCTTCTTGCTAACGTAAAACTGATTTAAGTTTTTCTGCATTAAAGTCCCCGGCCACTAGGAGCGCCGCTTCTGGGTGAGCATTTTCTTCTTTACTTATGGCCTTATAGAGTTGGTTGAGAGAGGTCTTAGTGCCAGCTTCGTTTTGTGGTGGTAAATAGACGGCTACAAATAATACAGATGAGAACTCTCTTGGTAGATCCTGTGGTCTACAGCTTATCATAAGGTACTTCAGGAGAGCAATACCTCGAGACTTCTTTAATAACACCCCTCGTCTTACCAAGGGTAATCCCGCTAGCTCTATATTGTCCGTATCTTCGTTCAACCACGTCTCGGTGAAACATAAGATGTTACAGTTTTTAATGTCCCTTTGGGGGGATAATCTTAATCGTAGGTCATCAATTTTATTTTTCAATGATTGCACGTTAGCAAGAAGAACGGATGGCAGTGGGAATTTACTCACTCGCCTCTGGATTCTCAGAAGGCTGCCCAATCTGCGGCCCCTTTCCGACCGTCTTTTCTTCATGCAAAATGTATGGATCTGGATCTGTTCCTGGGAAAGCAAGATATCCTTCTCGTCGGACTCATCAAAGGAAAATTTTTCTTCCAGTCCGCGGTGAGTAATCGCTTTTCTGATGTCCAGAAGTTATTTTCGGTCATAAGAGACGGTAGCAACAACATTATTTACACAATAAGTAAAAAAAGAAGTTACACAAAACGCAAAAAAAAAAAAAAAATAGCACAATTGGTTGGGAGAATGTAAAACATCAGCCATGTTCCTCGGCGCCATCTTAATCCATAAAAGTGGTATTTTCAAAAAGGGATATTTTCGGTTACACAACAATGTGGAACATCCTGAATGGTAGAGATGTTTAGAAATGTGTGTACTATAAAGTATACTGTATGTAACACCCTGAGTCTTTTCCCTCCGCAAATGCTAGTCTCTCTCTCTCTCTCTCTCTCTCTCTCTCTCTCTCTCTCTCTCTCTCTCTCTCTCTCTCTCTCTCTCTCTCTCTCTCTCTCTCTCTCTGTGTTCTAGGTGTATGAGAAACAGCTGTACGGCCCCATGTACAAAATGGGCATGGGCAAGTTTCACTCCATCGCCCTCAACAGTGTGGAGCTCCTGGAGGAGCTACTTAGGAAGGGTGAGAAGTTCCCCAGCCGAGGAGATATGTCCCTCTGGACAGAGTACCGGGACCTGAGAGGCATCGGCTATGGCCCCTTTACTGAGTAAGGCTCAGGGATGGCCACTGTCTCCTGACAGGTGGTGACAATGACATCCCTGTACATTGCTGGTCTTTTGCCTCAACCAATTGATAGCTTCGCCATCTGATGGCAGGCAGTGATGAGATCACATAAGAGAGGGACATAGCAGTGGGAAATGGAAAACAGTTACATGAGAGTGTTGTACATACACAGTACATGTCTTATAATCACACCCAGGGACATAATTGATACACTGGTGCTCTGTCATGAAAGAGATTGCCACAGATAGTGATCAATAGTGATCCAGAAAGGCTGTGTCATTAACCATTTCCATAGGCCATGCAAGTGTGCAAGGCAGGAAACATGACCTAAGACTTACACAGCATAGTTTGCACTGGGAGCATCCTTTTGGAACCATCAAACTGTATAAGCCTACAGCCATCTTACTTGGCCTAAGCAGCCATCTATCTTAGTGAGATTTGATATGCACACACCAACATAGATGTTTTAAATAGATAAGCACGGCAGACATTCTGACTACATTTCCCCAGTTGTGTTCTCCAAATGCTGCAAGACCTGTTAGGCCCTTTGTAGGTCAAACTCCAGGCATGTGAATCAAACGGATGCTCAAGAAGAGTAAAGCCATATAAATTAGCAGTAATGAGCTATATTCCAATATGTGCCAACTAATCCAAATGTATTATCCTGCCATATCATTGCTTTGCTGTGAGTGTGTCATGCAGTGCCTGATATATTATGTTTTCTGACAGGGAAGGGGAAAAGTGGTACAAGCTGCGGACTGTGCTGAACAAGCGCATGATGCACCCCAAAGACTCGGTGCAGTACGGAGACGTTGTCAACGAGGTGGTCAGTGACCTGATCAAGAGGATCTACCACCTGCGCCGGCTAAGTCCATCGGGAGACCTTGTGACCAACCTGTCCAATGAGCTCTACCGATTCTCTCTGGAGGGTACGTGGAAATCCTGCCTGTGTGTGAGGGGACGATTCTTTCACCCTTATTTCTAGTTCATTTTAAGTTAAATTATAAAGAATCAGGTATAATGCTATATAACTAATTATAACCATGTGTGAGGCTCATGTAGGCTGTCGCCATGCATTACATTTTCTACTGTCTTAAACTGGCTGTTATTTCGTCCAGCTCATTGAGATGATTATAAGACATTATAACAGGGCCAAGCATGTTCATGACACATCAGAGCTCTTCTCAGAGCATTTCGTATTATTCTGTACGAAAATCCGAGACACTACATTTAGTATAATATGTTGTGTTTCGTATGGTATGTATTAATTTGTGAATGTCCATCATCCATTTCATATGATAGTTATGAGTTACAATTAATATGATATGTTACAAATTCGAATTTGTTGTTGCTAATGTTAGCTAGGTGGCTAATGGGTTAAGGTTAGTGTTATGTTTAGGGGAAGGGTTAGCTAACATGGTAAGTAGTTGCAAAGTTGCTAAAACATAAGTAGTTGAAAAGTTGGTAATTATCTAAAATGCTAAAGTTGACCTCCTTTCATTTTTGTCTTAAGTAACCTTCTATCTTATGTAACCATGCTTAAAGTAACATATCATATTAATTAGAGTGTACCAGATTTACATTTACTATTTTACATCTAGTCTATGAGACCTGGCTGCATGACAATCTTACAATGCATTACAACTGCATGATAATGCATTACACTTGGATGCTAGAACTAAACTGTTGTTTTATAATAAGTATATCAGATGTACAGATAATGCTAATCACTACCTCTGGCATACTGTAGGTAGAGGCTGAGAGGAAGTGAGAAAACATTCAGGTAAAAAAATAATCTAATCTGTAACCTACAGCCTCAAAGTGTCTAATTGTGGAAAGTGTCTAGTAAACGATATATAACAAGACAAAGAGAAGATGCACACAAACACAACACAGCTAGCAGACCAAAGCAGTGGAAGAACTGAAGGTCTTTATTCCATCAGACAAGCAATCCCACCAATGTGTTATTCCATTGGATAGAGGAGCATTCTGATTATCTCATTGGATAAATTGACTGGATCAAACAGCATTCAACTGGAGAAAAGAAAATTGCGATTGAAATTGATTCACCTTGGACAAACTACAGAACGAACATCCACTCGATCTTGAGCGTTAGACAATGTTGAATCTGGAGCTACAGACATTGTCGGAAGCTTCGGAAAGGGAAACGTGTTTGTGGTCTCTAGCTTTGCCGGACTGTGGTCGAAATGGATGATAGTTCTGATGGTATGGGTGTGGATAATGAAAGTCAAGGACGTGGATGGTCTGTGGTGAAGAGTAAAAGTAAAAATAATGGCCCTGCTATAAGTGCTGCTGACAGCAGTGGACGTTCTAGTGTTGCGAGAGTGAAGAGTGTGAAGGTAGTGAAAAACTAAAGTAATGATGTGTCGGAGAGGAAAGTTGTAATCGTGTTTGATGCAACCATAGGGTCTCATCTACACCTTGTGTCACGGATCCCTCATTGCTCATTCCGTGCAGCAGTTTCAGGGGTCTACGTCACCGGTCTCTAGGAACTGAACTGTGTCATTACGCACACCTGGTCCACATATTCTCCCCTGATTTAGTAATTGTATAAGTCTGCCCTTTGTTCACCATTGTCTTGACGTTTATTAAGATTGTCTTGTCAAAAATTAACAAATGTACAGAAAGATCAGTGCGAAGTCCAAATTACAGAGGAAGAACTTTTTGAAACGATTAACTCCTTTCAGTCTGGAAAAACACCAGGGCCTGATGGCATACCGGTAGAGGTATATCAAGCCTTTTTGATATACACTGCTCAAAAAAATAAAGGGAACACTAAAATAAAACATCCTATATCTGAATGAATGAAATATTCTTATTAAATATTTTTTTATTTGCATAGTTGAATGTGCTGACAACAAAATCACACAAAAATGATCAATGGAAATCAAATTGATCAACCCATGGAGGTCTGGATTTGGAGTCACACTCATAATTAAAGTGGAAAACCACACTACAGGCTGATCCAACTTTGATGTAATGTCCTTAAAACAAGTCAAAATGAGGCTCAGTAGTGTGTGTGGCCTCCACGTGCCTGTATGACCTCCCTACAATGCCTGGGCATGTCTGTGGTGCAACGTGGCGTTGGTGGATGGAGCGAGACATGATGTCCCAGATGTGCTCAATTGGATTCAGGTCTGGGATTCAGGGGATTTTTAAAAGGCATTTCATAAAGTAAGACTGGATTTTTTCAATTTCGGTGATTCTCTTATAAAATGGGTAAGAATAATGTAAAGCAACCCCAGGTGTAAAATAGTAAATAACGACTACTTCTCAGAGAGTTTTGAATTGTCAAGAGGATTTACACAAGAGTGTCCGCTGTCACCATATCTATTCGTTATGGCCATCGATAACAACATTAGAGGATTAGAAATCTACGGCTTAAAAACAAAGCTGTCCATGTATGCCGATGACTCAGGTTTTAAATTAAGTCCGCAAGCTACATCCCTGCAATGTCTCATTGAAGATCTAGATCATTTTTCTGTACTCTGGACTAAAACCTAATTATGATAAGTTATATTATGTATTGGATCTTTAAAAAATATTTTTTTTACATTACCCTCCAGTTTACCCATAAAATGGGCTTATGGTGAAGTAGACATACTTGTTATTCATATCACAAAATATATAAATAAGCTCTCCACAATGAATTTCGATCAAAAACTTGTAAAAATAGACAAGATCCTGCAACCATGGAGAGGTAAATACCTGTCTATTTATGGAAAATGTATTTGATTAACTCCTTAGTCATATCTCAGTTTACTCACTTACTTATGGTGCTGGATACTCCTGATGATTCGTATTTCAAATCATATGAGCAAAAAATATTTAGCTTTTTCTGGGACGCTAAACCAGACATAATAAAGTGTGCTTATCTATATAATGAAGATGAATTGGGTGGGTAGAGATTATTTAATATAAAAGCACTCTCTCTAAAAGCTTCACTTATTCAAAAGTTTTCCTTGAAGCCTAAATGGTTCTCGATTAGATTACTAAGAAAAGTTCATCCATTGTTTAAAAATGGCCTTTTTGCCATTGTGCAGATTGCCATATCTCATTTTTGATGAGTTGAAAATGATACTTTTTTCAAAGTATCTCTCTTTTTTCAAACACGCATTGCAGAGCTGGCTACAATTTCAATTTCATCCCCCTGAAAAGATTTCAATTCGCATGATTTTTTATTGGGGGGGGGACTGTGGGAGAGGTTTCGAATGGCTGCGGGACAGCTATTGGGGAACTGTGGGGGGGGATCTTGGAGGGTTAGGGTTCACACTTTTTGGCCTGGCCGGAGATCTGTCAATGTGCCGCTGAGCAGGGCATTGACCCTGGATGCTTCTGTGTGTCGCTCTGAATGGGAATCTGTTGGATGACTGGTATTGTGTACTTGTTGAGCGGCTTCACTGAAAGTATATTGTATGTTTCGGATATTCAATAAACACATTTTGTTTTTTAAAGTACCAGTGACTCTCTCAATACAGATGTGGTCAGATGACACGGATGATAAGCTACAGGACTGCTTTGCTAGCACATACTGGAATATGTTACGGGATTCATCCAATGGCATTGAGGAGAATACCACATCAGTAACTGGCTTTGTGAATTATCTACATCGATGACGTTGTCCCCACAGTGACCTTTTGTACATATCCCAACCAGAAGTCATGGATTACAGCCAACATCCGCACTGAGCTAAAGGCTAGAGTTGCCGCTTTCAAGGAGTGGGACACTAATCCGGACGCTTATAAGAAATCCCGCTATGCCCTCCGACGAACCATCAAACAGGCAAAGCAGGACTAAAACTGAAGCCTAATACATCGGCTATGACGCTCGTCACATCGTCGGATGTGGCAGGGTTTGCAAACTTTGATGGATTACAAATGGAAACTCAACCCCGAGCTGCCCAGTGACTGTCCAGTGACAATTGTGAGATCACGCACTCTGTAGCCGATATGAGTAAAACCTATAAACAGGTCAACATTCACAAGGCTGCAGGGCCAGATGGATTACCAGGATGCATACTCAGAGCATGCGCTGACCAACTGGCATTTTCAACCTGTCCCAGCCCGTGTTTGTAATACCTACATGTTTCAAGCAGACCACCCTATGCCAAAGAATTCCAAGGTAATCTGCCTAAATGACTACCGCCCGTAGCACTCAAATCTGCAGCCATGAAGTGCTTTGAAAGGCTAGTCATGGCTCACGTCAACACCATCATCCCAGGAACCCTAGACCTACTACAATTCACATACCGCCCCAACAGATCAAAAGATGATGCAATCTCTCTTGCACTCAACCCTGCCCTTTCCCACCTGGACTAAAGCAACACCTATGTATATGAGAATGCTGTTAATTGACTACAGCTCAGCATTTAACACCATAGTGTCCTCAAAGCTCATCACAAAGCAAAGGACCCTGGGACAAAACACCTCCCTCTGCAACTGGATCATAGACTTTCTGACGGGCTGCCCCCAGGTGGTAAGGGTAGGCAACAACACATCTTTCTCGCTGATCGTCACACGGGGGCCCCTCAAGGGTGCGTGCTTAGTCCCCTCCTGCACTCCCTGTTCACCCACGACTGAGTGGCCACGCACAACTACAACACCATCATTAAGTTTGCTGACTACACAACAGTGGTAGGCCTGATCACCAACAATGATGAGAGACCTATAGGGAGTAGGTCAGAGATCTGTCAGTGTGGTGCCAGGACACCAACCTCTTCCTCAACGTGAGCAAGACAAAGGAGCCGATCGTGGACAACAGGAAAAGAATGGCCGAGCATGCCCCCATTCACATGAACCTGTAGTGGAGCAGGTCGAGGACTTCAATTTCCTTGGTGTCCACATCACTAACAAACTATCATGGTTCAAACACACCAAGACAGTCACGAAGAGGGCACGACAATGCCTATTCCCCCTCAGGAGACTGAAAATATTTGACATGGGCCCTCATGGGCCCTGCAGCTTCACAATCATGAGCATCCTGACTAGTTGCATCACCGCTTGGTATGGCAACTGCTCGGCATCCGACTGCAAGGCACTACAGTGGGTAGTGCGTGCGGCCCAGTACATCACTGGGGACAAGCTTCCCGCCATCCAGAACCTCTAAAAATGTCAAAGACTCCAGCCACCCAAGTCATAGACTGTTCTCTCTGCTACTGCAATTCAAGCGGTACTGGAGCGCCAAGTCTAGGTATTATCTACAGTATGCATAATCACATTAACCCTACCTACATGTGCATACGGGGGGGAAGGGCCTTGGTCAGGGAGGTGACCAAGAACCTGATAGTCACTCTGACAGAGCTCCAGAGTTCCTCTGTGGAGATGGGAGAACCTTCCAGAAGTACAACCATCTCTGCAGCACTCCACCAAACAAGCGTTTATGGTAGAGTGGCCAGACGTAAGCCACTCCTCAGTAAAAAGGCAGGTAACAGTTCGTTGGAGTTTGCCAAAAGGCACCTAAAGGACACTCAGACTGTGAGAAAGATTCTCTGGTCTGAAGGAACAAAGATTGAACTCTTTGGCATGAAATCCAAAGAGGAAATCTGGCACAATCCCTATGGTGAAGCATGGTGGTGGCAGCATCATGCTGTGGGAATGTTTTTCAGTGGCAGGGACTGGGAGACTTGTTGGGATTGAGGGAAAGATTAAAGGAGAAAAATACAGAGTGCTCCTTGATGAAAACCTGCTCCAGAGCACTCAGGACCTCAGACTAGGGGCGAAGGTTGACCTTCGGAACAAATCTCTGAATGTTCTTCAGTGGCCCAGCCAAAGCCCGAACTTGAACCTGATCAAACATCCATGGAGAGACCCCATCCAACCTGACAGAGCTTGAGAGGGTCTGAAGAGAATAATAGGAGAAACTCCCCAAATACAGGTGTGCCAAGCTTGTAGCGTCATACCTAAGAAGACTCGAGGCTGTAATCGCTGCCAAAGGTGCTTCAACAAAGTACTGCGTAAAGGGAAATGTAATATTTCAGTTAAATTTGCTAAAATTTCTAAAAAATGTTTTTTTTCTTTGTCATTATGGGGTATTGTGTGTAGATTGATGAGTGGAAAAAACAATTGAATCCATTTCAGAATAAGGCTGTAACGTAACAAAATGTGGAACAACTCAAGGGGTCTGAATACTTTCCAAATGCACTGCAATACCTCACTTATCTCGACTAACCTGTACCCCCGCATGTTGACTCGGTACCGGTACCCCCTGTATATAGTCTCTTTAATAACATTCCTTAAAAATAAAAATAAAACCCTGCATTGTTGGTTAAAGGCTTGTAAGTAAGCATTTCACAGTGAGGTCTACCTACACCTGTTGTATTCAGCGCATGTAACAAATACAATGTGATTTGATATGACCAGTGTCTCCACTTCACAAGAAAGATGAGGCTACACTGTGTTCAGTTGAGACAATTAGCAGTTTGCATCATAGGATCCTGGGGTTGGTTGAGTAATAAACGTGTCTTATATCTGTCTGTCCGGACCTGGGATATCTTTCACCCAAGGGATTGTCGTTACAACTACCAATTTGCCATTTGCTGGGATGTACAGTATGCGACCTCAAACTCAACCTATCCATCGTCCTTGTCACGACTTCCGCCGAAGTCGGCTCCTCTCCTCGTTTGGGCGGCGGTCGACGTCACCAGCTTTCTAGCCATCGCCGCTCCATTTCTTTATGTATCCATTGTCTTGTTCCCTGCACACCCAGTTTTCATTCTCCAATCTTCATATGTATTTATTCCTCTGTTCCCCACGCTGGTTTGTTCCGTGTTTATTGTTTTACGCGAAGATTGTTACTTTGTTAACTTTGTACAGTGAGGGAAAAAAAGAATTTGATCCCCTGCTGATTTTGTATGTTTGCCCACTGACAAAGAAATGATCAGTCTATAATTTTAATGGTAGGTTTATTTGAACAGTGAGAGACAGAATCACAATGTAAAAACCCAGAAAAACACATGTCAAAAATGTAATAAATTGATATGCATTTTAATGAGGGAAATAAGTATTTGACCCCTCTGCAAAACATGACTTAGTACTTGGTGGCAGAACCCTTGTTGGCAATCACAGAGGTCAGACGTTTCTTGTAGTTGGCCACCAGGTTTGCACACATCTCAGGAGGGATTTTGTCCCACTCCTCTTTGCAGATCTTCTCCAAGTCATTATGGTTTTGAGGCTGACGTTTGGCAACTCAGACCTTCAGTGTTATGCAGGTGAATGAGGACCCAAAAGCGACTTGGCGAAAACAGAGTCTTTAATCCAGTAAAGTAACTTTACAATCAAAAGGCATAATTCTACTCGTAATGACGAGAACAGACTGGAGACTTGATCAAGAACTGCAGGTTGCCTCGGGAAGGCACTTGAACGTAGCAGACTCAGACACCTGCTCACCACGCAGCATCTGAGGGAAACACGACACGACAGGGCGATACATAGACACAGCACGGTGAACAATAGACAAGGATCCGACAGGGCAGGAACGGAAAACAAGGAGAGAAATAGGGACTCTAATCAGGGAAAAGGATCGGGAACAGGTGTGGGAAGACTAAATGATTGATTAGGGGAATAGGAACAGCTGGGAGCAGGAACGGAACGATAGAGAGAAGAGAGAGAGGAAGGGAGAGAGAAAAAGGGGAACGAACCTAAAAAGACCAGCAGGGGGAAAATGAACAGAAGGAAAAGCAAAATGACAAGACAATCTAAGACAAAACATGACATTCAGCTCCCTCCACAGATTTTCTATGGGATTAAGGTCTGGAGACTGGCTAGGCCACTCCAGGACCTTAATGTGCTTCTTCTTGAGCCACTCCTCTGTTGCCTGGGCCGTGTGTTTTGGGTCATTGTCATGCTGGAGTACCCATCCACGACCCATTTTCAATATCCTGGCTGAGGCAAGGAGGTTCTCACCCAAGATTTGACGGTACATGGCCCGTCCATCGTCCCTTTGATTCGGTGAAGTAGTCCTGTCCCCTTATCAGAAAAACACCCCCAAAGCATAATGTTTCCACCTCCATGTTGGTGGGGATGGTGTTCTTGTGGTCATAGGCAGCGTTCCTCCTCCTCCAAACACGGCGAGTTGAGTTGATGCCAAAGTGCTCCATTTTGGTCTCATCTGACCACAACACTTTCACCCAGTTGTCCTCTGAATCATTCAGATGTTCATTGGCAAACTTCAGACGGGCATGTATATGTGCTTTCTTGAGCAGGGGGACCTTGCGGGCGCTGCAGGATTTCAGTCCTTCACGGCGTAGTGTGTTACCAATTGTTTTCTTGGTGACTATGGTCCCAGCTGCCTTGAGATCATTGACAATATCCTCCCGTGTAGTTCTGGGCTGATTCACCACTGTTCTCATGATCATTGCAACTCCACGAGGTGAGATAATGCATGGATCCCCAGGCAGAGGGAGATTGACAGTTCTTTTGTGTTTCTTCCATTTGCGAATAATCGCACCAACTATTGTCACCTTCTCACCAAGCTGCTTGGCGATGGTCTTGTAGCCCATTCCAGCCTTGTGTAGGTCTACAATCTTGTCCCTGACATCCTTGGAGAGCTCTTTGGTCTTGGCCATGGTGGAGAGTTTGGAATCTGATTGATTGCTTCTGTGGACAGGTGTCTTTTATACAGGTAACAAACTGAGATTAGGAGCACTCCCTTTAAGAGTGTGCTCCTAATCTCAGGCTCGTTACCTGTATAAAAGACACCTGTCCACAGAAGCAATCAATCAGATTCCAAACTCTTTTTGATTGAGAGGGGGTCAAATACTTATTTCCCTCAATAAAATGCAAATCAATTGATAACATTTTTGACATTCGTTTTTCTGGATTTTTTGTTGTTGTGATTCTGTCTCTCACTGTTTTAATAAACCTGATCGTTTCTTTGTCAGTGGGCAAACGTAAAAATCAGCAGGGGATCAAATACTTTTTTCCCTCACTGTCTATTTTGGCACATTTACACTATTGCCTATTTTTGGCTGGAGGTTTTTGACGTGGTTGCGTCCTACTGATATTTTCTCCTGCCAAATAAAGTGTGCCTGATCACATCTCTCTGCTCTCCTGCACCTGACTTCTCCCCCAGCATCACCAGGCCACAACAGTCCTGTCTCACTGCCAGACCCTCTGTATCAAGATCAGGAATGCATATGTGATGTAGCCTGGCGCTCTCTCTTGACTCTGCATCCTTGAGATCCTTAAATGTCAAAGGCTGTCTGCCCCCGATTCTCCCTGGCACCTTCAAGTGGCTGTCCAGTGTGAAGGCACTTTCTCTTTTCTGTGATGCTACAGTGTTACAATTCATCCCTTCCGTCCAACACATTCAGTGACCTGGCTAATATGGAGGAACTGTCCATTCAGAATTACGGGCTTTCTGTGATGGTAATGGACGCAATGGGGGAATCCCTGTTTTGAAGAAAATCACAGTCAACAGCTGTACACAGGAGCTTTCTGATTTGCTATGCAGGATAGTCGATATATCACGGTCGTTGACAACCCTGGACTTTGAGTCAAAGGGGATTATCATTTTGAGACACCAAAATTGCTCAGACACACATGGAGCAATTCTTGAACTTTACATCATCTGAAAAAAAAACATGTTTTTTAATTCCCAATTGCTCATAATTTATGGAAAGGAGCATTCAGAAGCTTTGAAAACATTTCATTTCTCGATTTGCCTGACATTAGTGAGCAGACAGACAGCTTCTGCAGTCTAGAATCAGCAGAATAGATACTTTTTACTTTGACGAGGAAAACAGTTCCTTTCAATCAATTTGTGAAACGCAAACTTTCAATGACACAAATGTTGTTACTTAATCCTAAATTCAGGAACAACTACGCAACATCTGAGAACAGTTTATTTGGCCTGGACAGCTTGGAAAACCTACTGCTGTATGATAACCCACTTATACATATTGAAGCAGCTGCATTCATCCACCTTACTTTGCTGAAGGAACTACATTTGGACTTTCGCTCTCCAACCAGTGAGTTAGAGACAAGTGTGAATCCGACACACATATTTGGTGTCTTCCCTCAAGGTCTGACTCACACGAACATTAGCTCCTGGTGTCCTCTTACCATCATCATTATCAGCAACAGAGCTCCAAAACCAGGCTTCGCCTTAAAACTCAGCTCTCCGTCGACTGTGATCTTCCAGGACTGCTGGTGGTCATGCTTTCGGTCAGTTGTCTACCTCAATGTCAAGACAGGACAACTCCTGTGTGGGTCTAACTTCTTTGACCTGTACTTCACCTCCCTACAGGAGTTTGAATTTCAGTTTGTTTCCTCGACAGAGTTTGGACATGACTGACCTAAACAGACTAGTGCAGCTGAGTGATCTGAAGCTAATGAACGTGGACCTCATCGCTCGGCAAGCACTGAGCGACATGTTACGATGACCTGACCAGGCTGGAGAGCTTGAGTCTCATCTACTGTAGAATCCTTCCTCTGGGGGAAGAGTTGAGCAGAGACCTGCACTTCCTATATGTGGATGTGACAGAGGAGTTTAGTGTGATGGAGAACGTCCCAGAACCTGACCAGCCTTAGGTATGTGAAGTTCTACTATCCTCGCCTGTACTGCAGCTGTGAGAACGGCTGGCTGGAGAACTGGGGCCAGGGGACAGAGACAAATCCAGGTCATCATATGGCAGGCTGGGGAGCTGGCAATACGTGCAAAAATTAAGATGGCATCCAGAGTTTCAACAAGAGGCCAACTCTTCCCTGGACATGGGCTTTATCCTCTTCATATGCACTTCCATGAGCCTGCTCCTCTTCATACTTGTGGTCCTGCTCAATCAGCTGGCTGGAGACTACCTGCTGGCCCTCTGCCACATCGTTTGCGGTTGGATGGAGGAGGCCGCGCGGAGGCCCAACCCCAGGGAGCGTGTAACAACTGCCGCCAGGCCTCAAGCAGAGAAGTTCTCCGTTCCTGCGTCTCCGCCTGCACAACAGGGACCTGTGAAGGTCATTGTGGAAAACATCACTGACGGCCTCTATGGCAGTGGCGTCTGGTGAGTCATCACTACCGGCGCAGTAACTGGTGCTCCTTGGAGCTGTGACTGGCACACCCTCGATCTGCTGATGGGGCACAGGGACATCCTCATCCTGGCCTTCTTGGAGGACATCCCTCCTCGTCTACCCACCACAGGCTGGCCAGGCTGGTCAAGACCAGGATCTACCTGGACTAGCCCCAGGACCCGGCCCTGCAGCCTGCCTACTGGGTCTGGCTCTGGACGAAACTGGCTCCTGAACCACAGGACATCCCTCCTACCCACCACAGGCTGGCCAGGCTGGTCAAGACCAGGATCTACCTGGACTAGCCCCAGGACCCGGGCCTGCAGCCTGCCTACTGGGTCTGGCTCTGGACGAAACTGGCTCCTGAACCACAGGACATCCCTCCTACCCACCACAGGCTGGCCAGGCTGGTCAAGACCAGGATCTACCTGTACTAGCCCCCAGGACCCGGCCCTGCAGCCTGCCTACTGGGTCTGGCTCTGGACGAAACTGGCTCCTGAACCAGCCAATGGACAGCAATAGCGGACACAGTTTCTATTTCTAATTTTAATATATTGCAGATAGATCGTGCAGATAGATCGTAGATTCTATCAATGTAAGTATTGGTATAATTTTCAATCCCTTTATTTAGTTTTTTTTCTTCACTATACTTTCCCCCCTTTACCCTACCATCCCTACCCTAGCTGGAGTAAACTAACGGACAACAATATTTCTACTGCTACTTACTGCTATACGGTTATCTTAATGGTTATTTAATATTTACAAAAAATGTGAAAATGTGGAGATGTTTGTTTTGACATTTTCAGTTCTTTTCCTTCCTCCTCTCTACCTACTTATCACAACAGGTGTATTCAACATTTACAGACCCGTCTTTTTACATTTTAACGTGTGCTACCTGTTTTTGCAAAATACTTTTTGTTATCTTGTTTGATATTTTGTGTTTTTTGATTTGCCTCCCTATAAGAGGAAAGCCTGATGTCTTTCAGAATATGTGGGTCTTTACAGCATTTAAAGCAAAATACTTTTGTGGGGGTTGGTTTTAGTAAATGTAGATTACTACATACAGCAAGTGAGAATTGCCTGCATCCGTTTCAGTGATAAATATCTAACCTCTGTTCTTCAGGAATCTCTTCCATCCTGTTTGAGACACGGATCGGCTGTCTGGAGGAAGAGATCCCGGTAGAGACGCAGGACTTCATCGACTCCATCGCTCAGATGTTCTCCTACAGCATGCCGGTGGCCATGCTGCCTAAGTGGAGCCGCAACATCCTGCCAATCTACAGGCACTACATCGCTGGCTGGGAGGGCATCTTCAAATTCTGTGAGTTATTTAGGACAAGACATCCCACTTCGTCACTTGGTCATACCTTCTAAAGAATTTAAAAAAGCATTGGATTGGAGAGTGCATTGTGATATTGGACCTATTGGGTCACCTAGATCAGTGGTTCCCAAACTGAGGGGTCGGCATGGCCCCCCCCAAAAAAAAGTACATTCTAAAATAAATAAATATATATATATATATATATATTTATATAAAAAACAACATTTTAAGCAACTTAGTCCAACTTTAAACTTCCTCTTGCAGAATGCATAAGGTGCAATTTCGAAATTGGGTAGTGCATCATCAGTTCCTCTTGTCATGTCAGTCATTGCATACCCTAGAGATATTTATAACTTGTCAGAAGTGTCCAGATCAACTAGCCCATTTTTTATTTGTTTTTTTAGCACTTAGATTTTGTTGTCATTTTTGATTCACTGAAATATCACAGGAATACACATTAGACATGGCAAAATGTATAGAAATGCAAGAGAATTTGCTTTAAAACTGCTAAATTATCTCCACCAACAAGAGGGGTGTGAACAGTTTGTGTCATGAACAGTGCCTGTGCCCATAGAAATAGACCCGCAGGGGTTGGCGCGGGATGTTCCCGAATGCTGGACGTGAAAAAGTTTGGGAACCCCTGAGGTAGATAATGCTGGACTTTTTCAGCTGGGAAGTTGATTGACATGAAGATGGAGGCAATTCAGAAGCGAGTGGATACAGACCAGGAAGTCGAGGGAGAATATTTAACGTACCTCCTCTCCAACACCAAGATGACCAACAAAGAGGTGTACGGCAGCGTCACAGAGCTGTTATTGGCTGGAGTGGACACGGTTAGCAAATCCATGGAGCTTCACTACAATCTCGATGTGTTGTACCGTAAGGGCTTGTATTCACTAACACCGTTGTTGTTGTCATACCTGAAGACATCCAATACCATGATGTGGGCCATGCACCTGCTGTCCAGGTACCGCAATGAGCAGGACACCCTTTATCAGGAGGTGTCCCACTGCGTACCAGGAGACAAGATCCCATCTGCCCAAGACGTTAACCGTATGCCGTACCTCAAGGCCGTCATCAAGGAAGCACTGAGGTAAGAACTGTGGAAGTGGTCGGGTACGTTAGGGTTGGGGTTGGTGGTCGGGTACGTCAGCATTGATATTCTCTTTGGAAAGGATTGATTTCTTGAAAGTTCCATTACCTTTCTCTAACACAACTTTTTGACGTATGTCCTGTTTACCAGAATGTACCCTGTGGTCCCGATGAATGCACGCATCATGTTAGAGAATGATATCACAATTGGAGGACATTTCTTTCCCAAGAAGGTTAGTCTAGCTTTAGGGGCACAATCAACATGTTCACTTTAATGGCCTACAAATGGCCCAACCATTGAAACAAAACACCATTTGAATTAATGTCAATTATGTCTTTGTCGAAGTAGTGCTGTAGCAATTAATTCCCTCCCTGATGTCTTGTCTGTAGACTTCGTTTACAATGTGTCACTATGCCACCAGCCAGGATGAAAAGACATTCCCAGAACCATCAAAGTTCAAGCCTGAACGATGGTTGAGGGACGGCCGAGTTCGACCAAACCCATTTGGCTCTATACCATTTGGGTTTGGGGTTCGGGGCTGTGTAGGTCGTCGTATAGCTGAACTGGAGATGTACTTGGCTCTGTCACGGGTAAGAGCCAGAGATTTTATACCTGAGTGTCATAGGGAAAAGTATAGAATGTGGATAGCAGCACAGCAGATAGCAGAGTTGATCAACAGTTCTAGCAGGCTAGGCTACTTCAAACACTATGCTACATGCGATTGTAGCCTGTTAGACCTATTCTACTGTTAACAAACTATTGGAACTCATCGCCTACCTTATTATCCTCCGTAGCCAATGTTCACAGAGGAGCTGTCATATTTTCAATCAACTGCAGCCTGAATGTGATCCCGACAGGTGAACCGAATGCTTTTATATACACTGCTATAGATGCTTGACCAAGCTGCGCAGTAACAGGCTACTTGTCTTGCATGGCAAGTTGGCAACTTTGAACTCACCATCATCAGGCTACTTACTAAAAGTATTGACGAAACGTGTATTGCCCATTGGGTAGTCCCACAATGAAAAGTTTACCTTGGCTTCCATTGCTTTTCAGTTACAAATACAATGAAGGCCTAGGTGGACATTATAATCACACTTTGCTGTGAATTACATTATAATACAAAAACAGAACATACTCTACATGTGTAAGCTGCTGCAGCCAATTCCAATAGTGTGTATACCTCAGGGTGCATGGCTTCATGAATTTGTGGTAGGTGGTGGAGGCATGAACTTGTGTGTGGCCAATGAGCCTGTCGGACATGGATGTTAACGTGAACATGGCTACCCCTGAAGAGACCCAGACAATGACAAAAATATATATTTTCTCTCCCCCAGATAATCAAGCTGTTTGAAATCAGACCGGACCCCAGCATAGGAGAGGTGAAAGCCCTCAATCGCACCGTCTTAGTAGCAGACAGACAAGTCAATCTGCACTTCGTGGAGAGAACAAACAGAGCTGCACTTTGATTTGTTAAAGCTGGGTGATAGCCATGTACCCAAGTAGCAATGCTATAAAGGCCTTCAATATATCTATTGTTGAATTTAAATAAACATACATAAATAGGTTGACATTGCATTGAACGCAGGGGGAAGCTGGACTGAAACAGCAACTTGTTACACTCCAACCTAATACTGTAGTATTGAAGGTTTGTTTTTGTAGTTTCTGGGGTTCAGCTTTACTTCACTACTTATGACGGTCATTCTGGAAAGGCTTTACAATGTCTTATTATTATGTACAATATGAATTGCTGTATCTAGACCAAACTATATCGAGACCAAACTATTCTCTATTTTGTTGATGAAGATGTATTTTCTTACTCTGGAAAGTATTTTCTATTTCTGTCAATAAATTCACCACAGTGATGTTGTAGTTCTTGATATCTGCGTCCTCCTCTGTGTGTGTGAGTAGGCCTGCTTTAAAATAAATAAAATAAAAACGTACTATGTATACCTCATTCCCTCCATCTGTGAAGTTGTTCAGGTGCACCAAAACGGCACATTGTGGTTGATCAGTCACAAAATCAGTCATTGGTACCTGTCAGGGATGCTGCAATAATGTCCAGCAGATGGCAGTAGCATACCAGTCACCAGGAAGTACAATTATTGACGGTGTCAAACAACTGCAGTAGCTACACATGTAGGACTAGTCATAATGAGGTCTGGATATTCACGATTGCATGACTGCAGTGCACAAATTGAGTACCACAGTATGAGTCATATGACCCATAAAACCTAGCGGTAAAAGCTGGAAATGGTTCCAATCGTTGTTTTTTTTCACCATTCATTTCTGCGTTGGGGATTTTGGAACTACTTCATGCACCACATGACCAAAAGTATGTGGACACCTGCTCGTCGACCATCTCATTCCAAAATCATGGAAATCAATATAGAGTTGGTCCCCCATTTACTGCTATAACAGCCTCAACTCTTCTGGGAAGGATTTCCAGTAGAAGTTGGAACATTGCTGCGGGGACTGACTGATGCCACAAGAGCATCGGTGAGGTTGGGTACTGATGTAGGGCAATTAGGCCTGGCTCGTAGTTGGAGTTCCAATTCATCCCAAAGGTGTTCAATGGCGTTGAGGTCAGGGCTCTATGCAAGCCAGTCAAGTTCTTCCACACCGATCTCAACAAACCATTTCTGCATGGACCTCGCTTTGTGCACGGGGGCATTGTCTTGCTGAAACAGGAAAGGGCATTCCCCAAACTGTTGCCATAAAGTTGGAAGCACAGAATTGTCTAGAATGTCATTGCATACTGTAGCATTAAGATTTCCCTTCACCGGAACTTTCTGGAATTTTCAACCTGTCCCTAACTGAGTCTGTAATACCAACATGTTTCAAGCCGACCATCATAATCCCTGTGCCCAAGAACATTAAGGTAACCTGCCTAAATGACTACTGACCCGTAGCACTCACGTCTGTAGCCATGAAGTGCTTTGAAAGGCTGGTTATGGCAAACATCAAACCATTATCCCAGAAGCCCTAGACCCACTCCAATTTGCATACCGCCCCAACAGATCCACAGATGATGCAATCTCTATTGAGAGAAATGGCCCTGTTTTTTTTTACCAGAAAAGGTAACTCATCCACCATGGCAGAAGAGGAAGTTCCAGACTGTTGGTTGGGAAACAATAACAAACAATGAGGCATGAGGATTGGGTGTTGAGGGACGGGACCACATTGTCAAAGGTGGGTTTGTGTTATGATAAACAATACATTTTCTGTCCAGATAAAGATGTTGATGCAGCATTGAAAAAGGCCGACCACTGACCAAATGTCTCTTTGTTCTCCAGTCCTCAGGACATCCCGTGCGTGGACGTGCTGTGCCAGTGTGATTTTTGAGCGCAAGCATCCAGTTGTGGAGATCGAGCCTGTGGATAGACAGATCAGTAACTCATCAAATGTGATACAACAATGAATTTGTAAATATATCTGCACAGTATGTTTGTGATGGTTCTCATGACATAAGATTGGATGTTGAGGGACCACTTGTCACATTGTCCAAGGTGGGTTTATGTTATGGTAAGAAAAATGTGTTTTCTGTCTAGATAAAAATGGTTTTACAGCCTTAAAAAAGATTCCCCCACTGACCAAAATATCTCTTTGTTTTCCAGTTCAACAGGAGTGCATCCCTCTGACCATCCTGTGCATGGACATCCTGTGTCAGTGGGATCCGAGCGTGAGTGTCCAGTTGTGGAGACTACAGCACATCGAGCCTGTGGATGGACAGGTTAGTAACTCATCAAATATGATACAATATTGTATCAAACTGAATTTGTAGATCCATCGACATTTTGACTTTATGTCCAACAAAGAAGCAGGTGTCGCTTCCAGTGAATTGGAGCTGACCTTGGACCTGGTGCCAGTGAGGATGGTCTTCACTGAGGCGGTAAGACCCTCCCTCTCGATATAAAAATCATTTGACTTCACTGCCCCTTCAATGGTAAGGCCCCTTGCACCATAGGGACACTTGACCTCCACCGCTGTGGTGGCCACTAGACCATCTGGTGAGGCACCCAGGATCCCAGACCACATGAACCAAAGCCATGACTCCTGCACATCCATTCCTGTAGACATTTTGAATGCCTTGATGTCCTCTTCTTTGTTATCTGTGCCCCACTTTACAGACAACATCCCACCCAATGACATGCCATTCCACAGAATCTGCTTCGGAGATGGTTCAGAGAGAGAGAGAGAGAGAGATAACCATACTGAAGATCCTCCTCTGTGGGGTCTTGGGACAGAGGGTCGTAGTCTTCGGTCGAGTACAGGTCCTCCACTTGCTGCACCTGGTTGGACATGGCTGGCTTCCTTCTCTTACATTCCACACCCATACGACCGATATTGTGAACCTCCAAAATAGGCTGCATGGCTACACTGATAAGCTCCATGGAGGCATTCGCATGTGGTAGAAAGAATTTCCCTGGTCAACTATAGAGATCTGCCAAGAGGAAGGATGTTAAGTGCCACATGCCTTTCAATGCATGACTGTGCTATATAAATACATTTTGATTTGATTGATGACACTGCAGCTGTACAATATTTAATCAATTGTATTTTTCACAAGAGGACAAGTACAATTTTTACAGAAACTTTTAATTGATCACTTGGGATTTTATCACTTGACATATCAATCATATAGTGGGAAGGATCCTATAAATAAAGACTGTGAATTTATGTACCATCTGTATAAATGAATACTGTGCTTTTGAAGATTTTTCTCTGGTCATAAAACTATAGTACAGGCTGGTCAGTTTAATTCTTTCTGAATGTCAATAGATTTTTTTTTGATGAATTCTCATCAATCACAACATTCTACAACTGAGATATCACTCATCTAAGTCTGGTATCCAGGGTAATCTGGTTAATGATTATATCATTGATTGGGGATTTTTCCTTGTAGAATGTTGATAGCTGTATAGAAGACATTGTATTGCTAAGATGCTCAAATTTACCTTAAAAGCTACACTCACCGACACAGGATAAACTGTATCCCTCATGCTGGCCCTGACCAAAGCAGTAAGTTGTAGTGGTCCTGAATGCTCTGGAGCAGGTTTTCATCAAGGATCTCTCTGTACTTTGCTCTTTCCCTTGATCCTGACTTGTCTCCTAGTCCCTGCCGCTGATAAACATCCCCACAGCATGATGCTGCCACCACCATGCTTCACCATAGGGATGGTGCCAGGTTTCCTCCAGATGTGACACTTGGCATTTAGGCCAAAGAGTTCAATTTTGGTTTCATCAGATCAGGTGCCTTTTGGCAAACTCCAAGCAGGCTGTCATGTGCCTTTTACTGAGGAGTGGCTTCTGTCTGTCCATCTGTGTTAAATTCAATTGATGGACATGATTTGGAAAAGCACACACCTGTCTATAAAAGTTCCCACAGCTGACAATGCATGTCAGAGCAAAAACCAAGCCATTTTCAATTCAGGCTGTAACACAACAAAATGTGGAAAAAGTCTAGGGGTATGAATACTTTTCAAAGGCACTGCATATTTCTACTGACGGAGTGATGCTGAATGTAAAAAATGCTAATACAGTCATGCAACTTTTGGAAAATCATAGAATAGCCTCTAAATATGGAAAATGTGGATACAGTTTGCTCAGCTAGCATCATGTGGCTGCAGATCTCCGTCACCCCTAGGGACTTGTTCTTCGAGGAAAGCGGGAGGCAGCTGCTGTTGGGTGAGGTGGAGCAGGTATGTGCCCTCTTCAGTAGGTTCTCACCTCCAGCGCTTTTGATTCTGAGATAAGGCATACCACCCAGAGCTTGAGGGGCTACTTGGACGAGGAGGTCACCCAGCTGCCACCCTGCGGCCTTAGAGGACTGCCCAGGGGTGTTTGAGTGGTGCAAGAGGAGCAAATGCACGGATGAGGCCAGGTTCCCCCTGTACGAGGTGTATGCCTTGCAGCTTGGTCACTACATAGCCTTGGAAAGAGGACTTTTTCAACTTTCTGGGTCCTGGCAAACACTCTCCTGGACAGCATTACCCCTGGAGCCATGCTATGTGACAGACCAGTAGACAGTATCCACTGGGCTCTGGAGAAGGAGAGCCACACCCATCCAGCCAGAGCGCTGTGCCAGAGGGGCCAGTGCTTTACTGCAGACCACGTCATCGTGACCATCCCTTTAGGCTTCCAGATAGAGAATGTGACGGCCATGTTCAAGCAAGCCCTCCCAAAGTCCAAGGCCGATGCATATTGGACAAGATCTACCTGCGATTCGAGGACAGGTTCTGGTCCCACGACTGGGTCAGGATCCAATTGGTGTGGGACGCAGGGGAGGATGAAGAGGTTTACCAGCACTCTCAGTCAGAGGGTGGTGCCTGGAGAGACATATGGTATAAGATATGTGGCTTCGACACAGTGGCCCGCCATCCCACCATCCTCTGCGGCTGGATCACAGGCCGGGAGGCCCGACATATGGAGAGCCTGGACGAGAAGATGGTGGGTCAGGTGTGTATGAGGTGTGTGTCACGTCTGTCTATCACTCAGGTGCACAGGTCAGTGTCTATCATTAGGTGTGTGGGAGAGAGGTGTGGCCATCATATCTCATCACTGAGATATTTGACATTCCTGTTTAACCTTTCACCCTGTCATTAAGGTGGGGTCTGTAGATATCCTCCAACGGTTTCGCACCATATATTATATAAATGGATAAATCCATTGATCACGTGACACCATTCATCCCTATGTGAAGACTTAACAGGAAGAGGGCGCCAACAGACATGGTAGCTCTGCTTCTAGCTCCTAAGCAACATTGCAGTAGTTTTTGTTTTTTTGTGTGTTATTTCCTACATTATTAGCCCAGAACGTTATTTTGTGTTATTACATACAGCCGGAAAGAACTTTTGTATATCAGAGCGGCGGTAACTCACCAGCATTACGATCAGGTTACAATTAGGGAAAGTCGTATTCCTGGTAGTAATGCTGGTGACTTACAGTCGCTCTGATAACCAAAAGTTATTTCCGGCTGTATGTAATAACACAAAAAGAGCGGGCAATTTAACTTATCCCAGAGAATGCTACAAGATGCCTTTGGCGGAGAAAAGGTATTTGGAGTGGACTTCTAGTCCGACTGAGGAGGCGTGCACACCATCCACCACTACCTAGTATATTACTCGCTGATGTTCAGTCTCTGGACAATAAAGTAAACGAGCTAAGTGCGAGGATCTCCTTCTAGAGAGAAATCAGGGACAGTAACATACACTGCCCTATCCCCTCTGGACAAGAGGAATACCCACGTATACCTATGCTGTTCATTGACTATAGTTCAGCCTTCAACACCATAGTACCCTCCAAGCTTATCATTAAGATCGGGCCCTGGGTCGGAATCCCGCCTTGTGCAACTGGGTCCTTGACTTTCTGACGCGCCCCCCCCCCCCCCCCCCCCCCAGGTGGTGAAGGTAGGAACCAACACCTCCACTTCGCTGATCCTCAACACATGGGCCCTACAAGTGTGAGTGCTCAACCCCCTCCTGTACTCCCTGTTCACCCAGGACTGCATGGCCACTCACGCCTCAATCATCAAGTTTGCAGACGATTACCAACAATAACGAGTCAGGGCCCTCACCTCTCCCTCAACATCAACAAAACGAAGAAGCTGATTGTGGACTTCAGGAAACAGCAGAGGGAGCATGCCCCATCCACATTGACGGGACCGCAGTGGAGAAGGTGGAAAGCTTCAAGTTCCTTTGCGCACACATCACTGACAATATGAAATGTTCCACCCACACAGACAGTGTGGTGAAGAAGGCGCAACAGCGCCTCTTCAACCTCAGGAGGCTGGAGAAATGAGTCTTGGCCCCTAAATTTGACAGTTTCAATAGTAGGCCTACCTTAGCCTACTTGCACAGTACAGGGGTTGGCCTGACTGTGAAAGACCGATATGGGATTTAGCATTCAGTTCATGCAGAGTGTATGTCAACTAACCACGTTTCCATCCACAGCTTTTATACAAGTAACGGCAGGAGTTGGAATCGGTTCAGGGAACAGAACAGAGGAACAGATTATAAGAGGAACAGAATCTGAACTGGAAACTAAAGTGATTTATACTGTTATGGAACAGAACTGTTTTTGAAAAGCATGGGAACCCGGTTAGTAACTGTATTTTACCACGATTTGCTATTTCATTTCACATCCAGTTTGAGTTATTATGATTTGCTGAAGGTATTGAACTTACACAAAGTGTGGAATATTATCTTTATTGACTGCCATTCAGCATGGCATCCGAAGGGTCTTAATATCAAGACATATTAATCTGTGTTTATCCAACATAGCAAAAAACGAAATATCGCAGTAGTTATCCCCATTTAACAATCTTGAATTTCATTGATACATTAGATCTAAACATTTATATTATAAAGCATATGAAGTAACTCATCTTTATATTTCTGCACTACAACACATAACTAAGCCCTTGCGGCCCTCTGAATATTGGCATTACAAAGAAACATTTTAGACACATTTTCAATGTTAATAAGGCTCATTGTGAAAATAAAGTATAGAACCAATATCCTCTCTTGCTTAGTCTTAAATGCTTGACATCTACATTACATATCCAGGTAGATTTCGGTGACACAAGTAGCAATTCAGGGGAAAAGTGCTGCTTATTGTGCCTATGATAAATCTCAGATAACAAAACGTATATAATTATTCCTATCCCCTACACTTTTCTTCTCCATAACTTGATTGTTTAAATTACAACAGCAACATTTCAGAAACAAACAAAAAAAAGCCTAAGGCACAGTCATTTGATAACCAACCTACTGTTGGTTAACTGAGAATGTGTGAATTGCCTAATTTTGTCACCGCAAAAAAGCAGTGCCAGTGTTCGCCATGTCTGATATTCTTCCTATACTTTTGTTTTAGTGGATCTAATTTGGAATGATACAAAGTCCACGCAGGGGCAATATGTTTGGAGCTTAAGGATGCACAAATAACGGTGCAAATTCAAGATAGAGAATTAAGATGTATAGTTCTTGCATTCCAACCTCCCTATGAAATAGATTCCCAAAGGAGTATTTGAGGAGATACCGTGTGATTTGACGACAGCACGCTGCTATTTTACGCTGTCAAAATGAGACCTGAGGTGCAGATATTCTTCTCCTAGAATAGACCCTTCTCCTTCTTCAGATTCTGCTGCTTCCAGGTGGGCATGGAGTAGAACTCTACCCGGGACACACCCAGGATCAGAGCAAAGTCAGCATTGGACAGATACTCCTGGAAAAGATTGAGGTATGGTATAGTACATGTTAAAATAGATGAGTGACTGACAGAGGACATTAATCAGGAATTTAGCTGACAACTACACTGAAGTACAGACTGGCAAGAGACCAATCATGGAGATCCATTGTTATTTTACCTCCTTCTTGGTGGGGTCAACCCCATCGGGCAGGTCCTCTGTCTGGCGGTTCAACAGCTTGTCTGCAGGGAAGGTGGCCCCCACGGTGGGGGACAGCAGTGGTTCTCCAATGCTCTTGGAGTTCTTTTGAGTAGAGTTGGATGTGCTTCTGTCCTGTAGCCATAAACAGACAACAGACCATTCATTTAACCAGAGCAGAAAATCATATCTGACTGTTGTTTCTATAACAATACAATCATTTCTTTGGATTTGACTTGCCTAGGTTAGAACACCTGGTCAAATGGTGGCTAGACCTTTGGGAACTTCGTTGGTGGACATTTTTTTCGAATGCATATTAACATGAACACGTAAATACTGTATATTTCCTTTGGATTGCATACTGTACGTTGCACTGTGCATTTGTACAGAATGTTTACATGAGAACTGTTTCGTAAATCAGGTGACGTGAGTGGGCTTGAGAGAGATTAGAGACTCACCACGGTGATCTGGATGATGTCGCTGGCGTCCCCAAGCTCAGCCTTCAACTCCTGGTAGGATTTCCCTCCCTGTAGATATACAAAGCAAAGCAGCTTGTTTAATTCAATTTTTTGTGCCCTGAGTGAAGAGACTTTGGTAACACTACCTGAAGCCAAGCGGTGAAATGCATCATTATGCAGTTAGAACGTATTGTTAGGCTTGTCATACGTATTTGACCCTCTTACAATATGTATTATAATCTCATAATTATCCTGACTACAAAGCATGCTACATACACTCCACATGTGTGGGTCCCAGGCGTGGAACCAGCCTGTGAAGGTGGGAGGCTCAAAGCCCTGTTTGACCAGCACGATGGGGGTGTCCACATTTCGACCCCCTGGGTGGGTCCTCAGGTACTCATGTGCCGTGGGGACCACATTCTCCTTCTCTATTTGATTAGCTCCATTGCCCAACCACAGGAACACCTGAGGAGGAAGAGGACCTCCTGTGTTTTAAAAGAACCAAACTTCCAGATTGTAGATTGATGGTAGTGCTGAGCGATTAACTGAAATGTCTTTAAAAAATTTTTTTTTTTTTAAACAACTAATTGACTGACAGCGGTTCAATTATTTGAATTCCCTTTTGTTCGTTTTTTTTTCTGTGAGGTCAATGCGCACATTGCACAGTTTCTCTAGAGATAAATCAGATCTAGCCTCAACTCTACGATGCAGTAGGGAGTTGAAGTTTCCGACAGTCCAATAATCTATCTAGTATAGTACACAAAGTGTGATAACTAACTACAATGACCATAATCTTTTCTGGTCTGTGTTTCTTTTAGCCTGATACGGAAGGGACAATGCGCAATCGTGAGGGCATATAGAGAGCAGCTGTTGTTTCGCGAGGCATCTACCTGAAAATACATTATCAAAGTGATTTATAGTTGGCATTCAGCAGTCATAAAAGTATGCCTTATTTTCTTTGAAGATGTACAAAATAGTGATTTTGTCAGACAGCATAGGCAGCAGCGCTATAGAGATGAGATGATGACTTGGAATGAAATAATAAAGTCCTCAAATAAAACATAGGTAATATACACTTCAACTGAAATATTTTATGAAGTTATGTGAATAAATTATGGTTAATAAGGGAATACGCAGTAATGAGCAGTCACTAGCATCACTGAACTTTTATTCATTGTTCTGTTCTTTGTTACAGCATTCAAATAATCGAAAACCGTGATTATTTCTTAATAATCGAACTGAAACCAAACCAACCCCAAAAAGCACTAATCGCTCAGCACTAATTGATAGAGACGACCAAAGGACCGTACAGTAGTATCCTGCCTGAAGACCAAACTGAAACAACGGGGAAACACAGCACATCCGTTTGGATTCCAGGGTTAAAAATACAGGTATTCACCATATCCCAGATGTCCAGCAGCATGATGTCATCTTCGTCCAGGTCGTCCTGGTTAAAGTTGGTGACCTCCATGGCCAGGAAGCGGCCTGTCTGATTGGAGCACTCGAAGAGACGTGGGGTGATGTTGTTGTGCTCTTCCTGAAGCCTTGGTATAGAGACCACAGATGACCCAGGCAGAAGGCATCAGACGTGGATGTCATTATTCAGTTACATTGTACTAGACAGTGTTTTGCTGTCTAGTACAATGGGTTTATGAATACATTTAATTTCAACCCGCTAACTGAGTTCAGTCGAATAGGACCCTTAGGGAACTATAAAAACCAAGGGATGAAGTGTGGTACCTCTTGCTGTTGGCATACTGGGTCTTGCCTCCCAGATTTACCCAGAAGTTAGCCGTCTCCTGACCCTCTGCGATTACATGTTTTTCCCTCCTGGAGATGATGTCTGCCAGGGATTTGCCCATCTCTCGCTCATCACCACAACACCCCTGCAAGGGATAAGAGTCATACCTGTCGCATAACTAGGTACAGCCCTTGTACTCTCCTCATCAGTGTTTAACTGGAGAACTGTTACATTGTCAAACCTGGATTATGTGTTTATGGAATTTCTCTGAAATGGTGCTTACCTTTCCGTACCACAGATAGCAGCAAGTGTCAGTGCTGAGCACAAAGACGTCGTTGGAGTTGAGGGACGAGGAGCGTGCTGGCACTTCGATGGCGCGGGTGTTGAACTCGTTGGTGCCGTGGATGTGGAAGAGACGAACCGCCGGCTGGACATGTGCAGAGTTGGCCCTGGAGCTCCCCTCCTGCAAACCATGATTACAATCTTGATGATGAGCTAGGATAACATTCATGGTGAGATTCCAATCACCAGGATGGAACCAGATGATGTCAAACATAATTTGGACTTTTTTAATTTGTCTCGTAATTGAATAAGATCTATGTGGTCTCATATTTCAGTTACCTCTTGTAAGATGACATTTGAAATCCCTTACCATGAATACCATGAAGCGCCTACCTCATAGACCACCATCTTGCCCTTGAATATGGCCATGAGGTGGAGTGGTTCTTTCCCCATGGGCACTCGGACCTGAACTGGCTCACCGTTGTACTGCTGGTCGATGTTCACGGCTTGGAAAGCAGAGGCAGCCAGCTCACCGGTGGTTGCATGGCGACCCTACATTGTACACATCAAACACACCATAGTTTCTGTACATTTCTGCATAAGGTTGCATGGAAAGCAAGCAAGCCTAAGTCATGGAATTAAGCTCTGCTCATATAAAATATTTCTGGTATTATCAAAGCTTGATTGCCAGGCATCACAGAGAGCTATGCCTATAATGCCAAAGAGGGAATGTTGGATAGTAGGGTGTTCTGACCTGCCATATGTATAGTATGTAGTGACTCCTGTTGCTGACTTCATATTTGTAGAGGATGAGATAGCAGTCGCCTCCATAGAAGTGGCCCAACCACTTCCTGTCCACAGGCACCAGTTCACTGTCCTCTAACCTCCACACCTGATTGGAGAAAAATGGGAAGTGTTGATTTCCATTGGATATACAGTTTAAAGGGGAGGATTATGAATAATTATTTTGTCAAAGCTAGTTATTACAGGTTGTTACCAACCTCTGCTTCGCCTGTTCCGTCATCGACCATTTTCTGCTGGGCAGCCACGTCAGGCCTTGCATGCATGGAAGTAGCATCAAACTTGATCTGCTCGACCTTGGCTGCATTGTCAAGAAAAAACATTTAGAGATACTAATTTTGGCTCAATCAGTGTTTTTTTGTGTGTGACTTGCTCACCAATTTTGCCTGGACTGTTTGTGGTTCCCATCCCCACAGTCTGACCCTTCACGCTCCACCTCTGGAACAGCTGCTTGAACACGGCAGACTCGGCCCCATCATTCACCGTCTCGACGTAGGTGGAGATAGGGTAGCCCTTCGCCTTCTTGTATGCCTAGAATTACAAGATGCTTTTTAGTTGAATACAGAGGGTTCCTAAAATATCACTCCCCTCCGTTTTTTAAAAGTATTCTTAAATTAGGTTGGTAAAGAGTTATGGGTGTCAGAGAGAGTTGAATTGGTAAGTGATTGTGTGTATCTGTGATCCAGGACCGGAAGACGTGTTTCAGGTATCCAGGTGATTTTTAGGGTTAACTTGTTGAAGTAACTGGTATCTGGGTTGTACAAAAAGGGGGGAGGAGGTGATATTTTAAGACCCCCCCCCCTGTATTTAACTAAAAAGCATCCAGGGGACAGCAAAGGGATATCAAAAGCATTGTGAAACTAAAATGTGTCAAGAGGTGCAGCTCACTTCTGCTTTATCCAAAGACTTGGACCGTTCTGTCTTGGAAGCTTTCTTTCCTTTCCAGATAAAGATCCTTATACCACCTTGATCCAACAGATAGCAATCCTGTGAAATTAGTTCATTTAGATTAGATAATGTTTCACTTAATAGAATATAATTTATTGATACCTCTACCGCCAACTAAAGAGGTTTACTGTTTGCCTAAATGAGTGTCAGCACTGCATTATTCATTGCTGCACAACTCTTGTGTGGCATAGTCAGAATATCTGTAACCATTCTAAAAGATTCAGCCCACTGGGCACACTACGACACTTCAAGGTGGCCATTTTGGTCAAATTCACCCACTCAAAAAGACAACCATCGAAAAGCACAACCAAATTCCAATTGGAAAACAATGTCAGATCATTTGTATTTATACAACAACTTAATGTGTTATCACTGTGCTTCATATAATAACACAACCTAACCACCTGGATTGCATTTTAATATTACATTTAATGCAGTGGTAGCTGGTGGCATTTTAAATGGGTAGGAGGGGCTCATAATAATGGCTGGAACGGAATCAATGGAACGGAATCAAACACATGGAACACCTGGTTTCCAATTGTTTGATACCATTCCATTGTTTATTTTATTTGACCTTTATTTAACCAGGCAAGTCAGTTAAAAACACATTCTTATTTTCAATGATGGCCTGGGAACAGTGGGTTCACGGGCAGAACGACAGATTTGTACCTTGTCAGCTCGGGGGTTTGAACTCGCAACCTTCCGGTTACTAGTCAAATGCTCTAACCACTAGGCTACGCTGCCGCCCCATTCACTGCACGCCCTTGCCACTGTTTCGGTAAAAAGCTGAGGGATGGGGCTGGAGAAATGTAACCAGTCTCAAATTCATAGACAGAGCTATGAATACTAACATGATAGTTTTACCTATGTTTTGTGGCTAGACAGTACAGTGTTTGTTTACATTTACTTGGTTTACAAACATTGGAGTAAAACAAGCTTATGTTCGAGTTTCTGATTGGGTATGACAGTTGAACGAAGCTAAAAGTTGTATTCTTCAAGAATCAATGGGTAAATACAGTTGATGTCGGAGGTTCACATACACTTAGGTTGGAGTCATTAAAACTCCACAAATGTCTTGTTAACTAACTATAGTTCTGGCAAGTCGGTTAGGACATCTACTTTGTGCATGACAAGTAATTTTCCAAACAATTGTTTACAGACAGATTATTTCACTTATAATTAACTGTATCACAATTCCAGTGGGTCAGAAGTTTACATACACTGAGTTGAATGTGCCTTTAAAACAGCTTGGAAAATTCCAGAAAATGACATCATGGCTTTCGAAGCTTCTGATAGGCTAATTGACATAATTTGAGTCAATTGGAGGTGTACCTGTGGATGTATTTCAAGGCCTACCTTCAAACTCAGTGCCTCTTTGCATGACATCATGGGAAAATCAAAAGAAATCAGCCAAGACCTCAGAAAAATTGTGTAGACCACAAGTCTGGTTCATCCTTGGGAGCAATTTCCAAACGCCTGAAGGTACCACGTTCAACAATAATACGCAAGTTTAAACACCATGGGACCACGCAACTGTCATACCGCTCAGGAAGGAGATGCATTCTGTCTCCTAGAGGTGAACATACTTTGGTGCGAAAAGTGCATATCAATCCCAGAACAACAGCAAAGGACCTTGTGAAGATGCTCGAGGAAACAGGTGGAAAAGTATCTATCCACAGTAAAACGTCCTATATTGACATACAACAAGAAATAAGCCACTGCTCCAAAACTGCCATAAAAAAGCCATACCACAGGTTTGACACAGGTACCATAGGTAAACACTTATTTTTACTGCTCTAATTACGTTGATAACAAGTTTATAATAGCAATAAGGCACCTCGGGGGTTTCTGATATGGCCAATACACCACGGCTAAGAGGATATCCTTATCATTTTCTCATTCTTTTATGAGCCTGATCATTTTATTATGCTTAAGCTCAGTCAATATGATTTCATGGCGCACGCCCACATACTTTAAAATGTGGATAAAAGTGCTGAAATAACAGTGTAATATGCAGAAAGCAACAGGAAACAAGATGGCAATGACCAGATAAGAAAGTGGTAATAATCTGTTAATAGTTAGTATGTAGCTGTGGAAACAACAGGGTAACGACCGGAATTTAACAGGAAACAACAGGGAAATAAGACGGCAACAACCAGATACAAACGTGGTATACAGAAGACAGACCTATTTGGTAAAAGACCAAGTCCATATTATGGCAAGAACAGCTCAAATAAGCCACAAGAAACAACAGTCCCATCATTACTTTAAGACATGAAGTCAGTGAATTCGGAACATTTCTTTGAAAGTTTCTTCAAGTGCAGCCGCAAAAACCATCAAGCGCTATGATGAAACTGGCTCTCACGAGGACAGCCACAGGAAAGGAAGACCCAGAGTTACCTCTGCTGCAGAGGATACGTTCATTAGAGTTAACTGCACCTCAGATTGCAGCCCAAATAAACACACACCTCTCAACATCAACTGTTCAGAGGAGACCGCGTGAATCAGGCCGTCATGGTCGAATTGCTGCAAAGAAACCACTGCTCAAGGACACTAATAATAAGAAGAGACTTGCTTGGACCAAGAAAAACGAGCAATAGACATTAGACCGGTGGAAATCTGTCCTTTGGTCTGATGAGTCCAAGTTTGAGATTTTTGGTTCCAACCGCCATGTCTTTGTGAGACGCAGAGTAGGTGAACAGAGGATCTCTGCATGTGTAGTTCCCACCATGAAGCATGGAGGAAGCGGTGTTGGGGTGTTTTACTGGTGACACTGTCAGTGATTTATCTAAAATTCAAGGCCCACTTAACCAGCATGGCTACCACAGCATTCTGCAGTGATACGCCATCCCATCTGGTTTGCGCTTAGTCCCACTATCATTTGTTTTTCAACAGGACAATGATTCAACACACCTCAAAGCTGTGTAAGGGCTATTAGCCCAAGAATGAGAGTGATGGAGCGCTGCATCAGATGACCTGGCCTCCACAACCACCCAACCTCAACCCAATTGAAATGATTTGTGATGAGTTGGACTGCAGAGTGAAGGAAAAGCAGCCAACAAGTGCTCATCATATGTAGGAACTCCTTCAAGAGAGTTGGAAAAGCAATCCTCATGAAGCTGGTTGAGAGAATGCCAAGAGTGTGCAAAGTTGACATCAAGGCAAAGGGTGTGTACTTTGAAGAATCTAAAATATATTTAAGATTTGTGACTACATGATTCATTATGTGTTATTTTATAGTTTTGATGTCTTCACTATTATTCTACAATGTAGAAAATAGTAAAAGTATTAGAAAACCCTTCAATGAGTAGGTGTGTCCAAACTTTTGACTGGTACTGTAAGTATTTAGCAGCTACAAGCAAACTATTAATGGGTTATTAGTTCGTATCTGGTCGTTGCTGCCTTATTTCCCTGTTGTTTCCTATTACTTTCCGGACATTACCCTGTTATTTCAGCACTGAAAACTAAAGTGCCACCAAAACCCTTCCCCTTTAACATGCTCCCTCCCCTTTCCATGATTGACAAGGAGTCTGACCTCGTGATTCAACAGGTCCTGAGATAGAGGCTTCACTGCTACCTCCTGCACCACAAGGTTCCCCTGGGCATCTGAGATACTGCACAGAACAAACATAATTCTGTTATTTTTCACAATAATTCTATAATAATGAGAAGCGTGCCAACCGGGTAACATACTGCATGATGGCTAACTCTCACTAGCTAGTTCACATCTGCTACAGTATATGTCTATGACAGGTCATACGAGGTTATAATGTCTATGACAGGTCATACAAGATTATAATGTCTGAAATGTCAGTCATAAGAGTTTATAATGTCTATGACAGGTCACGAAGCAGCTATAATGTCTATGACAGGTCCTAAGGAGGTTATAAACATCCCTGAAGTGGTCAACACTCACTGGAAGAGCTTGACGCTGGACCTCAGCTTCTGGTCGACCACGTCATCAGACGCGATGCTGTCCCTGATGTCTCGTCTCGTCTCTCCCAGGTGCTGCTTCATCAGCTTCATGGCCTCCTCGGAAGACTTCTCGTCATCACCTTCCACCACGCTAACCTGCGCCCGCCCCCCTCTTTCCCTGTCGCGGATGTCCTTGGCTAGAGTCATTCCCTGCAAAGAACAACATCCCCGACAACATCAACCTTACAGAACGGTCGACATTCACAATTGTTCTACCCCACTGAGCCATTGGAACCACAATCCAGTCTTCATTTTATGCTTTTCCATGCTGTAAGGGCTAGGTTTATAGGCAGAGGTCTTCCTACTTAGGGGCCTTGTTTGAATCCTTAAAAAATGCACCCTTCCTCACTTCTCTTCCTCGTGGTTATCACTGATCTGATATGCCTGGAGGTGTGAAGGCAATGTAGTTTGACCCATGATTTCACCTATCACACATTCATTATGCACCAAAGTTTAAAAACTACAAAAACTAAAAGTGCCACCCCTCCACTTTTTCACTGGTATAGAATGCCTCCTTACCTTGAGTCTTTCCATACGGTTGCTCTTGGGTCCATTCCACTGGATGATGAGGTTGCCCAGGTCAAGTAGGAACACATCCCCCTTGTTAAAGCTGCTCCAGCTCATGTCCACCTGTGCTCAAGGATGGATGGATGGATGGATGGATGGTGATGGAAAAGGTGATGGATGGGGAAGGAAAGGACTCACAGATTAATTTCATTATAACATTCCCTGAATTTGATTAACAATATGATTACAAACAGCAACAGGAAGGAACCACTTACTAGGGAGATTGAGGCTTTTACTCGATGCTGACGTGGTTATATCAAGTAACGTAGGGGGTACAGAGGCACATGCCTCCTCATATTTGTCCTGTTTTTACATTTTCAGATGTTAAATTCATGACTAAACGTAATTTCTAAGCCCATGCTTTATCATTATTATTTACTAAATGATTGGTCAGAGGTATTTGGCAGAGGGAGCACAGTAACTGGATCAGGCAAAGAGTATCCCCCCTATTCTCCCTAGTAAGTGGTTCCTTCCAAGGTGCTCAGAGCAAAGAGATGCTTAGTCAGGTCACTAGATACTTTAGTCACTAGTGAGTGCCCTTATCGTCAGTGGAGGAGGAGAGAGGGAGTGACATACACATAGCGTTTTACTTGATTTTAGCTGACAAGAGGTATGCTTGTAAATGAATTTTCTCAATTTATGTAGCCTATTGATTCCTTCTTGATGAATAGGTCAAATTGAAATGTTGTTTCTCATTAATACTAGCCACCTAGCAATTTTCTGAAGTTGGTTTCAGCTAATCAGCTAAATAGGTTCCCAATCTCCCAACCTCATAACTATCAATTATGATACCAATGTAAACTCATAACACTTCTTAATCAATCAATGTGCATGACAATTGAATGACAATTGAACTGTTAAAGAGGTAAGCTAAGATAAGTTATCAAGAAAGGAAATATATACAGTGCATTCAGAAAGTATTCAGACCCCCTACACAATACCCCATAATGGCAAAGCAAAAACAGTTTTTTTTCAAAATTAAAAATACAAATCTGAAAAACCTTATTTGCATAAGTAATTCTGATTTTGAAAGGAACACATCTGTCTTTATAAGGTCCCATAGTTGAAAGTGCATGTTAGAGAAAAAATCAAGGCATGAGGTCGAAGGAATTGTCCGTAGAGCTCTGAGACAGGATTGTGTCGAGGTACAGATATGAGGAAGGGTACCAAAAATGGTCTGTCTCATTGAAGATCCCCAAGAACACAGTGGCCTTCACCATTTTTAAAAGTAAGAAGTTTGGAACCACCTAGACTCTTCCTAGAGCTGGCCGCCCGGCCAAACTGAGCAATCTGGGGAGAAGGGCCATGGTCAGGGAGGTGACGAAGAACCCGATGGACACTGACCAAGCTCCAGAGTTTCTCTGTGGAGATGGGAGAACCTTCCAGGAGGACAACCCTCTCTGCAGCAGTCAATCAGACCTTTATGGTAGAGTGGCCAGACGGAAACCACTCATCAGTAAAAGGCACATGACAGCTCGCTTAGAGCAAAAAGGCTCTCAGACCATGAGAATCAAGATTCTCTGGTCTGATGAATGCCAAGTACCACGTCAGGAAGAAACCTGACACCATCCCAACGGTAAAGCATGGTGGTGGCAGTATCACGCTGTGGGGATGTTTTTAGCGGCAGGGACTGGAAGACTAGTCAGGATCGAGGGAAAGATGAACGGAGCAAAGTATAGTGAGATCCTTGATGAAAACCTGCTCCAGAGAGCTCAGGACCTCAGACTGGGGTGAAGATTCTTCTTCAAACAGGACAATGACCCTAAGCACACAGCCAAGATAACGCAGGAGTGGCTTCGGGACAAGTCTCTGAATATCCTTGAGTGGCCCAGCCAGAACCTGGACTTTAACCCCTGAAATAGCTGTGCTATCGACACACCCCATCCAACCTGACAGAGGTTGAGAGGATCTGCAGAGAAGAATGGGAGAAACTCCCTGAATACAGGTGTGCCAAGCTTGGAGCGTCATACCCAAGAAGACCTGAGGCTGTAATCGCTGCCAAAGGTGCTTCAACAAAGTACAGAGTGTAAATGTTATATTTCAGTTTTTGCTTTGTCGCCATGGGGTATTGTGTGTAGATTGATGAAGAGAAAAAAAATATTTGGTCAATTTTAGAATAAGGCTGTGTTCATGTGTTTGAAAAATGCTAAATTAATCAACCCCCCTCCGTCCTTTGTGTCCCTTCTCAAATAATGGGTGTATGACGCACCCGATTGATACTGTAGGTTTTTAACGGTAAATTGCACTGATGTGTCGACCAACATTCTCTTTAAGGGTTAGAGATCTCTAAGGGTTAACAATTTTTCCTTATAAGACATTGTACTCAGCTTTCACAATTAGTAGTACATTTACCTTGGGATGATCATAAAGACACATAAGTGTGAATTCTTGACAGTCTTTAAATGTGATTATGCCAGTTGTAGAGGAGCTACACAGAGGCAGTCAGTGGCACAGCAAATGTGACTAATCATTTATGTACTTGAACCCAAGAGTTTCTGCATCTCTTCTGAGGTGAGGTGTGGAGAGCTGTTTCTAGTCCAGTAGAATTGAAGAAGGCAATATAGTAAATGAAGAAGACATTAGTCAAGGGCAGAGCCGAGGCTGTGTGAAGGTAATATATTCCACTAGGGATATATTGGCTTGAGTTGGGGCTACATCTGTGAGCTTTCTCACCTCTCCAGCCACCACATGCTTCCTTCCCTTGACATGGAGCAGGCGGCAGATGTTGTAAGTGTTGGTCTCCACCTGCTTCATCCCAGACGCCACGCCGCCACTCTTGTAGCTGAGGAAAAACACGCACAACGAGTGCTGTCAGATGACAGCCATCAATGATGGTTTTGAAAGCTGTCGTTATGTGAAATTAATGCCAGGATAGGGGTCAATTTGGATTGATGTCAGTAAATTCTGGAAGTAAACTGAAATTCGAAATAAATAATTGAAAAATAGGCATATATTTTCAATGACTTCTCAATAGAATGGATAAACTATTTATTACATTTTTTTTAAATTAAAAATTCAACTCAGTTCCTGAATTGACTGGCTTCAATTTAAATTGAACCCTGCTGAATACCATTGCATATTAGGTACGTCAGCTTGCGTTCTGGTTCTGAAGTTATTTATGTTGCGCTGTACCACTCTGACTTCACTCCACCCTACATACTCTTCTGCCTGACCATTATGCTTTTTTTCAGAAGCCAGAATGCAGAAGTGATGGTTATGTTAACTTCCTCAACAGTGTTTTATTTTATTTTATCCTGCCTGCTGTAGTAACATCCTCTCTGACCATCAGTTGCGATGCAATTTAAGATTAGATAAAGAAACACTACAAGAGGAAACAGCCTTTGCTGTAGAGGGGAGGGGGCTATATAATATCACTACAATCTACAGGAACTGCCAAGAACGCCAACATGAAGTTTCTTAATAGGGTGTTTGGCCAGAACAGCTTCAATGCGCCTTGGCATAGATTCTACAAGTGTCTGGAAGTCTATTGGAGGGATGCGACACAATTCTGCCACGAGAAACGTTGTCTCAGGTGCTGCTCCAAAATCTCCCATAAGTGTTCACTTGGGTTGCGATCTGGTGACTGAGACACACACACCTTGTAAACCCCCTATGCTCATTTGAGACCCCTCTTTCAAAGGCGCTCCAGCACTTCTTTCCGTGCGGCAGCACAGAGAACAGTCTATGACTGTAATACCTACATTAGCTCGCCTGGTAGGAAGGTGCAATTAGGCAGCTTGCTGCTGGGCATCCTTTTGTAGTCTGTAATCATTTGCAAGCACTGACATACCCGACGAGCGTGGGAGCTGGTGTAGTAGGGATTCAATGTTAGTCTTGATGATTTGCCTCTTTGATGATTCGTCTGAGGGAATAGCGGGATTTCTTATAAGCATTCGGGTTAGAGTCCTGCTCCTTGAAAGTGGCAGCTCTACCCTTTAGCTTAGTGTGGATGTTACCTGTAATCTATGGCTTCTGGTTGGGGTATGTATGTACGGTCACTGTGGGGACAATGTCATTAATGCAATTCATGATGAAGCTGGTGACTGCTGTGGTATACTCCTCAATGCCATCCCAGAACAAAAAACAGTCCTGTAACTTAGCATCTGCATCAGCTGACCACTTCCGTATTGAGCGAGTCACTGGTGCTTCCTGCTTTAGTTTTTGCTTGCAAGCAGGAATCAGGAGGATAGAATTATGGTCAGATTTCTCAAATGGAGGGCGAGAGAAAGCTTTGTAAGCGTCTCTGTGTGTGGAGTAAAGGTGGTCTAGAGGTTTTTTCCCACCTGGTTGCACATGTAACATGCTGGTAGAAAATAGTTTTCCTGCATTAAAGTCCACGACAACTAGGAGCACTGCTTCTGGAGGAGCATTTTCTTGTTTGCTCATGACTTTATATAGCTCGATGAGTGCGGTCTTAGTGCCAGCATCGGTTTGTGGTGGTAAATAGACAGCTATGAAAAATATAGATGAAAACACTCTTAGTAAATAATGTGGTCTACAGCTTATCATGAGATACTCCACCTCAGGTAAGCAAAACCTTAAAACCTTCGCGCACCAGCTGTTATTGACAAATAGACACAGACTGCCACCCCTTGTATTACCGGAGGCTGCTGTTCTGTCTTGCTGATGCACAGAAAAACCAGCCAATTGTATATTATCCATGTAAGATATTGCAGTTTTTAATGTCCTGTTGGTAGGATAGACTTGACCAGAGCTCATCCAGTTTATTCTCCAATGATTGCACGTTGGCCAATAGGGCGGATGGTCCCCCGTATCTGCATCTTATATTAATGAGAATGAAGGGGATTTGGGCCTGGTCCGGTATCTGAAGTAAATCCTTTGCGTCCGACTCGTTAAATATTTTTTTTTCATCCATTTAGAGGTGAGTAATCGCTGTTCTGATACCCAGAAGTTATTTTTTTTTGTCATAAGAGACGGTGGTAGAAACATTATGTACAAAATAAGTTACAAACAACACAAAAAAACACACAAAATAGCACAATTGGTTAGGAGCCCGTAAAACGGCAGCCATCTCCTCCGGCACCATTCCTTACGCACTAGTGATGAAGTCAATCTCTCCTCCACTTTGAGCCATGAGAGATTGACATGCATATTATTAATGTTAGCTCTTCATGTACATTTCAGGGCCAGACATGCTGCCCTGTTCGGATCCAATTGTAATGTTCCTAAGTCCCTCTTTGTGGCCCCTGATTACACGACTGAACAGTAGTCCAGATGCAACAAATTAGGGCCTGTAGGACCTGCCCTGTTGATAGTGTTGTTTAGAATGGGGAGTAGTGCTTTATTATGGACAGACTTCTACCCATCTTAGCTACTGTTGTATGAACATGTTTGACCATGACATTTTACAATCCAGGGTTACTCCAAGCAGTTTATAGTTACCTCAATTTGCTCAATTTCCACATTAGTCATTACAATATTTAGTTGAGGTTTAGGGTGTAATGACTGATTTGTCCCAAATACAATGCTTTTAGTTTTTGAAATATTTAGGACTAACTTATTCCTTGCCACCAATTCTAAAACTAACGGCAGCTCTTTTGTTAAATGTTGCAGTCATTTCAGTCGCTGTAGTAACTGACGTGTATAGTGTTGAGTCATCTGCCTACATAGACACACTGGCTTTACTCAAAGCCAGCTGTATGTCGTAAATAAAGATTGAAAAAGGCAAGGGACCTAGATAGTTGCCCTGGGGAATTCCTGATTCTAACTGGATTATGTTATAAATCCAAAAATCTGAAATGTGTCCTCCTAAAGATTTGCTCACAGCAGTGAGGACAAAAGCAGTATCTTTGCACATACTGTTGGTTGCAGCATCGCTGATGTTGGTAGCAATACATTGTAGTTCCAGCCAAGTCAGGTTGTAGGGGAAAAGCAGCAGAGAATACAGCAACAATAACCGTGGGACAAGGGCTAACTGTGTTGTGTACTGTGTTCAAGCTGTTTGTGGAAAACCCTGCTAGTTTGACAATGATAGCTCCCAGCTAGGCTAGTAGCTAGCTTCGGCAATCCCAGGGCAGATGGTAGGGGTCACAAAATCAAAAAGTATATAAATTAAACTTTTGCAAGGAAATACTGTCACAAATTTACACAAACATTAAACCGAGGTCTCTTGTTCAGTGTTCAATATACGTCGCACTCTGATGATGTGTGAATAATGAGTTGAAGGAACTGAAGTTGTTTGTCTATAAATAGTTTGACATGACATATTATCCATACAGTAGACTGGTGCAGTTTGTTGTACATCACTCACATGATGCCCTTTTTGAAGTATCCACGAAAGGTGTCGCTCTCATAGCCCTGTGCCTCACGGTGCTGCACAGCCATGCCTCCCAGGTGCTCGTCCATCATAGTGGTGTAGATGGCCGCCGTCCCCTGCTCGTCATGGGAGGTGGCCTTTCCCAGCCAATAGTGGAGGTCGTAGGTGAACGAGCTACGCATCTTATTGGTCTACGGGATCAGACAGAAATATGTTACTGGGATGTCACTTTGTGTATTTTGTCCGTATAGGACACTTTTTAGGAGTAGGTTTGAATACGCCAACATAATGTTACATTGATTACTTACGTATAGAACGACATAGCTGTCACCTTCATAGAATTGTCCATATGCTTTAGAAGAGAAGGGCACCATCTCCATGTCCTGACCAATAGGCAAATATGAACAAGTTCAATAGCATTTAAGGTCCTTGGTGTGAAAAAGTTTAGATTAAGAGCCTAACTTGGAATGGCATTGACATGTTAGACGTTTGTTCTGCTATCATATTCTTTACACACTCTTAGAAAAAAAGGGTTCCAAAATGGTTCTTCGGCCCTCCCCATAGTAGAACCCTTTTGGGTTCCAGGTATAACCCTTTTGGGTTCCATGTAGAATCCTGTGGAAAAGGTTCCACATGGACCCCATAATGGTTCTTCCTGGAACCAAAAGGGTTATACTTGAACCAAAAAAGGGTTCTTCAAAGGGTTCTCTTATGGGGACAGCCAAATATTTATTTTAGGTTCTAGGTAGCACTTTTTTTTCTAAGTGTGTAGTGATGACAAAATATATATGTTCTGGTGTCTCACCTCTATCCTCCATATCTGCAGCCCTGGTGTGGTTTTATTGAGGACTTTTGCAACTTGGGTTTTGACCTGCATCTGTGGCATGGTGCCAGATTCAGCTTAGAAAAGATACCTAGAAGGAAAGGGGGGGGTGTATGTGAGTCATTGCGGGGTTACTATGTCTTAATGGAACTAGCTAACCTGAATTAATTTATTTTGTATACACATTCAGTACTATTCCATATCATGACACAGAGAACTTAGAAAAAATGGCCATGGTGGCGAAGTAAATATGGGGCAGCAGGGTAGCCTAGTGGTTAGAGCGTAACCAAAGGTTGCAAGTTCAAACCCCCGAGCTGACAAGGTACAAATCTGTCGTTCTGCCCCTGAACAAGCAGTTAACCCACTGTTCCTAGGCCGTCATTGAAAATAAGAATTTGTTCTTAACTGACTTGCCTAGTTAAATAAAGGTTAAGAAAAAAAAATACAATATAGCAAGTAAAACACTGGAATGGTTGATTTGCAGTGGAAGAATGTGCAAAGTAGAGATAGAAATAATGGGGTGCAAAGGAGCAAAAATAAATAAATAACTACAGTAGGGGAAGGGGTAGTTGTTTAGGCTAAATTATAGATGGGCTATGTACAGGTGCAGTAATCTGTGAGCTGCTCTGACAGCTGGTGCTGGTGTTGACCCGCATATCTTTGAGTTGTTCATTTGCTGAGTCAATGATGTCACCTCAGTAGATTATTTCATTTTCTGTCTCAGGTCACAGAATGGTAATGGGAGTATACTGCTCAAGACTATCTCACTATGTGCTCATTGTACTGTCAAAAGCAGGGTGGGACCCTTCTCGAATTAACCACTTATTTTGAAGAAACCATTGCAGGAGAATTGTAAACAGTTGGCCACATTGAAGGAAGTGAAAGCCTCAGTACTGCCCAAATGTTACCACATCCTTGAACACATACAGCAGTCTCCAATTTCCTGAGTGCCAAAACACATGGTGCCGCCTTACAACGGTGTCTATAATGGTTATACTGCTATGGTCTCATGGCTTATTTGACTCATTACAATCTATCTCAAAACTGAAAATGCATCTAAAGTGTGTTTCATGTAACAGTCTATTCCATTGCACAGCATAAATTAAGGGATTGACACATTCGGTTTTGTCATTTAGTTGGTACATTTTTGCTGCGAGCCGAAGCCAAGTTCTTATGATAGCCAAGTTCTTCTCTATGAATCTAAGAGAGTATGGAGAACAATGACTTTATGAAGGCTTTAAACCTTTAGGACCGGTATCTCAGACACAGATTAGGCTAAAACCGAATCTCTGTTAACCATGAAGTAAACGATTGCGTAATTTTGTCATCTGCACACAATCTGATCACGAGACATCAGGCTAAGCCTGGTCCTGAACAAATAAAATATTTCAATAGAAATTTGGCACAGAGCATGTATTTTTGTCCCGGACTAGCCTATGTTTAATCTGTATTTAAATGTCCACTGTGAAAAGCCTTGAGTTGAATATCAGATAGATATAATCCCCAACAACATATAGGAACAAAACGTCCACATAACAGGACTACTATCCAACCCTTCTTTGGACACTGTGTTAACAAACCTCCAGACGAGCTTCAATGCCATACATCTCTCCTTCCGTGGCCTCCAACTGCTCTTAAATGCAAGTAAAACTAAACGCATGCTATTCAACCGATTGCTGCCTGCACCTGCCCGCCCGGTTCTGACTTAGAATATGTGGACAACTACAAATACCTAGGTGTCTGGTTAGACTGTAAACTCTCCTTCCAGACTCACATTAAGCATCTCCAATCCAAAATAAAATCCAGAATCAGCTTCCTATTTCGCAACCAAGCATCTTTCACTCATGCTGCCAAACACACCCTCGTAAAACTGACTATCCTACCGATCCTTGACTTCGGCGATGTCATTTACAAAATAGCCTCCAACACTCTACTCAGCAAATTGGAGGTAGTCTATCACAGTGCCATCCGTTTTGTCACCAAAGCCCCATATACTACCCACCACTGCGACCTATATGCTCTCGTTGGCTGGCCTTCGCGTCATATTCATCGCCAAACCCACTGGCTCCAGGTCATCTATAAGTCTTTACTAGGTAAAGCCCCACCTTATCTCAGCTTACTGGTCACCATAGCAGCACCCACCCATGGAGCAGGCGCTCCAGCAGGTATAGTTCACTAGTCACCCACAAAGCCAACGTCATATTGTAATTATTTCGCCACAATGGCCTATTTATTGCCTTACCTCCCTAATCTTTCTTCATTCGCACACACTGTATACACACTTTTCTATTATGTTATTAACTGTGCTTTTGTTTATTCTATGTGTAACTCTGTGTTGTTTGTGTCGCACTGCTTTGCTTTATCTTGGCCAGGTTGCAGTTGTAAATGAGATCTTGTTCTCAACTGGCCTACCTGGTTAAATAAAGGTGATTTTTACATTTAAAAAATAAATAAAACAAGAAATTGTCCCCATTGAAACCATCTTCCTATTGAGAGTATGAGGGCCAGCTGGAACAGTATGCTATGTGTGGCTGGCAGGCAGGCTGGCTGCTGATAGACCATAGAGGATGCATAGTTCAGTTTATGAGAAGTGGACCATGACGTGTTATTGTGCTGTGTTTGCTCTCTGCTCATTTCTTGTAACCGCAGACTTCCCAGCTGTCTCCATATGGCTGCTAAACCAAACAGCAGCCATTACTGAAACAGACTAAGGGCTCTATTCAATCAGATTCTGCGACTGGAAATCCAAAGGTAATTTCAGATTGAGCCAACATAAGCAGCGTTTACCTTGAACGCAGTCTCCACTAAAGCAGGAAAGCCACATTTCTCCGATGCAAATTGAATAGAGCCTTAAAATGTCTACCACTTTGTGTCCTTTGTAGCCCGAGTGTTTGTAAATCAATCAATCATATGCCCCACCCTACATCATTGGTACATTTACTGATGGGTATAACGCTCATAATTACAAAGACCCATGATAGGCTATTCACACATCCACTGCGAAACTAGACCTCCGGTTGGGTAAGCAGGACGTCAGGAGATGACTTCAAAATCCGCCACTAGGGGGAAACGGTGAGTGCTATTACAATAAAGTAGGCTTGGGTTTTGCTAGGGCATTGTGATCGGGATAGCAGGTGGGCGTAAACTGCGAGCTCCAGCTCTGAGGGTTACTTGTTCAATCCCAGTGCTAGGCACTCAATTGTTTTGGTTTGTTTGAACCCTATCCCAAAGCTTAACCCTTAACTATTGGAATTAATGCCTAAACTTAACCTTCGAAATGTGAAGCTTGTAGACAAGGGTTTGGACATCTGATTCTACAGTGAGATTCTGAGAGCTTGATGATTTACTCCTCCAGCAACTCATTCGTGTATGGTTGGTCCATGCTAGTGTGTGTACTGTATGTGTTTACTGTTTACATTTATACCACTGCTTAATCTATGTCCTCAAAAACATTATTACTATTATATTTAGTCTATTAGCATTTCCAATTGAGGATAAGTGAGACCAATGCACTCATAATTTGTCTTTCTACTTATGAACTAACCACAGTATAGATGCGTGTATGCTTATCATAAAACAATAACTTTGTGAGGAAAATAATTATCCTCTAACTGCTATTCAGAGGTCTGTTGATAGAGTAATACAATAATGGCTCATTGCAACCACACCTATATTCGCTGTGTCCTGATTGGATAATACTCTATGATGAAGGAGGGGCCTAACATTGGTTTAGTGACAGGTTGACAGAGGACACTCCTCCTCCCACATCCGTTCCCAGGCCAACCAACCATGAAATGAATCCCACTGATTTCCTCAACCCAGTTCAAAGGTGGAGATGGTTCATGATCGGTGAACTTTTATTGCACTGTGATAATCTTCCTGCCTGTGACCTCAAGGTCCCATAGCTTTACAGTTACTACCAACCCCTGACGTCAACCAAGCAGGGCAGCACCCTGTGGTATAATATTGACTGATATGGCCCCATCGGGTGAGGGTCTGGCATAGTGCCAAATGGCATCTCTCCTCTTACTAAGGTGATGTAGGGTAGTAGTGTTGTAGATCCCATCCCCATAATATAACATCTACACTACCTTTCAAATACTTGGGGTTACTTAGAAATGTTTTTGAAAGTAAAGCACATTTATCGTCCATTAAAATAACATCAAATTCATCAGAAGTACAGTGTAGGCCTTGTAAATGTTGTAAATGTCTATTGTAGGTGATTTGTAATGGAATATCTACATAGGCATACAGAGGACCATTATAAGCAACCAATTTCCACCTACAATAGTAGTTTACAACATTAACAATGTCTACACTGTATTCCTGATCAATTTTATGTTATTTTAATGGACAAACAAATAGCTTTTCTTTCAAAAACAAGGACATTTCTAAATGACCCCAAACTTTTGAACGGTAGTGTATATCCCCTCAACATGTGGACTTCAGTGAACTACAATAACTCATAGAACGTTAAGACACTGTCTCACCTGGTTGATCAGTCAAGTCCCCATTTTAAAAAAGCTGCACAAGTCTAATACCAAGTTTAATGGTCTGGAAATTGTTTGTGTGTGTAGACACGATACGTCCTATTTTTTTTAGCCCAAGCATTGCCTAATTTCTAAGGGACTGTGCCTGTGGTCATGCCCTAGTTGTCCTTGGTTTTGGTTCATTAGGTTGCTTCCTCCACCCTTCTCATGCCATCTACTAACATGTAAAAAATACATAGGAAAATTTGCACACAAATACTAGCTGTGAAATGGATCACAAAAGCTAAAAAAAAGTAGCCTACATGCATCTAATACAGCAACAACCATGTCACGGCATGAAGACCTTCACCATCGGTGCCCAAAATCTACAGTGATCCATCCTTTTTCAATGCGTCAAGCTGAAGTGTGTTAGGTCATTTAAATGTCTGTGTATCCTAATACCAATATAACATTTGCAGGTTGACACTTTCACTACTGTAGCCGATACCGGCATCTAACGCAGGTCAGCTTTCCTTAGCCTACCTCTCCAAGGCTCCACAGTAACCAAGTCAACATTTCACCTTAATTGTCTACATCAAGACAGAGCCTGTTCAACATAAACCCTCTTTTATCTTCGCGGAAACAAACAGGAACCGACCAATAGCTTGGTACGTTGTACAAAGGACTCACCTAATGTAGTGGAACCAGGAGTGGAGAGGAAAGGGTGAGATATGTCAGGATCTAGCAGGATCTTACCACCCCATTTACAGCACCTGCATTTTGCCCTCTCTCTCTCTAACACACACACACACACACACACACACACACACACACACACACACACACACACACACACACACACACACACACACACACACACACACACACACACACACACACACACACACACACACACACACACACACACACACACACTTGATTGTCCATTACCTCAGTGACCATATATGGCAAGCAGATGTGATATGCATACAGGTGTGTGTGCCTTCTCTCATCTAGTGCCGAGCGACCTTGTTCCTAGAAACAAGTGTTTAGTCCATAGCTGTCTCATTGTGTTTGTCCTCCTCATCAGTAGTGACTCATATTTACTTGTGGTCATCCCTCCCCTCCCTGCCCTTGTTTGTTTGCTGTTGAATATACATTTAGAGGAACACTTTATTTTAGGCTATAGAAAATTACCAGGTATTTCTATGGAAATTATTCTTAATTGCACAGTAATGACTTGTGTGTTACATGTTTGTTTTATCCCCAAACAATGGTGTTAAATTCTTTTGAAGAAAGTCCTAGAATGTACACAACACAATTTCCCCGTGAATACCATGAAAGCTAGCCGTATTGTGTTTGAGTTGGCTTTGGTCATCAATTAGTTTCAAACTGAACGTGTTGTATCAGTGAAATTCCCATTCAATAATAATGGAGTTGCTTGGTGATTTTGAGTTTGTTATAAGTATGGGTTGTTTCTGTGTATTATTGGTCTGTCTGTGGGTTTGGTCAGTAAAGGGAAGCACAATTAATCAATACGGCCCAGGGGGGTGTGGTATATGGTCAATATACCATACATCTGTCAGGTGGATGGATTATCTTGGCAAAGGAGAAATACTCACTAACAGGGATGTAAACAAATTTCTGCCCAAAATTTGAGAGAAATAAGCTTTTTGTGGGAACTCAAAGGGGTTCTGTATAGTACCTTTTGGTCATAAAAACAAAACAAACTGCCATTCCAACATGAACATGCAAGAGGACAGTGGCTGAACCAACACGCAAGTAGCCCACCAATAAACACATTATTTTTCAATGTATTAAGGTAAGCAAAGTTGATTATTTAATTCAAATATATGAAGCCAAAGTAATAAACTATTAGCTAGACGAAGTTCAACGTTATTACAATTTGAGCCTATTTGTAAGCTAGCTAGCTAATTTAGCTATATAAACCAAACATCTAGGCTACTTTAATTCGCTACTCTTTCAAATAAACATAATTATTTTAAATGGGATATGCCAAATAGAACTACAGACCCAGCCTGACATTGGCAATTAGGTAATTGCTAATTTATTTCAGTATTTCAGTGTGGAGACAGTTGAGGGGACTATACTTAATGAAGCCATTAGACGACTATTGCTGACTCAGAGGATGTATGTATAAATGATTTCTAATACATTATGTAAAATAAGTATCAGTGATTCAATAGCCTAGTTAATCATTACATGACTTTTAACACACACAATTTTGCTGTCTTGCATTAGCCCAGAACTACCAGAAGATCTCTCTTTTGGCTGCTGCTGACAACAACTGCATGTACACTGAGCAGAAAATATAAATGCAACATGTAAAGTGTTGGTCCCATGTTTCATGAGCTGAAATATAATATCCCAGAAATGTTCCATATGCACAAAAAGCTCTCTCTCTCTCTCTCTCTCTCTCCAAAATCTGGTCTGAAATGCACAAATGATTAACCCTTGTAGTTCCCCTCAGCTTTATGATGACCTGCGAATGTATACACACACGTCACACACACCACAACAATTTACAAACCCTAACCACTTACAGGCTAAGCATGATGTACAGTATGAACTACAGCTGAACCAAATATTGAATGAAGGCTGTTATTCAAGCCTTCTTGTTACCCTTCACTCAGCCAACCACTCTCTTCTCTCCCTCCTTGTCCTTCGTGGCCTCTCTGCCTGACCACTGTCCAAAAGATCAGACCACTATGGTCTGACTCTGTGTCATTTGGACCGGGTTGCCTTCGTTTCCCCGGGCCAAATGGATCTTCAAAGAACTTCACAAAGTTAAATGGACCATTCAAATTTGGCAAATGCTAAGTGGGAGGTGCACTACTACAGTGGGGAGCTGTTTGGTCCACTAATGGGCCGGACTTTTGTTCCCCTGAAGTCATGCAACAACTCAACACAGGAGCCCCTCAGAAACGCTGCTGATTAGAGAAGAGGGGCGGGCATGGGACAATTCAGAGCAAGACAGGTTACCGAAAGGTATCTACGGACTTGCCAACACTCAGAGGCACAGGCTACACGCGATGTACAGACATGCACGTACACATGCATACACCAACAAACAATAGGCTTCGTACAGAGACACAGAAACACTGCAGGCAGCGCCATATGTACGGTGCACTTCCCCTCAGCTTTGCAATGACCTGTGATTGCATACACACATCAGATAGACAGACAGACAGACACACACACGCAGTAGGCGCGTACAGAGACACAACATACAAACAATGCCAGTAGGGGCACACGAACAGTGCACACATGTAAGCAGGCTCAAAGAAACAGATGACCTTAAACATCCATACAAACGGACACACTAACACATCACACACAAACACGTGCTCACACCTGCTGACAGCTCTGAAGCCCTTAGGTGGAAAGTCAGCCCTAAGGGTTTGACTCCAGGTCTCGTTTACTCACGAAACAACCTTCTCCCTTTCGGAATTGGTGTCCAATCCACACTAAATCAAAGCCTGTTCCCAGCGTCGTGCACCACAAGCGCCGTGCACCACAACCCCCCTGGAAACACAAGGAAACAAACAAGGAGCATTCACCCGTCAAACACTGCTTCACCTACCTCAGTCAGGTGGAGGGTGTGTGTGTCTCCTTGACAGCGTCAGTGCGTCAGGCTCTCTCTCACAATCTCTCCCTCCACCTGCTGCTTGTGTCTCGGTGAACTTCAGCCCCTTGTGTACAGCCACTCCCTCTGCCTCCTCCAACTCATTAACCAACCTCTTGGTGCTGTGGTGGTGGTGCCTGGAAGTGAGCCAGCACCTCGGAGCTGCCTGTATCCCCTGTTGAGTGGCTGCCACTGGGTGCTCCTCTCCTGGGGCTGGGCTGGCGGACTCTCACCCTCCTTCCGTGGCTCTGGGTGAATGGTTAGTTCAGCTCCATGGCTCTCCCTTTGTGAAAGTGCTACAGAGTGTCGAAGGCCCTCAGAAGGGATAAGACCCAACCTCAACAATCACGCATAGGAGACCCAGCTCCCCCTACCTCTCTCCGTAGTTCCCTCTCCCGTCCCCCCCCCCCTCCCTGTCTCTAACACAATGGGCTGATCAGCTGGTAAGGCAAGGTTGCACAGGATTTTGAGCGCTTGGGAAGCTGCAGGTTGCAGAACTTTCTGTCTTGTGTAGATTTGAAAGTCAGGTATTTTCCTGACATCAAGCTTTGCATAATAGGAAGATGAGATAGAAGATTTGTTGATAATATGAATTTGAATATTATTAAAATGTAGGGGGGAAAAGGAAGGGAAGCGCTGCTAGTGTACACAATAGTAGATCTTTGTAGATGCTCTGTCGTTGTGATGACTGCAGAGTGCATCACATTCTCTTTCTCTGAATCATGAGCTGGAGTCCATCAAATCAAGAGAGAGAGCTTTATTTGTAATGAAAAATATCAGTGATCATTTGCTGCTTTACACAATATTTCCTCATAGGATATGTAGAGTCTTGGTACATTGTAGATTTGTAAATAAAAGCTACAAAAATAATTGCTGTAAGTAATATCATTGAGTTACATAATACATTATTTGAAACTTTAGGATCATTTGGATATAAAGCGTGAATTATCCTAATATAGGTACCATTAACTTGCATTGGATTTGTGACACAAATGCTAAAAAGTTAGCATTTAAAACAGTGGCAAGGTAAACAAAACCAAATAATGGGTTGCTGTCATACCTGGTCCGTAAACTGCTTACAGGGTAAGAAAATCTTTAATAAATGATCCCCAAATAGCAGGAACAGCACCATTTAGTGGTCAGGATGTAGGACCCAACAACTTCAATGACTAATTCCTCTGAACAGGGGAAAAAAACATCACTCAATTCACTGAGAATACATTACATTGGATGAAGGAACAAAATTAATAGCCACATGTCCATACCTCTTGTCGAACATAGAGAACTGACACTATATATTCCTTGTTGGGGTGGGATTGGCGTGGTGGTGGTGGTGGTGGTGGTGGGGGGGGGGGTCTGTGGATGGCTTTTGACCACTTCTTTTGATTCCTCATATCTTAACCATTGTTATCAAAAGTTTGGTCCAAATCGGATGTTAGGTACTATAATTGTTGAATATTATATGAATCCTATAAATTAAAATGGACAATGTTTGTGCAATAAATTAGCTTAATTTCTCAGAGATCAAATATTGTTCCAACAAAATAATGTTGCAGGAATGCTAACGTTAACAGCAACCATTTCAGAATAATCTGAGAGGGTGGTTGTCAAAAACCTCTTACTTGGTCTTTTTTTTAGGTGGAAGGACCCTGTAGCAACATTGCAGCAGTTTTTTTCCAATCAGTGCATGATCATTCTTGAATTCAGTCTTGGAACACATAAAACATTACTATTTGTAAACCAACTTATAAATGGTAGAGAAAAAAAAGCACATTAAAACAGAAACAATAAATGTACATGCATTTGAATCCAACTTGATTGTCTGGGATGACTGATGTTGATCTTATTCTCCAGTGAAGGTAGGGTTAGCCACGGTGGTGGTCGCGTTCATGAATAGTGGATTGTCTCCCTATTGAGAAAGATAGTAAATTACGTATGATGAAAAATCAGTAATGTATGGAACTCAGATATCTGGAGTGATAAATGCGGTGTCTTGTTTTAAATAGCTGCTGTCTTTGTCAGCCATACATTTATAGTAAATCACAACATTGGCATGGATTTCGACTTACGCACAGTTACTGATCAAATCTTGCAAAAGCGCTTTATAAACAAGTCTCCTCGGGTTCTGGAGACCACTGCTGTGCAGCTCTATCTATTCTCAAAGGGCCCGATCCCAATTAAGAACGTATTCCTTTCCTCCTAGCACTTCTCAGTATTTGGTATTCAGATTTACCGTATTTAGTCGAGTAACGCGCTCAGCAGGTGTGGCTACTTTGCGCACTCTGAATACATTTAATTCAACCAATGAAACCATCCCGCTTGCGGCCAACATATTTCCTCGTGGAGTTTTCATTCAATGGGGTTTTCAGGACTTTTGTCTTAAGCCATCCCTTTAAATATGATGCACCTTTAATTAGAATTTTGTCGACAGACAAAATAGAATATAGAATATATTCAATAGAATAGAATATATTCAATAGAATATATTGCGAGAACGGGTTCAGAATATAAGGGGCAATGAAAGAAAGCCATCTATGCATATTCGTCTCCGTTTCAGCACCAACTGGTGGATTAAAAAAAGGCTAATCTTGTAGATTATTTAGGCATATTTTGGGTTAGAAAAGTATGTATGAATCCTTGAAAAAATACTGTACAGAAAATACAGTGGTTTGATTTCTTCTGAAAGTTACCATATTCGAGTTCAATCCATTAAATATTGGAATGTGAAAAAAGTACAATAGGGGTTAAACAATAATCCTATAAATCTACCATAATTCTCACTGAGTTTCATAATAATTCAAATAGGTTACGTGTCCTAAATGATTACACAACGTTAGCCTAAAATGATCCACTAATGCTAGCGACCCTCAAGAACAATTTACAAGGACATGAGAGGGGAAAGGAAGGTAAACGGAATGGAATGGAATGATGCAAAATTAAATGTATGTGGGTATTACTGACAGCGGCTACCGATAGTGGCTAATATTTAACATGGTACAAATTGTAAAATAAAATGGAGAAAGGCCTGGGCATATAAGGGTGCACATTTAGTTTGTCATAGCACTACACAGCTGATTCAAATAATCAAGTAATCACCAAGCATTGCACATTTTGGGGTCCCCACTACCGAGTTTGGAAACACTGGCATACATCAATTCGTCAGGTTCGACCCTACATAAGCTTAGCTTTGGAGACCTAAGCTTAGCTAAGCTTAGGTCTCCAAATTTCATGCACACATATTATAAGGGTACACAATCGGATGTCTGATCGGCACTGCTATTTATATCCCATTTCACTGTGCAGTACATGTCATGTTCATATGATTTTCAGTTTGCTTCCATATGGCTGGTTTCCCATTAGTGTCCAGGGATCATAAGGACAAATAATCTTTAAAAAATTGCTATGCGTATTTACAATCCCCCTTCTCCAAATGGATTACTAATTGACATAGCTCTTATCAATAGACCTTACCAAGTTGTAGATTACAGTGCATGGAGAATGGTGCTATTTCTATCAGAAAAAAAAACAAGTAAATGCTTTTTCCATTTGGAACTGGTAGGTTCGCTAGATCTTATTCATTAGGGAACTAATTCAAGGTCACATATTCATTTATTCAAGCTCCACTTCAAACTAATAGTGGGTGAATATAGTATGTTATTCTCATGCTTAAGTTCTTTGTCAGAATACGCATAGAGAGAAAAGCACATAAAAAGGGAATAATGAATCTGGGCCAAAGTGATGATTTCTATGAAGTAGCAAATGTCACTCACCGGCGACCACTTTCCTTTCTTCTGCTCATTCTCAAACCTGCGGAACTCCTTCACGTCTCTCATGTAGAGGATGGCTTTGATGATGAGCAGGATCAGTAAGCCGATCAGGGCCACGCCCGCAATGGAGCCTCCAATGATGGCGTAGATGTTTGGCAACTCCGGACATTCTAAAACAATTATGACAGACATTAACAACCATACCATTTTTAGGCAGTCCTAGAGGCTATAGCATGTTAGTTTTACTGTGAAAACATTTGGTAGCAAACATCTCTCGGACACTGTTTTTCAGATGCTTTCAATGTGACTTGGAGGCTTTATCTTGATGCCCATCAAACAACGTGGTCAGTCAATTAAAACCCCAGCAAACATGATCTGTTTTCTGTGGGCTAGGAAGGTAACATGGGCATACTTTTTAGTTGCACAAGACATACGTCTCTTACCTCTGGTCTTTAGTATCTGGGCGGAGTAGTTGTCCTCTCCATCCAACTGTTTAATGATAAAGAACACCCGGCAGTTCTCCGTATCCCTCACGTCACAAGGCTTACCAGGTGGCAATGTCTCCACCATCTCAAATGTATTAATACTCTTACAGGTCTGGGAGCAGTTCTTGCTGAACGGGCCTGTCTGAAAGCCCAGACACTCGATGCACTTCCTGAAAAAAATAGAAGAACGAGGTAGAGAGTGGAAAACTTCCTTGCTCAACATTTTGTCTTCTCCCTTTAAGGACTTCAACACATGCTTTGGTTCCAAAACCCTTCGCGTTGAGTAAGATGGCAACAAGCAGAAATGATATTTTTAAGTGCTACATTCTATTCTACCAGTCATCCTTTACGGTCAATGGTAACCGTCTTTGTTTGTCCTAGGGTTGTGGATGCAATTTAACATGTACACGATGGATCCAACAACATTACCTAAAGGGGCCGGTGAATACAGTGGTTGAGTGATTGAAAAAGGTGGGCCCAGGCCGTCTTACCCCTTGGTTATACAGGGAGTCTGGCAGGCGGGACAGGTCAGACAGTAGGGCCGCTGGTAGCCCTCGGTACACTTGCACTGGTTACACTGGCATGTGCCCCTGCCGCTGCACACGCTCCCGCTTGGTGTGCGACACTGCTCGTCCGACTTCTTGCATTGGCAGGCGGTGCCTTCGTACTCGGGGTTGCATTCGCAAATTTTACAACGGCATTTCCCGTTCCCTTCAACACAGAGACGTGATTTGACGTCAGAATTGTTTTAATACTTCATGTGTGTACCCTCAGTCGTAATGAGACTGTCATTAACAGATGGCAGGTGTTCTTTCTATTGTTATACAGTACATGTACTGTATATATATTTCCATCTATGTTTCCAATGTTTCTGTAAAAATCTATTAATCTATTTTTTTAAATGTATTGATATTTTCATATATCCTATCAGACTGCACCTCCACACAGTTTGTTCTGAAACTTCTCGCAGCTCTCGTTTTCACACTCGCAGTGCGTGCCGTAGTAGGTGCTGCCGCCTTGTTGGGCATAGCACTGGCAAATGCCACACACACAGTCCCCTCGTCCTTCGCACTCCGTGCCGTTGTCCTTCCGGCATGCCGCCCTCAGAGAGCTCTCGTCCTTCTCCCCGATGGCGCACTCGCACTTCTGACCCACGAAGCCGGCATTGCAACTGCACAGAGTTGGGAGGAAAAAGCCTACTGTACTGATTGCCTGTGAAGACTTTACATTTACCACCCCCCAAAATTGTGGCGTCTTTTTGTTCCCCCTGAGTACAGAGAATAGAAATACAGTATAGAAAATAGAATGAAATAGATGGTTCATAACAATCCATGTTTCTCAGTTTCTTTGTTTTTCAGGTGACTCAATGCACTTCTAGGGGGATGAAGGGGAAATCATGCATCATATATTGGATTCAATATTGACTATATCAACATAAGTTGGAATATATTGGGGAAACAAAAGCACATGCTATTTGTTGTATATCCCAGCCAATGCCCGCCTTACCTGCACATGCCACAGTTGACTTTGCCCTTCCCGTCGCAGTCCTTGTGATTCTCCTCCTTGGGGTCATCACATTCACACTCGCAGCGAGTCGACAAGCTCACCTTCAGCTTGTCTTTTATGCCCAATGGGCCAATCAGAAAAGACCTCTCCCTGTCTATACATTCATCTGCCGTCACTGTTACGTTGAAAGACACCTGAGAGGAAATCAGGAGACGCAATGAGTACATTTGTGGTATGTGTTTGGATAATGTTTTTTAAATATTTATTATAATTTAACTAAATGGATCTAAAATAGTGTATAAGAGTGTAAATAAATATTGTGTAAGATCATACAAAATACTTATTTGTTATTTGTTGGTCTGATGTGATTAAGAAGTAGCATCCAGATACTGCAATTGATGAATTTATGAAATTGCTTCTTCCAATTATTGATAAACATGCACCTGTTAAGAAACTGACTGTTGGAACTGTTAAGGCTCCGTGGATTGATGAGGAATTGAAAAACTGTATGGTTGAAAGAGACGGGGCAAAAGGAGTGGCTAATAAGTCTGGCTGCACATCCGACTGGCTGACTTACTGCAAATTGAGGAATATGTGAATAAACTCAACAAAAATAAGAAGAAACTGTATTATAAAGCCAAGATCAATGATATGAAGAATGATGGAAAAAACTTTGAAATACTTCAAATTAAATTATGGGCAGAAAAACAGAAAAACAAATTCAATTCCATCTTTCATCGAATCAGATGGCTTATTCACCAATTATTTTAACGATTACTTCATTACATGTAGCAAATTGTGCAAACTTAGGCAGGAAATGCCAACAACGAACAGTGAGCCATTGTATTCATGCATAAAAAAAGAAAAGCATCGCAACTATGAAAGAAAAGTATTGCAAGTTTCAATTTGGTAAAGTTAGTGTGGGAGAGGTGAAAAATGATTGTTATCGATCAACAATGACAAACCTCCTGGCATTGACAATAATATATGCCATTTAGCAGACGCTTTTATCCAAAGCGACTTACAGTCATGTGTGCATACATTCTACGTATGGGTGGTCCCGGGGATCGAACCCACTACCCTGGCGTTACAAGCGCCATGCTCTACCAACATTGACAACTTAGATGGAAAGCTACAGAGGATGGTAGCTGACTCTATAGCCACTCATATCTGTCATATCATTCATGTGAGCCTACAGGAAAGTCTTTGTCCTCAGGCCTGGAGGGAAGCCAAAGTAATTTCGCTACCCAAGAGTCGTAAAGCAGACCTCAGTTTGCCACCAGCTCTGAGCAAACTGGAAAGAATTGTGTTTGACCAAATACAATGCTATTTCTCTGTAAACAAATTAACAACAGACTTTCAGCATGCTTATAGTGAAGGGCATTCAACATGTATTGCACTTACACAAATGACTGATGATTGGTTGAAAGAAATTGACAATAAGATAGATTAGATATCCCTCTAGTGGTGTGGGGGCTGTGCTTTGGCAAAGTGGGTGGGGTTATATCCTTCCTGTTTGGCCCTGTCCGGGGGTGTCCTCGGATGGGGCCACTTCTGACCCCTCCTGTCTCAGCCTCCAGTATTTATGATGCAGTAGTTTATGTGTCGGGGGGCTAGGGTCAGTTTGTTGTATTTGGAGTACTTCTCCTGTCGTATTCGGTGTCCTGTGTGAATTTAAGTGTGCTCTCTCTAATTATCTCTTTCTCTCTTTCTTTATCTCTCTCGGAGGACCTGAGCCCTAGGACCATGCCTCAGGACTACCTGACATGATGACTCTTTGCTGTCCCCAGTCCACCTGGCCGTGCTGCTGCTCCAGTTTCAACTGTTCTGCCTTATTATTATTGGACCATGCTGGTCATTTATGAACATTTGAACATCTTGGCCATGTTCTGAACAAGGGCACTGCGTTCATCCACCTCTGGCCTGCTCGCCTCCCTACCACTGAGGAAGTACAGTTCCCGCTCAGCCCAGTCAAAACTGTTCGCTGCTCTGGCCCCCCAATGGTGGAACAAACTCCCTCACGACGCCAGGACAGCGGAGTCAATCACCACCTTCCGGAGACACCTGAAACCCCACCTCTTTAAGGAATACCTAGGATAGGATAAGTAATCCTTCTCACCCCCCCCTTTAAGATTTAGATGCACTATTGTAAAGTGACTGTTCCACTGGATGTCATAAGGTGAATGCACCAATTTGTAAGTCGCTCTGGATAAGAGCGTCTGCTAAATGACTTAAATGTAAATGTAAATGTTATAATCTCCACCCGGCACAGCCAGAAGAGGATTGGCCACCCCACATAGCCTGGTTCCTCTCTAGGTTTCCTCCTAGGTTTTTGCCTTTCTAGGGAGTTTTTCCTAGCCACCGTGCTTCTACACCTGCATTGCTTGCTGTTTGGGGTTTTAGGCTGGGTTTCTGTAGAGCACTTTGAGATATCAGCTGATGTACGAAGGGCTATATAAATACATTTGATTTGGTTTTGATTTGATTGTGTGAGCTGTACTGTTAGATTTCAGTGCAGCCTTTGATAATATTGTTGTTGAAAAAACATACAGTACCAGTCAAAAGTTTGGACACACCTACTCATTCAAGGGTTTTTCTTTATTTTTACTATTTTATTTTACATTGTAGAATAATAATGAAGGCATCAAAATGATGAATTAACACACACCGAATCATGTAGTAACCAAAAATGTTAAATAAAAAAAAAATGTATTTTATATATGAGATTCTTCAAAGTAGCCAACCTTGGCCTTGATGACAGCTTTGCACACTCTTGGCATTCTCTCAACCAGCTTCATGAGGTAGTCACCTGGAATGAATTGCAAATAACAGGTGTGCCTTGTTAAATGTTAATTTCTTTCCTTCTTAATGCCTATGAGCCAAACAATTGTATTGTGACAAGGTAGTTGTGGTATACAGAATATCACCCTATTTGATAAAAGTCCATATTATGGCAAGAAGAATATATTAAGCAAAGAGAAACAACAGTCCATCATTACTTCAGTCAATCCGTAAAATTTCCAGAACTTTGAAAGTTTCTTCAAGTGCAGTCGCAAAACCATCAAGCGCTATGATGAAACTGGCTCTCACGAGGACCGCCACAGGAAAGGCGGTCCCTCTGCTGCAGAGGACAAGTTCATTAGAGTTAGAAATTGGAGCCCAAATAAATGCTTCACAGAGTTCGAGTAACAGACACATCTCAACATCAACTATTCACAGTAGACTGTGTGAATCAGACCTTCATTGTCGAATTGCTTCAAAGAAGTCACTACTAAAGGACACCAATAATAAGAAGAGACTTGCTTGGGCCAAGAAAAACGAGCAGTGGACATTAGACCTGTGGAAATCTGTCCTTTGTTCTGATGAGTCCAAATGTGAGATTTGTGGGTCCAACTGCCATCTTTGTGAGACACAGCGTAGGTGAACGCATGATCTCGGCATGTGTGGTTCCCACTATGAAGCATGGAGGAGGAGGTGTGATGGTGTGGGGGTTCTATACGGGTGACACTGTCTGTGATTTATTTAGTATTCAAGACAAACTTAACCAGCATGGCTACCACAGCATTCTGCAGCGATACGCCATCCCATCTGGTTTGCGCTAAGTGGGACTACTATATAATTTGTTTTTCAACACGACAAGGATCCAACACACTTCCAGGCTGTGTAAGGGCTATTTGACCAAGAAGGAGAGTGATGGAGTGCTGCATCAGATGACCTGGCCTCCACAATCATCCGACGTCAACCCAATTGCGATGGTTTGGGATGAGTTGGATCGCACCGCAGAGTGAAGGAAAAGCAGCCAACAAATGCTCAGCATATGTGGGAACTCTTTCAAGACTGTTGGAAAAGCATTCCAGGTGGAGCTGGTTAAGAGAATGCCAAGAGTGTGCAAAGCTGAATCAAGACAAAGGTTAGCTACTTTGAGCTAAGAATCGAAAATCTAAAATATATTTGGTTTGTTTAACACTTTTCAGGTCACTACATGATTCCATATGTGTTATTTCATAGTTGTGATATCTTCATTATTATTCTACAATGTACAAAATAGTAGAAATAAAGAAAAATCCTTCAATGAGTAGCTGTGTCTAAATTTTGACTGGTACTTCATGTGTTATGGCTTTTTAACCTCTGCCATATTGTGGATTCAAAGCTATCTACAGTATCTAATATAATTCAACGGGTTTTCTTTAATGAAATCTTCTCTAATGTCAAACATGTAAAGTGTGGTGTACCACAGGGCAGCTTTCTAGACCCTCTACTCTTTTATGTGTTTACCAATGAACTGCCACATGCATTAAACAAAGCATGTGTGTCCATGTATGCTGAGGATTCAACCATAAACGCATCAGCAACCACAGATAATGAAGTCACCAGTAATAAACTGGTCCTGGACATCTCTTAAACGAAGAGCATTGTTTGTGGTACAAATCATTCTCTAAGTTCTACACCTCACCTGAAACTGGTAACGAATGGGGTGGCTGTTGAACAAGTTGAGGAGACTAAATTACTTAGTGTTACCTTAGATTGTAATCTGTCATGGTCAAAACATAAAGATTCAGTGGTTGTAAAGATCTGGAGAGGTCTGTCAGTAATAAAGAGATGCTCTGCTTTTTTTTTTTACACCACACTCCAAAAAGCAAGTCCTGCAGTCTCTAGTTTTGTCTTATCTTGATTATTGTCCAGTCGCGTGGTCGAGTGCGGCAAGGAAAGACGTAGTTAAGCTGCAGCTGGCCCAGAACAGAGCGGCACGTCTTGCTTTTCATTGTAATCATAGGGCTGATATAATTACTATGCATACTGTACCAGTCTTTCTTCCCTATGAGTTGAGAAGAGACTGATTGCATCACTTCCTTTTTATAAGAAACATTAGTATGTTGAAAATCTATCTTTTGTTGCATAGTCAACTTACACACAGCTCTGATAAAAATACTTACTCCACAAAGAGATGCCACCAAGGGTCTTTTCACAGTCCCCAAATCCAGAACAAATTCAAGAAAGCGTACAGTGTTATATAGAGCCATTATTGCATGGAACTCCGGTCCACCTCAGATTGCTCAAATGAACAGCAAACCTGGTTTCAAAAAACAGATAACGCAACACCTCGCGGCACAATGCCTCTCCCCTATTTGACCTAGATAGTTTGTGTGTGTGTATTGATATGTAGGCTACGTATGCTTTAATTTTTTTTATGTAGTTCTGTCCTTGAGCTGTTCTTGTCTATTAATGTTCTGTATTATGTCATGTTTCATGTTTTGTGTGGACCCCAGGAAGAGTAGCTGATGCTTTTGGGGGTCCTAATAAAATTCCAAATACCAAATTATAACACTTTATAATAAATGTCACTAATTAGCCATTATATTAATTATATTGCTTACAATTACTATAAATGTACATAAGTGTTTACAAAAAAAAAATACATATTACTGTTTTATCAATAGTTGATGAATACTTCAGTTATTATCAAGTGTTACCATATAATTATTTGGTATGTGATAGTCTTTTACTTCTGAGCTCTTACCAATTCTCCTACTTTGACGTTATCACAGACCCCCTTGTCCCCTGCGGGTCCCCCTCCAGGGCAGAGTGGAGTGTAAGTGACTCTCACATTGTCAGGGAGAGCATCATGAGTCACTGTCACTTTGGAGGAGAGCCTCTGTGTCAGACACAAAACAGTCTCAGAGTTGACACCAATGCTAAATCACCAGAAATAAAACATCCCAAGCAAATCCAAACTGACACATTATTCCTAGAGATACTAGAGGTTTATGATAAAAATCAAGCAAGGTTCTACACATTAAACACATAATTATTGGAGTACCGTCTTTTTTTAAAGAGATTCGTTAAATTAATAAGAAAAGATTGTAAATATCTGAATAAGAATGAAACAAATATTGTAAATGTCTTACATTGTAGGCAGCTTGGATCAATTCAACAACATTTCTGGAGTCCTCTGACAGTACTCCCACCTCAGACTTGGGGATCATTCTACTGAGTTCCTGGAAGATAGTTAGGTGAGACAACAACACATCACAATCGAATCAAGTACATTTCCCCTCAACAGAATATTTTTTGTTGGGGAGGGGGGTCAGGTGTACTGTGAGAGTTATTTAGGATACTCTTCAGTATTATTTGGCAGTATTAATAAGTTACTGCATTACATATGTCGGCGTTTATAACAGTAGAAAAACTGAGGAAGAAAAAAAGAAAGAATGATCGAAATAAAGAGAGTCCACTTACCCTGTATACATTCTCCATGTTCTTTGTCACAGCAAAGATTGGCTGAATGTTGTTCTTCTCTAACTGTGAAGCCACTTGACCAACAGATGGGTAGTCCTACATACAGAGACACTTAACTTGTACAACCTCAAGAATGAAATTGTTTAGGGCCAAAAGGGTTGAAATATACAGGCTTTAGTTCAGTCCAGTTATGCTGTTGCATTCATGACATATTTTTCATATTCTCTTACGGTATTTTTCATATCCAGTACAGTATATCAAAGTCTTGGTGAGGACCAATCATATTGATCTGAATGTGTCCCATGTCACCATCACATACCATGTCATTGCTCTTAGTGTACAGCTGCTTGTCCATGTAACATCTCTCGTCGTTGGGCTCCAGTATGCCAGCCAGCTTGCCATCCCCTGCCATGTGGAACCCATCGTCGGTGGTCAGGACGATTAGCCGAGTGCTGCTATTCCTCCAGCCAATCCTGTCCTGTGGAAAACAATTGGAGGCTTCATGTAAAATGGATGGAAAAGATGCAAGTTTTTTTGAGTCACACTCACAGAGGAAGTGTGAGTCACTTTATCTACTGTTCCCGCATGCAAGCCTCATGCAGTGCTATACTGAGCCTATCATGTGTGAGGGAGTGTTGTGTCTGAAGACAAAAAAAGAGATGGGTGTTTCAGAAGTGAACTACTTCCCCATCTACCTATCTATCTACAGTATGTACAGTGGGGCAAAAAAGTATTTAGTCAGCCACCAATTGTGTAAGTTCTCCCACTTCAAAAGATGAGAGAGGCCTGTAATTTTCATCATAGGTACACTTCAACTATGACAGACAAAATGAGAAACAAAATCCAGAAAATCACATTGTAGGATTTTTTATGAATTTATTTGCAAATTATGGTGGAAAATAAGTATTTGGTCACCTACAAACAAGCAAGATTTCTGGCTCTCACAGACCTGTAACTTCTTCTTTAAGAGGCTCCTCTGTCCTCCACTCGTTACCTGTATTAATGGCACCTGTTTGAAGTTGTTATCAGTATAAAATACACCTGTCCACAACCTCAAACAGTCACACTCCAAACTCCACTATGGCCAAGATCAAAGAGCTGTCAAAGGACACCAGAAACAAAATTGTAGACTTGCACCAGGCTGGGAAGACTGAATCTGCAATAGGTAAGCAGCTTGGTTTGAAGAAATCAACTGGGGGAGCAATTATTAGGAAATGGAAGACATACAAGACCACTGATAATCTCCCTTGATCTGGGGCTCCACGCAAGATCTCACCCCGTGGGGTCAAAATGATCACAAGAAGGGTGAGCAAAAATCCCAGAACCACACGGGGGGACCTAGTGAATGACCTGCAGAGAGCTGGGACCAAAGTAACAAAGCCTACCATCAGTAACACACTATGCCGCCAGGGACTCAAATCCTGCAGTGCCAGACGTGTCCCCCTGCTTAAGCCAGTACATGTCCAGGCCCATCTGAAGTTTGCTAGAGAGCATTTGGATGATCCAGAAGAAGATTGGGAGAATGTCATATGGTCAGATGAAACCAAAATATAACTTTTTGGTAAAAACTCAACTCGTCGTGTTTGGAGGAAAAAGAATGCTGAGTTGCATCCAAAGAACACCATACCTACTGTGAAGCAAGGGGGTGGAAACATCATGCTCTGGGGCTATTTTTCTGCAAAGGGACCAGGACGACTGATCCGTGTAAAGGAAAGAATGAATGGGGCCATGTATCGTGAGATTTTGAGTGAAATCTCCTTCCATCAGCAAGGGCATTGAAGATAAAACGTGGATGGGTCTTTCAGCATGACAATGATCCCAAACACACTGCCCGGGCAACGAAGGAGTGGCTTTGTAAGAAGCATTTCAAGGTCCTGGAGTGGCCTAGCCAGTCTCCAGATCTCAACCCCATAGAAAATCTTTGGAGGGAGTTGAAAGTCTGTGTTGCCCAGCAACAGCCCCAAAACAGAGGAGATCTGCATGGAGGAATGGGCCAAAATACCAGCAACAGTGTGTGAAAACCTTGTGAAGACTTACAGAAAAAGTTTGACCTCTGTCATTGCCAACAAAGGGTATATAACAGAGTATTGAGATAAACTTTTGTTATTGACCAAATACTTTTCCACCATAATTTGCAAATAAATTCATTAAAAATCCTACAATATGATTTTCTGGATTTTTTTTCTCATTTTGTCTGTCATAGTTGAAGTGTACCTATGATGAAAATTACAGGCCTCTCTCATCTTTTTAAGTGGGAGAACTTGCACAATTGGTGGCTGACTAAATACTTTTTTGCCCCACTGTACTTATCTATTATACACAATGCTGCTTCGACAATAGGTTAACCAAACATTATATTGATGTTCAATATCAGTATGTTGATAGAACGTTGGTTCAACCAATTTTGCCCTGTGGGATTAGACTATTCTTACCCCACATACTGCAGCCTGCATGATGGCGTCCAGCGTCCCTTCAGGGGAGTCCAAGTTCCCAGAGATGCGCTGCTTGTCTACCTCCCTATTAAAGTCAGCTTTGTTCTCTGTCATGCTAAGAACATGCCTGTAGCCAAAGGCAGGTTGACAGAACAGCTCCTTTTCTTCACATGGCTTCTTCAGCTTCTCTGGGTTGGTGTTAGTGAAAGGCAGGACAGTCTTGTCTACGAAAGAGCCAAAGCCTGCAGCAAAAGATAAAGGTTATAAAAAATATGATTCATGGACACTCATAGATAGACGAGGAATTGAGGCTGAGACAGACCTTGGTTTAAAAACTATTTGAAATCATTTGAAATACTATAGCTCGGCTGTTGGAATGGAATTAATAGACACGTCCCAAAAGGGTAAATCCCACCAACCTGGCACCCCAAGGTATGCTAAACCAAATGCAAATAGAAGAGTCAAATGATATTTGATGATATCACCTATTCGCCCTTGTTTTGTGATTCCTTGCAGAGCTTTAAATAGCTCGTTTCCCAGAGTCTTGATGCTCCTCAGATCATCCTCCATGGAGTAGGAGAGATCCATCAGGTAGTAGAGATCAACAGGATAGCCCTCCACTCTCCGAAAGTCCAGCTTGAACGTCCGAGGCAGCCCTGAACAAAGCAAAATCGAGGTGAAAACTGAAATCTCAAGCACATAAAAATATGTCAAGTCAAAAGCACATGACGATAATGTGATATGATGAAATTTAGGGTATTTATTTGCTATTTCAATATAATTTCATTCTTTTTGATTACTTAGGGCTACTTTTAATATGTTCCAGCCATAGAGTTGGACAGAGGGCATAAAGCCAAGGTTGGTTGTTTACTGCCACATGCAGTTATGGGATGATTGCTGAGGAATTTAATTAATTGGCTGATCCCTGGTGGTGACCTGGATGTAATTCTGTGATCCTTCCTTAACCCATAGGAAGTCCCACACAGTTGACAACTTCAAAATGCTGAAAGTCTATAATGGCGCTGCCCATGCTAAAACAGGCTTTTAGTCCTTCATCCAACTACGATTTTATCCATTTTTAAAACATGGCAGTCATCTTAGAACCCAGTTTGGGCGGTAATGCAATGTTAGTGGCGAAGAAGAAGGAAATAACGAAGAATAAGAAAAACCCAATTTGGCCATTTTGAGAACACCCACCTGGTCTGAGCTTCAGATTGACCTCCTGAGGACGCAGCTGGATGGGTTCGTCCTTGACAAATGCATTGGTGGACAGGGCGGTGTTCTTAGTCACAGTAAGGGTATTCATGGGGGATATGATGTCGTTTCCCATGCAGCCCCTCTCTTCTAGCTGAGCCCGGGTGTCACAGCGAGCTGCTTCTTGCTCACCTGGCTTGGTGAAGTTCTGGGAATAGGACAAACATAAACTCTGGATTTAAAATAAGTGTGTTTGGATTCATTTTGAATGGTTAGGGCCCTTAGGTATGTCAACCACGTCTGTAGACGCTCTATCAGACTATCAACAAACTATCCTGTAACTCAAAATTATACTTTTTCTTCAGTTGCCCATTCTCTGTAAACGTTGTTACAGTTGACTGCCCTTGTGCACTGTTACACATTTAGATGTAAAATGACTATTATTCAAATGATGGAAATAAAATGGGGTCTTCACAAGCGTATGCTAGCACACCGACCCACATACGGTGGCTTAACACCTTCATGTATATTCTCAGCTCTGTTTGCATACACTGCTTTACATAGAGAGCCAAATGCATAGTGCTAGCACCTAGCAGCGGTGTAAGGTAATTAAGTAAAAATACTTTAATGTATCATTATTTGGTGGCTTTTGTACTTTACTATTCATATTTTTGACAACGTTTGCTTTTATTCACTACATTCCTAAAGAAAATATTGTACTTTTTACTCCATACATTTTCCCTGACACCCAAAAGTGCTCATTACATTTTCAATGCTTAGAAGGATAAGAAAATGGTCCAATTCACACACTTATCAAGAGAACATCTCGAGTCACCCTTACTGCCTCCTATCTGGCGGACTCACTAAAAACAAATTTGTAAATGATGTCTGAGTGCCGGTATACTTAACATAAGGAATTTGAAATAATTTCTACTTTTACTTTTGATACTTAAGTATATTTTACCAACTACATGCACTTTTTTATACTTAAGTATATTTTAAACAAAATACCAAAATACTTTTACTCAAGTAATATTTTACTGGGTGACTTTCACTTTTACTTGAGTCATTTTCTATTAAGGTAATGTATCTTTACTTTTACTCAAGTATGACAATCGGGTACTTTCTCCACCACTGACACCTAGTCTACCCACACAGATTTATACATACATGTGAACTCACAAAGGTGTTAGCATTTGGGCCCACACCTGACTCTCGTTAATTTACTTCTCTAGTTTTAGCACTAGTATCACACATATTTGTGCTCCTCACCAGTTTTTTACACCACGTGCAGTACGCTCCTGATCTGATGCAGTCGCTGCAGGAGTTGATCACTGTTTTGGAACATACTTCCACTTCCTGGGAGATAACTAGGGTAAACACACACACACACACACACACACACACACACACACACACACACACACACACACACACACACACACACACACACACACACACACACACACACACACACACACACACACACACACACACACACACACACACACACACACACACACACACACACACACACACACAGGATGACTCTCATTATGTAATTGTGAGACCTTTCAATATCAAGAGGGGATTTGATGACAGTAAAAACTTACCTCTGCCCATCAGCAGGAGTAGGAGAGACACACACTTATACATTCCCTGGTGACAGAAAGAGGGAACAGCCGTCAGTCCATTGACCTTGACCACGTCGAAGACTATTAAAGGCACACCTTTTAGATATCCAGCGATATATATCTTTTACCATTCAAGTACCAGTAAAAGATGCATGTGCTGTAGATGAACATACACTTTAAGAGCTCTTACACCACTACAATTTGATGCACATTATAAGGCCACTGTACAACGCTCTGTCTGAGCAAAAACAATCTGGGTTGACGTGTTCAACCCTCTCACTTTTAAGGGCAGTTGAACAAAATAAAAACTGAGATGGATCCATTAGAAGTTCAGAGTTAAAGAAATGAAGAAAAAAAAGAGAATGTCAACAATGGCTACCACAGTATCGCCAGGCCTGGAAACTTTCCCAAACATTCACACCCACAGTGCTTGTTGTTAATATACAGTATCTTCAAAACAAAACTCATTGCAGCCAAGATCATAATAAATTGTTCCAAGTGAATGTTTGCTGTGCAAACTTCAAAAAGAGAAAATGTAAAATACATCCACAGGGAAAAGCACACGCAGGACATCAAAGTTAATATGCTTAATATTTTCATTTCTTTAGAGCTTGCACAAAAACGGGTGTCTAGAATTAAAATAATATTTCAAACATTAAAAGTTGGACTTAAGTAACTCTAAATATATGGCTCTGGTATTTATTAGCATTGGTCATAATGATTATGTGTTCGTTCTGTTCTAATTTACAACTGCGACCTGGCCAAGATAAAGCAATGCAGTGTGACACAAACAACAACACAGAGTTACACATGGAATAAACAAACATACAGTCAATAACACAACAGAAATATCTATATACAGTGTGTGCAAATGAGGTAAGATAAGGGAGGTAATGCAATAAACAGCCCATAGTGGCAAAATAATTACAATTTAGCAATTAAACACTGGAGTGACAGATGCAAAGAAGATGAATGTGCAAGTAGAGATACTGGAGTGCAAAGGAGCAAAATAAATAAATAGGTAGTTGGATGGGCTATTTACAGATATTGGTTCCTAACTACCCTGAAAAGTTACATATCGCGGGAGCTATTCTACGCCAATGCAGTACACCACAGGATGTTTTTGTGCTGGTCAAGGGCAGTCAGGTCTGGAGTGAACCAAGGGCTATATCTGTTCCGTGTTCTATTTTTTTTGAATGGGGCATGCTTATTTAAGATGGTGAGGAAAGCACTTTTAAAGAATAACCAGGCATCCTCTACTGATGTAATGATGTCAATATCCTTCCGGGACTCCCGGGCCAGGTCAATTAGAAAGGCCTGTTCACTGAAGTGTTTTAGGGAGCGTTTGACAGTGATGAGGGGTGGTCGTTTGACCGCTGACCCATTACGGACGCAGGCAATGAGGTAGTGATCGCTGAGATCCTGGTTGAAGACAGCAGAGGTGTAATTGAAGGGCAGGTTGGTTAGGATGATATCTATGAGGGTGCCCGTGTTTACGGATTTGGGGGTGTACCTGGTAGGTTCATTGATAATTTGTGTGAGACTGAGGGCATCTAGCTTAGATTGTAGGATGGCCGGGGTGTTAAGCATGTTCCATTTTAGGTCACCTAACAGTACGAGCTCTGACGATAGATGGGGGGCAATCAATTCACATATGGTGTCCAGGGCACAGCTGGGGGCAGAGGGTGGTCTATAGCAAGCAGCAACGGTGGGAGACTTGTTTCTGGAAAGGTGGATTTTTAAAAGTAGAAGCTCAAATTGTTTGGGCACAGACCTGGATAGTATGACAGAACTCTGCAGGCTATCTCTGCAGTAGATTGAAACTCCATCCCAGTCTCAAATCCCAGTCTGAAAGACTGAAACAGGTTTCCCTCAAGAATTTCTCAGTATTTAGCACCATCCATCATTCCTTCATTTCTGATCAGTGTCCCAGTCCCTGCCGATGAAAAACATCCCCACAGCATGATGCTGCCACCACCATGCTTCACTGTGGGGATGAGAGGGGATGAGAGGTGTTGGGTGTTGGCTTTGCACCAGACATAGCGTTTTTCTTGATGGCTTAAAGTGGTCCTGTGGACAGATACTTCAATCTCCGCTGTGAAGCTTTGCAGCTCCTTCAGGGTTATCTTTGGTCTCTTTGTTGCCTCTCTGATTAATGACCTTCTTGCCTGGTCCGTGAGTTTTGGTCGGCGGCGCTCTCTTGCAAGGTTTGTTGTGGTGCCATATTCCTTCCATTTTTTAATTTTAGCCCTTTTTCTCCCCAATTGTGTGGTATCCAATTGTTTAGTAGCTACTATCTTGCCCTTAACCACTGCGCCACGCGGGAGGCCCCCTTTCTTTCCATTTTTTAATAATGGATTTAATTGTGCTTTGTTTTTGATTCTTCATGTTTTACTTATACTTAAATGTAGGAATATCCAAATTGGATGTTGGGTACTACATGTATTGAATGTTATCTGAATCCTATAAATGAAAATGGCTAATTTGGCTAATTTTCTAATTTTGCTTCTGGGTTATATTTGCTTATTAAATTAGCTTAATTTCTCAGAGATCAAATTATATTTCAACAAAATAATGTTTCAGGAATGCTAATCATATATGTTACTAACTAACAGAAATGATTTTAGAACAATCTGAGACGGTGGGTGTTGAAATCCTCTTTCCTTTGCTTTTTAAGTTGGAACGACCCATACTCTTGTGAAATATCTCACTTCTCAAATGGTTAACTAGCAGTACCTAAGCAATTCACTCCTCTCCTTATAAGGCATGAGCAATCATGATCTTTTCTTGCCTCACTATCCTTTAGTAAGTGGTGAGCAATCCCCCACAAATATGTGTCAACTAAATGGGTTAATATTAGAAACATTAAATGCTCCACTTTAGGCTATAGAGAAACGGCTGTGAGCTTTCGTTTGTGATAATATTGGATAGCTACTGTCATTTTATGATAATTTACATTATTTCTAGTTCATCGAGTCTTTTTATCATTGCTTAGGAGTTTTTTCTGTTCCTCCAAACATGGCATTAGAGTTACAATGTTAGTTCCTCTTGTAAATCTTTATTTGTATATGTATTGATAAATCAACGAAATGATCTCATATGACAGTTAAACAGTGGGTAGGTCTTTCTAAAAAAATAATGGGCCAAAGTGTGACATTGGCATAAACATTTCAAAAAAATCAAATGATTATCTGTTTTTATAATGATAAAGTGACCATAAACCAGGTTCCCATTTTAATAGAAGGATTTGTATGGAAAGCCAAGTTGAAGCCAGCATTACCTGTTGTCTTCTTCATAATAACCGCACGACACCCTTCAATTGAAGAGACGGGAAACAAATGAAAGTGGCCACATCTCTCACAAAAAACGTATCAAAAAGGAAATCTTGGCTAATTATGAGGGAGCGGGAGCTAATAAATTGGCTACAACGTTTCAAGCACCAAATTGAGGAAATGTCTGGTTTACAAGGTAGGCCTATTCCAGTACTTACATTTCTGAGCTCCAAATTCAAGTTAAAGTAGACTTCTTCAAGCCCCTTGTATTGTTTAAAATTGCAGGTGTAACATGGAAAAATTAATATATTTGTCATGTTATTTCATTACCAGATCATATTGTGAATTAGCCCTCTAGGCTATGTATTTTGTTGTCATTATATCCAGAATAATTAATAGGAATCAATCAGAGGCATAAAAAAACACATGAAAACAACAGCTGTTTGTCACTTGACTGTCATTTGGGAAATTCCTTCATATTAGATGATGATATGTGAAAATATCCAGGCGTAACAAATCAGCTAGGCACCAAATGCGCATTCAATACGTATTACGCATAATTATTGAAGAACCACGTTAATAGTATGGATGGATGTACGTTTGAAGTATCTTTCATTTAGAGGCATTTGATTTTGCAATTGCATTTATTATTTTGAATTAGTGTGCCTTTGAAAACTGTTTTCACCCTGTCATATAAGAAGACACCAAATGTTACATAGTTACACTGCATTCCTGAGATCGCTATACCAAAAACATCTAGATCCAGGATTATTACATGGTTCAAGTTCAATGTCTAATTTAACTGATTAATGGTTAATATATGATATAAGGACAACTTACAATGCAAGGACAGAAACGGAATACAAAGGGAAGGAAAGGAAGCCCTGCTAAGGTACACAGGTGCTCTTTGACAAAGGCCATGCCGCTGAAACACGGCAGACTTTTAACATTTTGTTTCCATTGAACATGCCATACAAATAAAGGCATTTTAAGTAATTATATGAAGAGTGCCTTGGTCCTCCTCTCTATTTGATGACAGAAAAGTAATGTTTATGTCACACGATTTTGGACAAATCCATCACCTCACCAACCATGATAATCAACTCGTGAATTTGATTGAATATAGCCATAATTCCCCCCTATATCTCAATGTAATGACATTTCAAAAAATTGGCAGATTTTATAGAAAGAACCAAATATGTGCTGTAGTATATAGAATAATCACATGGCTCAAGTGTGATGGTTATCTCTTTTACACCCCACAGAGCTTTCTTCCTCTCCAGATGTCTTCCTTTAGTAGGTTCCTGTCTTTCTAGGGAGTTTTTTCTAGCCACAGTGTGTCTACATCTGCATTGTTTGCTGTTTGGGGTTTTAGGCTGGGTTTCTGTAAAGCACTTTGTAACATCTGCTGAGGTCAAAAGGACTTTAAAAATACATTTGATTGATATATTTTATATAAATCCTTATAGTCAGGTAATTGTAAATCCTGAACCTAAATCTTTGATCTGATATGCCACAAAATTACGTTATTTTTTACTTTGATCAAATCTACTTTAACACATTAAATACTATTATCTGTATGCTTTTCCTAAAGATAGAATGTCCCATAAGTTACATTTTGTAATCAGTTATTAATTACGCTTACTGTGTCCAGTAACCTTACATGAATCAACAAACATACATCTCAAATACAGCAGTAAGGATGCTACTCACAAAGGTTAAGGTGCTGCAGCTCCTACGTAACCCTCAACTCACTGTCATGGGTGTCTTCTCTATGCAGCTGACTGACTGCTTGAGGTGAATGTCAGTTAGCTTGTGAAACACAACCACCCACATGACAGGAAGGCTATGGAGGGAAATAGTATGAACAAAGAGGAAATGTACAAAACACTATTAAAGAACCCCTGCTCTTTCCATAGACTGACGAGGTGAATCCAGGTGAAAGCTACAATCCCTTACTGATGCCACTTGTTAAATCCACTGCAACTCAAAATTAGGAAGGTGTTCTAAATATTTTGTACACACAGTGTACAATATAATTAAGCAATAAGGCCCGAGGGGGTGTGGTATATGGCCAATATACCACTGCTATGGGCTGTTCTATGACACAGTCCTTAGCCGTGCAGTAAAAATAAATGTTTTGCCATACCCATGGTGTATGGTCTGATATACCACGGCTTTCAGCCAATCAGCATTCAGGGCCCGAACCACCCATTTTCTAATATTCATAATAATAGATCATATTTGGTATAAACCATCTCAGGCATGTGTGTAATAGGGATGTAGAATTATGACTTTGTGACCTTCCTCTTTGAGTGAGCTATAGAACAACTGGAAGGTATGTTTGTTTAGTAGTCCTTGTGCATAGAGTTGTATGGTTTGTTTAACTTTGCGATCAATGGTTTGTTTGGCTTACATTTTTAAGTGAAAAAGTGAGTCTCAGCATAATTTTGCATATGTGAAATTTCCTGATACTTTCCATCATAACAAGAGAAGCTGAACATGACACAACTTCTGTCAAAGTATATTTACATTTGACATTTTGTCATTTAGCAGATTCTCTTATCCAAAGTCCAGTTAGTGTATTCATTTTAAGGTAGCTAGGTAAGACATCCACAAATTACAGTCATAGTGGATGTAAACTGAAATGCTAGAGTACATGATTCTGAAAGAAGAAGTTAAAGTGTGGCAACAAGGCTATTTGGATGTTATTGTGTCATACTGTGGGTAGAACTGACTTTTGTGACATTAGTTTGTAAATACATTCGTTTTAGTTCATTGATTAATTTACCATTATCATAAGATAACCTGGAGGTTGAGGCCTAGAGAAGACATATTCTCAAACTGCAATACACCAGAGTATTATGAGAAGTAAGGTCAAAGGGGGCATTCTGGGATTCAAACAACAACAAAGCAGACACCCGGCAACGTTTTGGTGAACAGCTGAGGGGTGGGGCTCAATAAACGTAACCACTCTCAAATTCATAGACAGAGCTATGGATGTAAGGACTGACCATCCAAGAGATCAAAATGACAGTTTTGACCATGTTTTGAAGTTATACAGTCTTTGTTTACAATTGGATGGTTTTACAAACAATGGAGTAAAAACAAGCCTATCTTTATGGTTGTGATGAAGTACGACAGTTGAACTATGCTCATGATGCATTTGTAAGTTACATTCTTAAACAATCAATGGCTATATATCATTAATTAAAAGTCCAAAATGAATGTATCAGTCTGAGATTGCCGCTTTAAAATGAACTGTGGCTCTGAAAAAATATTGAGTAAAAAGCGCTATTGATACACAATTTTATACCGTTCGTTATCCTGCACATGAGAGTACATGTAAAAATTAAGACGCCACAGGTGAATGCACCAATTTGTAAGTCGCTCTGGATAAGAGCGTCTGCTAAATGACTTAAATGTAATGTAAAAAACAAGATGTCACTGGTGATAGTATACTATATCGCCATCTTTTGGAAAAGATGACCATGAAACAGTTTAGAGACAAAACACATATAATACCTACTTTGAGTGTCAGAAAAGTCGGTATGGCAAACGGTTTAAAACCTAAACATTCAATCCCTCAGGATGACTATTCACAATTCTAATTCATATATCATTTTCAATTTTGACAGGTTGCAATTCCAAGGGGCCAACTGCAACCACTAATGGCCACTAGACTTTTGCTAGCTGATTTCTCATTCAAACATGCTCTAAAACCACCAGCACAGCTGATCTTAATTGCAATTGTTGTTCACCACAGATTTACTGCTCATAACTCAAATTAAGGGGTTATCTTTTAGTACTGATTACAACATTTTTCAAGACGATTTCACCCTCTGGTGGTGTCATGCAGGTGAATGAGGACCCAAAAGCGACTTGGCGAAAACAGAGTCTTTATTCCAGTAAAGGAAATAGGCAATACTCCTAGACAAATCGGAGCAGAAAACTAAACCTAAAAAACTAATTCCACTCGTAGTGACGAGGACAGACTGGAGACTCGACCATAAACTGTAGGTTGCCTCGGGAAGGCACCGACCGTAGCAGACTCAGACACCTGCTCACACGCAGCATCTGAGGGAAACAAGACACGACAGGGCGAGACAAAGACACAGCACGGCGAACAATATACAAGGATCCGACAGGACAGAAACGGAAAACAAGGGGAGAAATAGGGACTCTAATCAGAGGACAAGATAGGGAACAGGTGTGGAAAGACTAAATCAAATCAAATCAAATCAAATTTATTTATATAGCCCTTCGTACATCAGCTGATATCTCAAAGTGCTGTACAGAAACCCAGCCTAAAACCCCAAACAGCAAACAATGCAGGTGTAAAAGCACGGTGGCTAGGAAAAACTCCCTAGAAAGGCCAAAACCTAGGAAGAAACCTAGAGAGGAACCGGGCTATGTGGGGTGGCCAGTCCTCTTCTGGCTGTGCCGGGTAGAGATTATAACAGAACATGACCAAGATGTTCAAATGTTCATAAATGACCAGCATGGTCAAATAATAATAAGGCAGAACAGTTGAAACTGGAGCAGCAGCACAGTCAGGTGGACTGGGGACAGCAAGGAGCCATCATGTCAGGTAGTCCTGGGGCACGGTCCTAGGGCTCAGGTCCTCCGAGAGAGAGAAAGAAAGAGAGAATTAGAGAGAGCATATGTGGGGTGGCCAGTCCTCTTCTGGCTTTGCCGGGTGGAGATTATAACAGAACGTGGCCAAGATGTTCAAATGTTCATAAATGACCAGCATGGTTGAATAATAGTAAGGCAGAACAGTTGAAACTGGAGCAGGAGCATGGCCAGGTGGACTGGGGACAGCAAGGAGTCCTCATGTCAGGTAGTCCTGGGACATGGTCCTAGGGCCCAGGCCAGTTGAAACTGGAGCAGCAGCATGGCCAGGTGGACTGGGGACAGCAAGGAGTCATCATGTCAGGTAGTCCTGGGGCATGGTCCTAGGGCTCAGGTCCTCCGAGAGAGAGAAAGAAAGAGAGAAGGAGAGAATTAGAGAACGCACACTTAGATTTACACAGGACACCGAATAGGACAGGAGAAGTACTCCAGATAAACAAACTGACCCTAGCCCCCCGACACATAAACTACTGCAGCATAAATACTGGAGGCTGAGACAGGAGGGGTCAGGAGACACTGTGGCCCCATCCGAGGACACCCCCGGACAGGGCCAAACAGGAAGGATATAACCCCACCCACTTTGCCAAAGCACAGCCCCCACACCACTAGAGGGAAATCTTCAACCACCAACTTACCATCCTGAGACAAGGCCGAGTATAGCCCACAAAGATCTCCGACACGGTACAACCCAATGAGTGAGTAGGAGAATGAGGAACAGCTGGGAGCAGGAACGGAACGATAGAGAGAGGAGAGAGAGGGAGGGAGAGAGAGAGGGACAGAAAAAGGGAACGAACCTAATAAGACCAGCAGGGGGAAACGAACAGAAGGGAAAGCATAATGACAAGACAATATAAGACAAAACATGACAGTACCCCCCCACTCACCGAGCGCCTCCTGGCGCACTCGAGGAGGAATCCTGGCGGCAACGGAGGAAATCATCAATCAGCGAACGGTCCAGCACGTCCCGAGACGGAACCCAACTCCTCTCCTCAGGACCGTAACCCTCCCAATCCACTAAGTATTGGTGACCCCGTCCCCGAGAACGCATGTCCATGATCCTACGTACCTTGTAAATAGGTGCGCTCTCGACAAGGACGGGGGGGGGGAAGACGAACGGGGGTGCGAAGAAAGGGCTTGACACAGGAGACATGGAAGACAGGATGGACGCGACGAAGATGTCGCGGAAGAAGCAGTCGCACAGCGACAGGATTGACGACCTGGGAGACACGGAACGGACCAATGAACCGCAGAGTCAACTTACGAGAAGCTGTCGTAAGGGGAAGGTTACGAGTGGAAAGCCACACTCTCTGGCCGCAACAATACCTAGGACTCTTAATCCTACGTTTATTGGCGGCTCTCACAGTCTGTGCCCTGTAACGGCAAAGTGCAGACCTCACCCTCCTCCAGGTGCGCTCACAACGTTGGACAAACGCTTGAGCGGAGGGAACGCTGGACTCGGCAAGCTGGGATGAGAACAGAGGAGGCTGGTAACCCAGACTACTCTGAAACGGAGATAACCCGGTAGCAGACGAAGGAAGCGAGTTGTGAGCGTATTCTGCCCAGGGAGCTGTTCTGCCCAAGACGCAGGGTTTCTAAAAGAAAGGCTGCGTAGTATGCGACCAATCGTCTGATTGGCCCTTTCTGCTTGACCGTTAGACTGGGGATGAAACCCGGAAGAGAGACTGACGGACGCACCAATCAAACGACAGAACTCCCTCCAAAACTGTGACGTGAATTGCGGACCTCTGTCTGAAACGGCGTCTAACGGAAGGCCATGAATTCTGAACACATTCTCGATGATGATTTGTGCCGTCTCCTTAGCGGAAGGAAGCTTAGCGAGGGGAATGAAATGTGCCGCCTTAGAGAACCTATCGACAACCTTAAGAATCACAGTCTTCCCCGCAGACAAAGGCAGACCGGTAATGAAGTCTAAGGCGATGTGAGACCATGGTCGAGAAGGAATGGGAAGCGGTCTGAGACGACCGGCAGGAGGAGAGTTACCTGACTTAGTCTGCGCGCAGTCCGAACAAGCAGCCACGAAACGGCGCGTGTCACGCTCCTGAGTAGGCCACCAAAAGCCCTGGCGAATAGAAGCAAGAGTACCTCGAACGCCGGGATGACCAGCTAACTTGGCAGAGTGAGCCCACTGAAGAACAGCCAGACGAGTAGAAACAGGAACGAAAAGAAGGTTACTAGGACAAGCGCGCGGCGACGCAGTGTGCGTGAGTGCTTGCTTAACCTGTCTTTCAATTCCCCAGACTGTCAACCCGACAACACGCCCATAAGGAAGAATCCCCTCGGGATCAGTAGAAGCCACAGAAGAACTAAAGAGACGGGATAAGGCATCAGGCTTGGTGTTCTTACTACCCGGACGGTAAGAAATCACAAACTCGAAACGAGCGAAAAACAACGCCCAACGAGCTTGACGTGCATTAAGTCGTTTGGCAGAACGGATGTACTCAAGGTTCTTATGGTCTGTCCAAACCACAAAAGGAACGGTCGCCCCCTCCAACCACTGTCGCCATTCGCCTAGGGCTAAGCGGATGGCGAGCAGTTCGCGGTTAACCACATCATAGTTGCGTTCCGATGGCGACAGGCGATGAGAAAAATAAGCGCAAGGATGAACCTTATCATCAGACTGGAAGCGCTGGGATAGAATGGCTCCCACGCCTACCTCTGAAGCGTCAACCTCGACAATGAATTGTTTAGTGACGTCAGGAGTAACGAGGATAGGAGCGGACGTAAAACGTTCTTTGAGAAGATCAAAAGCTCCCTGGGCGGAACCGGACCACTTAAAACACGTCTTGACAGAAGTAAGAGCTGTGAGAGGGGCAGCAACTTGACCGAAATTACGAATGAAACGCCGATAGAAATTAGCGAAACCTAGAAAGCGCTGCAACTCGACACGTGACCTTGGAACGGGCCACTCACTGACAGCTTGGACCTTAGCGGGATCCATCTGAATGCCTTCAGCGGAAATAACAGAACCGAGAAAAGTGACGGAGGAGACATGAAAAGAGCACTTCTCAGCCTTCACGTAGAGACAATTCTCTAAAAGGCGCTGGAGTACACGTCGAACGTGCTGAACATGAATCTCGAGTGACGGTGAAAAAATCAGGATATCGTCAAGGTAGACAAAAACAAAGATGTTCAGCATGTCTCTCAGAACATCATTAACTAATGCCTGAAAAACAGCTGGCGCATTGGCGAGACCAAACGGCAGAACCCGGTACTCAAAATGCCCTAACGGAGTGTTAAACGCCGTTTTCCACTCGTCCCCCTCTCTGATGCGCACGAGATGGTAAGCGTTACGAAGGTCCAACTTAGTAAAGAACCTGTCTCCCTGTAGAATCTCGAAGGCTGATGACATTTACATTTACATTTAAGTCATTTAGCAGACGCTCTTATCCAGAGCGACTTACAAATTGGTGCATTCACCTTATGACATCCAGTGGGACAGTCACTTAACAATAGTGCATCTAAAACTTAAGGGGGGTGAGAGGGAAGCGGATAACGATTCTTAACCGTTATGTCATTCAGCCCTCGATAATCCACGCAGGGGCGCAGAGTACCGTCCTTCTTCTTAACAAAAAAAAACCCCGTCCCGGCAGGGGAGGAAGAAGGCACTACGGTGCCGGCGTCAAGAGACACAGACAAATAATCCTCGAGAGCCTTACGTTCGGGAGCCGACAGAGAGTATAGTCTACCCCGAGGAGGAGTGGTCCCGGGAAGGAGATCAATACTACAATCATACGACCGGTGAGGAGGAAGGGAGTTGGCTCTGGACCGACTGAAGACCGTGCGCAGATCATGATATTCCTCCGGCACTCCTGTCAAATCGCCAGGTTCCTCCTGAGAAGTGGGGACAGAAGAAACGGGAGGGATAGCAGACATTAAACACTTCACATGACAAGAAACGTTCCAGGATAGGATAGAATTACTAGACCAATTAATAGAAGGATTATGACATACTAGCCAGGGATGACCCAAAACAACAGGTGTAAAAGGTGAACGAAAAATCAAAAAGGAAATAGTCTCACTGTGGTTACCAGATACTGTGAGGGTTAAAGGTAGTGTCTCATATCTGATACTGGGGAGATGACTACCATCTAAGGCGAACATGGGCGTAGGCTTCTCTAACTGTCTGAAAGGAATGTCATGTTTCCGAGCCCATACTTCGTCCATAAAACAACCCTCAGCCCCAGAGTCTATCAAGGCACTGCATGTAGCACCCGAACCGGTCCAGCGTAGATGGACCGACATAGTAGTACAGGATCTTGATGGAGAGACCTGAGTAGTAGCGCTCACCAGTAGCCCTCCGCTTACTGATGAGCTCTGGCTTTTACTGGACATGAATTGACAAAATGTCCAGCAAGTCCGCAATAGAGGCACAGGCGGTTGGTGATCCTCCGTTCCCTCTCCTTAGTCGAGATGCGAATACGTCCCAGCTGCATGGGCTCAGTCTCTGAGCCAGAGGAGGGAGATGGTTGCGATGCGGAGCGGGGAAACACCGTTAACGCGAGCTCTCTTCCACGAACTTGGTGACGAAGATCTACCCGTCGTTCTATGCGGATGGCGAGAGCAATCAAAGAGTCCACACTGGAAGGAACCTCCCGGGAGAGAATCTCATCTTTAACCTCTGCGTGGAGTCCCTCCAGAAAACGAGCGAGCAGCGCCGGCTCGTTCCAGTCACTAGAGGCAGCAAGAGTGCGAAACTCTATAGAGTAATCCGTTATGGATCGATCACCTTGACATAGGGAAGCCAGGGCCCTAGAAGCCTCCCTACCAAAAACTGAACGATCAAAAACCCGAATCATCTCTTCTTTAAAGTTCTGGTAATTGTTAGAACAATCAGCCCTTGCCTCCCAGATAGCTGTGCCCCACTCTCGAGCCCGGCCAGTAAGGAGTGATATGACGTAAGCAACCCGAGCTCTCTCTCTAGAGTATGTGTTGGGTTGGAGAGAGAACACAATATCACACTGGGTGAGAAAGGAGCGGCACTCCGTGGGCTGCCCGGAGTAACAAGGTGGGTTATTAACCCTAGGTTCCGGAGGCTCGGCAGACCAGGAAGTAACAGGTGGCACGAGACGAAGACTCTGGAACTGTCCAGAGAGGTCGGAAACCTGAGCGGCCAGGTTCTCCACGGCATGACGAGCAGCAGACAATTCCTGCTCGTTTCTGCCGAGCATGGCTCCTTGGATCTCGACGGCAGTGTTACGAGCATCTGTAGTCGCTGGGTCCATTCTTTGGTCGGATCCTTCTGTCATGCAGGTGAATGAGGACCCAAAAGCGACTTGGCGAAAACAGTGTCTTTATTCCAGTAAAGGAAATAGGCAATACTCCTAGACAAATCGGAGCAGAAAACTAAACATAAAAAACTAATTCCACTCGTAGTGACGAGGACAGACTGGAGACTCGACCATAAACTGTAGGTTGCCTCGGGAAGGCACCGACCGTAGCAGACTCAGACACCTGCTCACACGCAGCATCTGAGGGAAACAAGACACGACAGGGTGAGACAAAGACACAGCACGGCGAACAATATACAAGGATCGGACAGGACAGAAACGGAAAACAAGGGGAGAAATAGGGACTCTAATCAGAGGACAAGATAGGGAACAGGTGTGGAAAGACTAAATGAGTGAGTAGGAGAATGAGGAACAGCTGGGAGCAGGAACGGAACGATAGAGAGAGGAGAGAGAGGGAGGGAGAGAGAGAGGGACAGAAAAAGGGAACGAACCTAATAAGACCAGCAGGGGGAAACGAACAGAAGGGAAAGCATAATGACAAGACAATATAAGACAAAACATGACAGGTGGGTATTATCGTCGGAACATTTTAAATTTTATTCTTGCATCTTGAGCAGACTAAGGGTGATTTATATGTTTGACAATCATTCCGTACAACTAAAATAAAGTATTTCTTTCTTTTCCCAAGGCAAATCAACATGGCAATTAGCCATACCATACACATTTTATGAGTGGAGGAAATCATGGTGTAGGATCCATTTTTTGTTTCCAATTGATGCAACCATTAATCATTTTGCTCGTCCTAATAAACATTGTCATTTCTTATCAAATGCAATATTCCTGTAGGCTACACATTTCTACTGAAAGAGTATTAGGGACAAGCATATATATATTTTTTTTATGTGATGTATTGTTTTTCTTCTGCATGGATAGTACTTCAAAATCTCAATTTCTATTATTATTTGGGGAATGAAGTCGGAATTAAACTTTGAGAATAAACTCAACAAAGAACAAATTCAAACTTGTATGAATTCATACTTAAGATTAATGTAGGGGATTTGCTTTAATTACATCCAACTGAGGACAGACATCAGTTCAACATCTAGTTTTGATTGACATTTGGTTGAGTTGTCAACTAACGTGAATTGAATGTGAAATAAAACAAAAATGTAACCCTGTCATTGGATTTAGGTTAAAGGTTAGGTGATAAAAACAAGACATTCCCATGTTGACTTTTTGAAAATTCTACATTGATTCATTGTCATCACATTGCATTTTTAGGTTGAAATTAAGTGGAAACAATGTTGATTCAACCAGTTTTTTCCCAGTGGGATGCCTCCCTGGCTCTCTGTTGCTCTGAGTCACTGTTTAAATGTCTACATTTGTCCGAAGGTGGGTGTAGCTGGTGCATGAAGTGAGGCGAAGGAGAGCAGAATAAGTGAGCAACATACTTTACTCAAAATAAAGGTACAAGGCAAACATACAATTTACCAACAATAAACGATAATCAATTACGCGCGGGTGAAAACAACCAGCCATAACGTACCGAATTAACATAGAAACAATCATGCACAAAAACATGAGGGAAACACAGGGTTAAATACATGAACATGTAATTGGGGATTGAAAGAGGGCCACCATTGTTCCTGTTCACAAGAAAGCTAAGGTAACTGAGCTAAATGACTACCGCCCTGTAGCACTCACTTCCGTCATCATGAAGTGCTTTGAGAAACTAGTCAAGGACCATATCACCTCCACCCTACCTGACACCCTAGACCCACTCCAATTTGCTTACCGCCCAAATAGGTCCACAGACGATGCAATCTCAACCACACTGCACACTGCCCTAACCCACCTGGACAAGAGGAATACCTATGTGAGAATGCTGTTCATCGACTACAGCTCGGCATTCAACACCATAGTACCCTCCAAGCTCGTCATCAAGCTCGAGACCCTGGGTCTCGAACCCGCCCTGTGTAACTGGGTACTGGACTTCCTGACGTCCCGCCCCCAGGTGGTGAGGGTAGGCAACAACATCTCCAACCCGCTGATCCTCAACACTGGGGCCCCACAAGGGTGCGTTCTGAGCCCTCTCCTGTACTCCCTGTTCACCTTCAACTGAGTGGCCACGCACGCCTCCAACTCAATCATCAAGTTTGCGGACGACACAACAGTGGTAGGCTTGATTACCAACAACGACGAGATGGCCTACAGGGAGGAGGTGAGGGCCCTCGGAGTGTGGTGTCAGGAAAATAACCTCACACTCAACGTCAACAAAAGTAAGGAGATGATGTGGACTTCAGGAAACAGCATAGGGAACACCCCCCTATCCATATCGATGGAACAGTAGTGGAGAGGGTAGTAAGTTTTAAGTTCCTCGGCATACACATCACAGACAAACTGAATTGGTCCACTCACACAGACAGCATCGTGAAGAAGGCGCAGCAGCGCCTCTTCAACCTCAGGAGGCTGAAGAAATTCGGCTTGTCACCAAAAGCACTCACAAACTTCTACAGATGCACAATCGAGAGCATCCTGGCGGGCTGTATTACCGCCTGGTACAGCAACTGTTCCGTCCACAACCGTAAGGGTCTCCAGAGGGTAGTGAGGTCTGCACAACGCATCACCGGGGGCAAACTACCTGCCCACCAGGACACCTACACCACCCGATGTTACAGGAAGGCCATAAAGATCATCAAGGACAACAACCACCCGAGCCACTGCCTGTTCACCCCGCTATCATCCAGAAGGTCGAGGTCAGTACAGGTGCATCAAAGCTGGGACCGAGGGACTGAAAAACAGCTTCTATCTCAAGGCCATCAGACTGTTAAACAGCCACTACTAACATTGAGTGGCCGCTGCCAACACACTGACACTGACTCAACTCTAGCCACTTTAATAATGGGAATTGATGGGAAATGATGTAAAATATACCACTAGCCACTTTAAACAATGCTACATAATATAATGTTACATACCCTACATTATTCATCTCATATGCATACGTATATACTGTACTCTATATCATCGACTGCATCCTTATGTAATACATATATCACTAGCCACTTTAACTATGCCACTTTGTTTACATACTCATCTCATATGTATATACTGTACTCGATACCATCTACTGTATCTTGACTATGCTGCTCTGTACCATCACTCATTCATATATCTTTATGTACATATTCTTTATCCCCTTACACTGTGTATAAGAGAGTAGTTTTGGAATTGTTAATTTGATTACTTGTTGGTTATTACTGCATTGTCGGAACTAGAAGCACAAGCATTTCGATACATTCGCATTAACATCTGCTAACCATGTGTATGTGACAAATACAATTTGATTTGATTTGATACCAGGTGTGTGGAAAACAAATACAAAACAAATGGAAAATGAAAGGTGGATCAACGATGGCAAGAAGACCGGTGACGTCGACCTCCGAATGCCGCCCAAACAAGGTGAGGGACCGACTTCAGCGGAAGTTGTGACAGTAACCCCTTTGACGCACAGCTCCAGCAGCGCGCCGACACCCGCCTCGGGGAAAACCAGGAGGGTGATCCGGATGGAGATAGTGGAACTCCCGCAGCATCGACGGGTCTAACACGTTCTCGACCGGCACCCAGCATCTCTCCTCCGGACCGTACTCCTTCCACTCCACGAGGTACTGAAGCCCCCTCGCCCGACGCCGCGAATCCAGTATGGATCGAACTGCATACACTGGGGTCCCCTCGATGTCCAGAGGGGGAAGAGGAACCTCCTGCACCTCAGACTCCTGGAGTGGACCAGCCACCACCGACCTGAGGAGAGACACATGGAACGAGGGGTTAATACGGTAATCTGGGGGAAGCTGTAACCTGTAACAAACCTCATTCAGTCTCCTCAAGACTTTGAATGGCACCACAAACCGTGGGCCCAGCTTCCGGCAGGGCAGGTTTCGGGGCAGGTTTCGGGTCAAGAGCCAGACCAGGTCGGGACCTCACTGCAGTGGCAATCTGCGCTGGTTTTCTGGCGCTTCACAGTCCGCTGAAGGTGCACATAGGCGGCGTCCCATGTCTCCTCAGCGCGCCTAAACCAGTCAGCCACCGCAGAAACCTCGATCTGGCACTGATGCCAAGTCGCCTGAACCGGCTGGTACCCCAGTACGCACTGGAAGGGGAAGAGGTTAGTGGAGGAGTGGCGGAGCGAGTTCTGGGTCATCTCTGCCCAGGGCACGAATGCCACCCACTCCCCTGGCCGGTCCTGGCAATAAGACCGCAGAAACCTACCTACATCCTGGTACTATGTCCTCAGGCACTCCTTTAGTGCCGGAAGACGTGTGTAAATAGGGCCTCCGCAGTCTGTAGGGCTGTAGGGAAACCGGGCAAAGGGAGGAGACGGCAGGACCGATCCACAATGACCAGGATCGTGGTGTTACCCTGTGAGGGAGGAAGATCCGTTAGGTGCGACCACGGCCGTTGTGGAACGGGTAAGGGTTCCCTCTGGGCAAGTGCCTAGATGCCTTGCAGGAGCCGAGCAGGAGGAAACATAAACCCTCACGTCCTTAGCCAAAGTGGACCACCAGTACTTCCCATTAACAGCGCACTCTCCGACCGATGCCCGGATGACCAGAGGAGGGAAACGTATGGGCCCAATAGATCAAACGGTCACGGACAGCAGACGGAATGTACAGACGGCCAGCTGGACATTGGAGGGGAGTGGGCTCTGTACGTAATGCCCACTCGATGTCTGCGTCCAGCTCCCACACTACCGATGCCGCCAGGCAAGAGGCCGGGAACATGGGGGTGTGATCCATGGACCGCTCCGCTGTGTCATACATCCGGGACAGTGCGTCTGCCTTCGCGTTCTGGGAACCTGGTCTGAAGGATAGGGTGAAAACAAAACGGGTAAAAAACATGGCCCAACTTGCCTGGCGAGGGTTCAGTCTCCACGCCGCCCGGATGTACTCCAGATTGCGGTGGTCAGTCCAGATGAGAAAAGGGTGTTTAGCCCCCTCAAGCTAATGTCTCCACGACTTCAAAGCCTTGACGACAGTCAACAGCTCCCAGTCCCCCACGTCATAGTTTCACTCCGCTGGACTGAGCTTTTTTCGAAAAGAAGGAACAGGGGCGGCGCTTTGGTGGCGTACCCGAGCACTGAGAGTGCACAGCTCCAGACGCATCCACCTCCACTATGAACACCAAAGAGGGTTCCCGATGAGCCAGGACGGGAGCCGAGGTAAACAGAGCCCTCAGCTGACCAAAAGCCCTGTCCGCCTCAGCCAACCACTGCAAATGCACCGGTCCTCCCTTCAGCAGTGAGGTAATGGGAGCCGCTACCTGACCAAAACTCAGGATAAAACCACGCCTACTGGTCACTATGAATACTTGGTGATGCCCTTCGGCCTGACCAACGCCCCAGCGGTGTTCCAAGCGCTCATAAACGATGTGCTTAGGGATATGCTTAACATATTTGTGTTCGTTTACTTGGATGACATCCTCATCTTTTCGAGCTCTCTTCAAGAACACACAAAGCATGTCAGACAAGTACTCAAACGCCTCCTAGACAGCCATCTGTACGTTAAGCCGGAAAAATGTGAATTCCATTCATCCCGAGTACAATTCCTGGGATTTGTAGTGGAACCCGGTCGAGTCCAAATGGACCCCAAGAAGGTAGGGGCGGTAGCGGATTGGCCACCCCCAAATCCGTTAAGGAAGTTCAGCGTTTCCTGGGCTTCACTAACTTTTACCGCAAGTTCATCAAGAACTTCAGCTTGGTGGCAGGCCCTCTCTCAGCTTTAACCAAGGGTTGCAATGCAAGGTTTTTGTGGGGAAGAGAAGCTGAGACGGCCTTCCAAGGACTCAAGCAGCGCGTCCTCTCTGCTCCCATCCTGACACTACCGACTACGGATGAACCGTTTGTGGTGGAGGTAGACGCCTCAGAGGTTGGTGTTGGAGCTGTCCTGTCTCAGAGGGGTGAAGACAAGAAGCTTCATCCATGCGCTTTCTTCTCACACCGGCTTACACCGGCTGAGAGGAACTACGATGTGGGGGATCGTGAACTCCTAGCGGTTAAGATGGCATTGAAGGAATGGAGACACTGGCTTGAGGGGGCTTCTCACCCGTTTCAAGTGCTTACGGACCACAAAAATCTGGAGTATATCCAGCAGGCGAAGCGGTTGAACTCTAGACAAGCTAGATGGTCTCTTTTCTTCAATCGATTCCAGTTTATCCTCACCTATCGGCCCGGGTCGAAGAATCTCAAACCGGATGCCCTGTCCCGAGTCTACGCTCCTGCCATTCGAGATGACACGGACATGCCTGTCCTTCCTGCTGCTAAGATCATGGCTCCGATCTCGTGGCAAGTTGAGGATACCGTGAGACGAGCTCAAGCTATTGGACCGGACCCGAAAGGAGGTCCTGCCAATCGGTTGTTTGTCCCCAAGGCAGTGAGGTCTCAGGTCCTTCTGTGGGGGCACTCCTCTCGCCTCACCTTTCACCCGGGCGTAGGTCGCACCTTGGAGTTCATCCAGCGTAAGTTCTGGTGGCCTACCATAAGAGAAGACGTTGCCACTTTCGTCAATTTCCTGCCCCGTGTGCTGCCAGGGCAAATGTTCTCACCTTCGCCCGCAAGGACTCCTTCACCCTTTACCTGTTCCCCACAGACCCTGGTCCCATATCTCGTTGGACTTTATTACTGGCCTTCCTCCATCCCATGGCAATACTACTATCCTAGTCATAATCGACAGGTTTTCAAAGGCGGCCAGGTTCGTCCCTCTGACTAAGTTACCTTCTGCCAAGGAAACGGCTGAGTTGGTAATTAATCATGTGTTCCGAGTCTTCGACATTCCTCAAGATATGGTTTCTGACAGAGGTCCCCAGTTCGCCTCTAGGTTTTGGAAGGCCTTCTGCCAACTCATGGGGGCTTCTGCCAGTCTATCTTCAGGGTACCATCCGGAGTCCAACGGCCAAACAGAGAAGAAGAATCAAGAGCTGGAAACCACCCTCCGATGTATGACTCGTAACAACCCGTCCACATGGTCGTCCTTCATTGTTTGGGCCGAATACGCGCACAACACCTTGCGCTCCTCCTCCACTGGTATGTCCCCGCACGAGTGTCAGTTTGGCTATGCCCCTCCATTGTTCCCGGACCAGGAGGCAGAAGTCAGAGTGCCTTCAGCCTTGAAGTTCGTCAGACGCTGTCGGCTTATGTGGAGGAAGACCCGTCTTAATCTTATGCGTTCCTCACAGAGGTACCAACAACAAGCCAACAGACGTCGCCGTCCCGGGCCTACCCTGCGCCCCGGCCAGAGAGTCTGGCTCTCCACAAGAGACTTACCACTACGGGTGGAGTCTCGCAAGCTGTCCCAAAAATACATCGGTCCCTTTAAGGTTGCCAGGGGAACCCTGTTTCTTATCGCCTACACTTACCCAGATCCCTTAAGATTAATCCTACGTTTCACATTTCCTTATTAAAACCTGTTGTTTTTTCTCCCCTTGTCCCGGCAGACAGACCTCCCCTCCGCTTCGTGTCATTGGAGGCCAGCCGGCTTATACCGTCCATCGGATACTGGATTCCCGCCGGGTGCAGCATCTGGTGGACTGGGAAGGCTACGGTCCCGAGGAGCGCTCCTGGGTTCCTGCCAAAGACATACTGGACCCTGACCTCATTCGTCAGTTCAGGGCCCTCCACCCTGAGAGAGCTGGTAGGAACGTCAGGAGCCGTTCCTAGGGGGGGGATTCTGTCAGGATTTGGCCAGGGTTGTTCCAGTTTTTGGTCACTAGATGCCCCCATTGTGCCTTTTGACCTTTTGTTTTCCCTTGATCCCCATTATTATTTGCACCTGTGCCTCGTTTCCCCTGATTGTATTTAAACCCTTTGTTTTACTCAGTTCTTTGCTCTGTTTGTATGTTAGCACCCAGCCCTAGTACTCTGTGAACTCTTGTTGATCCCGGTGGACTCTCTTGTGGAATTCTGTTTTTTGTTCTTGTTTGTTTGTTTTTGAGTATCTTTTGAGGCTTTTTGTGCTATACCTTCCACCTTGTGGATTTACCTTTTTGTCTTGGAGGATTACCTTTGTTCTTGTGGAATTCCTTTTGAGGTTGTGGAGTTACATGTTTTCCTGAAGAACTTCACTTTTTACTTCATTAAATACACCGTCTCAAGTACTGCTGTGTCTGCCTCATCTTCTGGGTTCTGCTGACTATTCGTGGCTCAGTTGGTTTAGTGACTGTTTCTCACTCCGGATACCCGGGTTCATAACCGGGTCCTGACATATCCCTTGCTGATGACAAGCACATCTATAACATGATGCAGCCAGGCTTGAGAATATAAGGTATAAATATAATTGTATATGTGGTGTACAGAGATGAGGTAGTCATTCAAAAAGCATGTTAAACAGTATTATTGCAGAGTCCATTGCACACTGAGTTTTAGTGAGACAGCTGAAGTTGTGCTCTACACACAACTTGTTTTCATTTTCTAGGTTTAAGTGTAGAAATACTGTCTTTATAAGCACACCACTATGATATTTACATCAGAAAATGTTTTGTCTTTGTAACACGAACACACCCATAAATTGTTTGTTGATAATGTATTCCTACTCAAGATGGGGGATGTTTGTGCCTACACCTTTAGGGGCAGTGGGATGCATAACAGCAAAGCCACTACACAACACAACACTAAACAATACATTAATTGCATTATAAAGGTGAAAACGGTGAACAGAAACTGTCCCAACAGCAGAGTCTCGACAGCAGTCTCAACACCTTACCACTGACACACCTGGCAATCAGTAGAGCCTTGTCTGGCAGTGAAACAGTTAATTCAGCCTCATATAGCTGATATGCCTGACTTGCTTAAACAAATGTGGTTTATACTGACAATTGAGATGTACAAACTATGGCATAAGGGGACGACAAGCAGATAAGAGGCAATCCGTAATTTTGATTAAGACATTAATGAGCGAGCTAAGATGGACATAGTCAATATAACTATTTGTTCAGCACTTTTGAAATGTACAGCGACAGAATTCAGAGCATGTGCGGTTCTTACAGTGTTCTCCCTGTACACCAAGTCAGGACCGTAAGATAAATAAAGGGGCATATACAGTGGGGCAAAAAAGTATTTAGTCAGCCACCAATTGTGCAAGTTGTCCCACTTAAAAATATGAGAGAGACCTGTAATTTTCAGCATAGGTACACTTCAACTATGACAGACAAAATGAGAGAGAAAAAATCCAGAAAATCACATTGTAGGATTTTTTATGAATTTATTAGCAAATTATGGTGGGAAATAAGTATTTGGTCACCTACAAACAAGCAAGCTTTCTGGCTCTCACAGACCTGTAACTTCTTCTTTAAGAGGCTCCACTGTCCTCCACTCGTTACCTGTATTAATGGCACCTGTTTGAACTTGTTATCAGTATAAAAGACACCTGTCCACAACCTCAAACAGTTATGGATCTGGAGACACTTTCTATGTCTTCCACTAGATGTCCTCATTCAGTACAGCGTTTAATTGTGCAAATCCCGTGAGTTTTGACCCTTTGGTAGGCAAAAGACTGACTGTCGCGAGAAAATACATGGTTACGAGAGCGCGCTTTTTGGAGAGACGTCCCTTTGTTCCAGATTGCCTGCGAAGAAGCAAGAATGTCCGATAGATTAGATAATTGTTTTGTACGTTTAGAACATCCTAAAGCTTGATTCTGCACTTAGTTTGACCAGTTTAGTCGACATATAATATGTAATTTTGAAGTTTTGATGCGCAACTGTTCGTGACCAGAAGTAATTTTTGATGCATTTCACGTGGAACTTGAGAAATATGCTGATATAAAGAGTCACGACTTGAAACCAAACGATGTTTTGGGTAAGTATGACTCCTTCCACTACATTCTGATCAAAGACCATCAAAGGTAAGGGAATATTTATGTTGTAATTTTGTGTTTCTGTTGACTCCAACATAGCAGAGAAATATTGCTTATGTCTGAGCGCCGTCTCAGATTATTGAAAAATGAACCATTTCTGTATCGTTAAAAAGAAATGTGACAAAGCGATTGCATTAAGAAGCAGTGTATCTTTCTAACTATATGTAGAACATGTATATTTAGTCAAAGTTTATGATGTGTATTGCTGTTATCTGGCGGAGTTATCTATAATTTCTCCTGACATTTTTTTTGCATTTTCTGAACATGGCGTCAATGTAAACGGTGATTTATGGATATAAATAGCATATTATTGAAAAAAACATAAATGTACTGTGTAACATGTCCTATTACTGTCATCTGATGAAGATTTTCAAAAGGTTAGTGAATTATTTTTCTTTTAATCCTGCGTTTGTGATTGCATCTTTTGTTCGACAAAATGGCTGTATATCGGCTGTGTCTTTGGTGGTGGTTTGACATAAATATGTGCTATGTTTTCGCTGTAAAACATTTTAGAAATCTGACACGCTGGCTAGATGAACAAGGTGTTTATCTTTCATTTGAGCTATTGGACTTGTTAATGTGTGGAGGTTAAATATTTTGAATAATATTTTTGCATTCTGTGCGCCACTGTTTCAGTTGAGCGGGGGGGTGTGGTACCCCTAGGGGAACCTGTACCGTTAACAAGCTAGCAAGCTAGCAGTCGTCATCATGAGTCATCAAAATATTGCAGTCAGAGTGCAGTATAACTGCAGTATGCTGCAAATACTGCATCCAAAATAACACAGTTGTTTTACCGCAGTATTTTTGCAGTGTAAAAACAGATTAGTGTTAGAGCGCAGCGTCCAAAATACCCGAGTCGACTGCAGTTAGTGCACTTTTACTGCAGTTTCAAAACTGCAATATTTTATTGTAGACAGGCAGACAGGCAGACAGATTTTCTTAGCCCGTTGAAATTATGAATCAACTGGCATAATGTTTATGGATATATCCAAATAAATGTCAAACTTAAACAGGTCAAATGAAATGAAATGCAACTAGTTTTCAGTCTTTCCACCTTAAAGTTATTAATAAAGTAATAAAGCATTATTTGTTTGACCACAACTTCTGGGGTAGCTAGCCTTAGCTTGGTACCTAGCTAGCACCAATACAACCAGCCTGAAAACAATGACCAGTAGAAACTGTAGTCATTCTCATTATTCTTAGCAATGATTAAGGAATCCTTGTGAGTAAGTATTAGGTAGGTAGCCACTTGTTGTTCGATTATTGAAATTGAACTTAGCTAGCTAGCTACTTAACCATGTTGCCCAAAGCTAAGGTTATAAGCAGCCAGCTTGCTTTATCTACTAGTGAGGCTCGAACGGGCCCGGTTATGTGTTGTGAAACTAGCCACAATAAGGATTAGGCACAATAGTGGGCCATCAGTTATTGTTTATAGTTATTACCGCTAAGCGCAGCTTGGAGCAACACGCTTCAAATCTATTGTGTTAGAAATGTTCAATATAATTCTAGAAATGTTTAATACCGGTATTGTTTTTTTTGGCAAGGAAAAGATTGGATATCGGTATTGGCCAAAAATGTCATATCGGTGCATCACTAGTGGCGACTCTTGCACTGACCACTGCGCCACTCGGGAGCCCAAAATTGATGTATCCAAATAAATGCAACTAGAAAACAGGTTAAACAAACACAAATGCAGCTAATTTGCTGTTATTCTGACTGCACTGTTTGACTTGACTGTAAGTTAGCCAGAGTTGGCTAGCTAGCAAGCAAGGGGTAAGAACGTTACCAGCCAGTATGGCAATGGAACATTTAGAAAGAACGGCTGGGTCACATCCATAGATACAGAACAAAAAGACTTAACGACTGGGTCGCGTCTCTGGCAATCGAGACGAACGTCCAGCCTCAGAGTTGTGTCGGGACTATATCTCTTGGAAGGTTGAAATAGTATGAATAAATTCATCAAAATTACTTTTTTTATGAAAATATGTCAATAATGATTTGAATATGTTGGTAACCCATTGTATAAAAGTGATAATAGATCTTCTACCAGAGTAGAATGACCTCTCTAATTCTAAGAGTTTAGCAACTAAACCGAGGCAACTATGTGCAACTATGGGGCAAAACAGTGGGGTTGGTTTAGATTGTTCACAAAATGTAAGCTATATTTCATTAACAATGTTTATTGAAAACATAAATACATTTGCACAATGAGCACTTGTCTCTCAAATACAATGTTAACAGTTGTCGGTTAGCTAGCTCGCACATTGTTGTCATATCAGCATTGATATGAAATTAGTCAAAACACCCCGAAACAAGAAATGGTATCAATAACAAGATGAAATGTGCTGAAATTATCCACTGACAAATCCGCAGTTTCTTGCCATTCTTGCTAGCAGTCTGGCCATCCAGAATCACAACAACACGCTGACTTCTGCTCCATTGAAGCATGCACGTTGTTTTCGTGATCTCTGCTAACCCATCTATTGGGAGCATTGTTTTTCTGTGTGGAACGGACGTGTCCTAGCACCAATAGGTTGCAGAACTAGCAAAAAAATAAGGTGGGCATCACAGCTACAAAAACACAGCAAATAGTAAAATATATCCAAATACTGATGTGTTCTCTGCTCTTCGTTCCATTTGTCCAAATATGTCTTTTGTAGTCATAAAATTACCACGAGGTGACATTTGTGGACTGAGTTCATCTGTGGACTCAAAATCAAATCAAATCAAATGTATTAATATAGCCCGTCGTACATCAGCTGATATCTCAAAATGCTGTACAGAAACCCAGCCTAAAACCCCAAACAGCAAGCAATACAGGTGTAGAAGCACGGTGGCTAGGAAAAACTCCCTAGAAAGGCCAACACCTAGGAAGAAACCTAAAGAGGAACCAGGCTATGTTAGGGACCAGACTGAGTTAAGGACCAATGTGTCTGGTCACTTATACTGATACTGTGTTTACTGATACTATGTTAACTTTGGGTGTAAGTTATAAAGGAACAATCCAGAGCACACCTTAGAGAGTGAAATGCCGTTTTGGGTTCGTTCTTCCCTTCTGGTTGTGAGTCTCGGGGTAGAGATGGAGTGTGTGCACTATTGAGCAAATAAAGGTGTACATTAGACCACAAGAGGAAGGGGACACACTTACAGTACATTTGCCATTCTGGTAAAAACAGGAAACCAAGAAATAACAGACGTAATGGCCAAAGCCATACAAGTTTAGGGTAAAATGCATTGTTTATTGTATAGGACAGAAAACCAAAGCAAGGCCATCAGTGCATAGGACAGCTGTACATACCGAGGTCAGAGGAACACATAAAGGAGGATGTCAGCCAAATTACCAACTGATGGAATATAGACATAGTACATATGCACTGCTCAAAAAATAAAGGGAACACTAAAATAACACATCCTAAATCTGAATGACTTAAATATTCTCCACGACATATGCTGCAGAGGAGATGTGGGGTGCCAGCCATGCACCGGGTGATGGAGATATTTATAGTGGCAGAATGATATACATCGCCAATGCGTAAAGGTATAGGGTCCCAAAGTCAGTGAATGAGGATGGGATGAGGACGACTGGATGGGAGTAAGGACGGCTCAGAATAGGCAGAGGGTACGGTATTTATTTAATGGGGTAGTGATGGAGAATGAAGACGAGGGAGAGTTTGTTGGCTGTATTTCGTTCAGGCTCAATGGTTCGGCGGACTACAAAACTGTTGGGTATGTGTGTGTATGTATTTGTGTGTGTGCTTGCGTATCTGTGAGTGCATTGGACCTAAATCTCAGTCCCTTTTCACTTGCACTTGCACAGATTGTATACCAGCAAGACCTTCATTGCTGCAACTAACACAACTACAGCACTGGGTCAGAGAAAAGCTAAAGCTTTAAACTTGAATAATAGACCTCTGAGTGTGTGTGTGTTCTGGCTGACTCCTATCCCCCTTTCACTCAACTCCATGGCCCACTCCGCTGCAGATCGTGGCTGTTCCCTGTGGTGATGAGGACAGATAGAAATAGCAGCAAACAGCCACGGTCTCTCTGTATATTGGCAGCACACTTATCTCACACATGGTGGTTTGTATACACACACACACACACACACACTGGCAGATATTCTATATACAAACCCCCCTCTTTCCTATCTACTTGCCACACCCCTCCCCCACCACACACACACACACACAAGTTCCTCCCCACTGCAGCTGATTTCAAAAACTCAGGGTTTTAGGTAGCCCTGGAGCTCTTGTACTCGTGGGTGTTTTCCTCCTCCTCTCTCAGCTCACCTCTCTCTCACATCTGAGATCAGAATCCTGCCAAAAATCATATAGAATGCTACTGAGCAAAAATGTATCTCTTCCTCATTTTATTGTTTCAGATGTGCAATTGATTTCATTCTATTACATTTCACACCAATCAATAACACTGAAACACTGAACTCCATAATCCAATTATGGACTGTACTGCACAGAACGCTTTGATCTGCAGTTTATTTCACTTAGAGACCATGCCAATAATTCTCATACTTTGCCCTCATTTTTTTCAACAAAGTATTCTGTTGCCATGGTAAAAATTGGCTTTGTGCTCCAAGGTTTCGGCATATTGCTGGCACTATTGTGTGAATGATTTTCCGCACAAGATGTTTATTTTTAATCTGTAAATATTGCTGTTCACTTCAGCGAACGCACCGTCCACACCTGATGACTGAGAGAAGTTAAGGAGAGAATCATGGTTGTTTTTGGTTTCTGAAACCGCTCTAAAATGGACAAACAGTACAAATAGTTTTGATAATTCTAGGTGACATTTTTGAAAGAGCACATGGATACTAGCTTTCTAGATAAACATAGGGGCCTATTGCAACAAAGGTTTGCCACTAGTTTATCGCCAGTTGATCTCTTGTTCAGCCAATATTTACAAATTAAAATAAACATCCCGTGTGCAATGTCCACACCAGATGAATGAGAAAACAGATGAGAGAATTTTCTTACCGGACTACAAGGCCAGTAGGCCTACTACTGTGGTATATTGTACTTCATTGAAGAAACAATGTCTGAAGTGGAAAGAAATATGGTAGGGAGTTTCAATAACTTCATTTTCACAGAAAAGTATCCTAGATGTACAGTTGAAGTCGGACGTTTACATACACCTTAATGATGAGCTTGGAAGGTACTATGGTGTTTTATTCTGGGCTATAGTCAATAAACAGTATTCTTACATCCAGTTGAAGTCGGAAGTTTACATACACCTTAGCCAAATACATTTAAACTCAGTTTTTCACAATTCCTGACATTTAATCCTAGCAAAAATTCCCTGTCGTAGGTCAGTGCGGATCACCACTTTATTTTAAGAATGTGAAATGTCAGAATATGTCATGTTTTGTCATTGATTATCATGTCTTGTCCCTGTGCTTCCCCTTCTATTCGTTTCCCTCTGCTGGTCTTATTAGGTTCTTTCCCTCTTTCTATCCCTCTCTCTCCCCCTCCCTCTCTCACTCTCTCGCTCTCTCTTCTCTCTATCGTTCCGTTCCTGCTCCCAGCTGTTCCTATTCCCCTAATCAATCATTTAGTCTTCCCACACCTGTTCCCGATCCTTTTCCCTGATTAGAGTCCCTATTTCTCTCCTTGTTTTCCGTTCCTGCCCTGTCGGATCCTTGTTTATAATTCACCGTGCTGTGTCTATGTATTGCCCTGTCGTGTCGTGTTTCCCTCAGATGCTGCGTGGTGAGCAGGTGTCTGAGTCTGCTAGGTTCAAGTGCCTTCCCGAGGCAACCTGCAGTTCTTGATCAAGTCTCCAGTCTGTTCTCGTCTTTACGAGTAGTATTATGCTTTTTGTTTTGTAAAGTATCGTTACTGGATTAAAGACTCTGTTTTCGCCAAGTCGCTTTTGGGTCCTCATTCACCTGCATAACAGAAGGATCCGACCAAGGAATGGACCCAGCGACTACAGATGCTCGTAACACTGCCGTCGAGATCCAAGGAGCCATGCTCGGCAGACACGAGCAGGAATTGTCTGCTGCTCGCCATGCCGTGGAGAACCTGGCCGCTCAGGTTTCCGACCTCTCTGGACAGTTCCAGAGTCTTCGTCTCGTGCCACCTGTTACTTCCTGGCCTGCCGAGCCTCCGGAACCTAGGGTTAATAACCCACCTTGCTACTCCGGGCAGCCCACGGAGTGCCGCTCCTTTCTCACCCAGTGTGATATTGTGTTCTCTCTCCAACCCAACACATACTCTAGCGAGAGAGCTCGGGTTGCTTACGTCATTTCACTCCTTACTGGCCGGGCTCGAGAGTGGGGCACAGCTATCTGGGAGGCAAGGGCTGATTGTTCTAACAATTACCAGCACTTTAAAGAGGAGATGATTCGGGTTTTTGACCGTTCAGTTTTTGGTAGGGAGGCTTCTAGGGCCCTGGCTTCCCTATGCCAAGGTGATCGATCCATAACGGATTACTCTATAGAGTTTCACACTCTTGCTGCCTCTAGTGACTGGAACGAGCCGGCGCTGCTCGCTCGTTTTCTGGAGGGACTCCACGCAGTGGTCAAAGATGAGATTCTCTCTCGGGAGGTTCCTTCCAGTGTGGACTCTTTGATTGCTCTCGCCATCCGCATAGAACGACGGGTAGATCTTCGTCACCAAGCTCGTGGAAGAGAGCTCGCGTCAACGGTGTTTCCCTGCTCCGCATCGCAACCATCTCCCTCCTCTGGCTCAGAGACTGAGCCCATGCAGCTGGGAGGTATTCGCATCTCGACCAAGGAGAGGGAACGGAGGATCACCAACCGCCTGTGCCTCTATTGCGGATTTGATGGACATTTTGTCAATTCATGTCCAGTAAAGGCCAGAGCTCATCAGTAAGCGGAGGGCTACTGGTGAGCGCTACTACTCAGGTCTCTTCATCTAGATCATGTACTACTATGTCGGTCCATCTACGCTGGACCGGTTCGGGTGCTACATGCAGTGCCTTGATTGACTCTGGGGCTGAGGGTTGTTTCATGGACGAAGCATGGGCTCGGAAACATGACATTCCTTTCAGACAGTTAGACAAGCCTACGCCCATGTTTGCCTTAGATGGTAGTCATCTTCCCAGTATCAGATTTGAGACACTACCTTTAACTCTCACAGTATCTGGTAACCACAGTGAGACTATTTCTTTTTTGATTTTTCGTTCACCTTTTACACCTGTTGTTTTGGGTCATCCCTGGCTAGTATGTCATAATCCTTCTATTAATTGGTCTAGTAATTCTATCCTATCCTGGAACGTTTCTTGTCATGTGAAGTGTTTAATGTCTGCCATCCCTCCCATTTCTTCTGTCCCCACTTCTCAGGAGGAACCTGGCGATTTGACAGGAGTGCCGGAGGAATATCATGATCTGCGCACGGTCTTCAGTCGGTCCCGAGCCAACTCCCTTCCTCCTCACCGGTCGTATGATTGTAGTATTGATCTCCTTCCGGGGACCACTCCTCCTCGGGGTAGACTATACTCTCTGTCGGCTCCCGAACGTAAGGCTCTCAAGGATTATTTATCTGTGTCTCTTGACGCCGGTACCATAGTGCCTTCTTCCTCTCCGGCCGGGGCGGGGTTCTTTTTTGTTAAGAAGAAGGACGGTACTCTGCGCCCTGCGTGGATTATCGAGGGCTGAATGACATAACGGTTAAGAATCGTTATCCGCTTCCCCTTATGTCATCAGCCTTCGAGATTCTGCAGGGAGCCAGGTGCTTTACTAAGTTGGACCTTCGTAACGCTTACCATCTCGTGCGCATCAGAGAGGGGGACGAGTGGAAAACGGCGTTTAACACTCCGTTAGGGCATTTTGAGTACCGGGTTCTGCCGTTTGGTCTCGCCAATGCGCCAGCTGTTTTTCAGGCATTAGTTAATGATGTTCTGAGAGACATGCTGAACATCTTTGTTTTTGTCTATCTTGACGATATCCTGATTTTTTCACCGTCACTCGAGATTCATGTTCAGCACGTTCGACGTGTTCTACAGCGCCTTTTAGAGAATTGTCTCTACGTAAAGGCTGAGAAGTGCTCTTTTCATGTCTCCTCCGTTACTTTTCTCGGTTCCGTTATTTCCGCTGAAGGCATTCAGATGGATTCCGCTAAGGTCCAAGCTGTCAGTGATTGGCCCGTTCCAAGGTCACGTGTCGAGTTGCAGCGCTTTTTAGGTTTCGCTAATTTCTATCGGCGTTTCATTCGTAATTTCGGTCAAGTTGCTGCCCCTCTCACAGCTCTTACTTCTGTCAAGACGTGTTTTAAGTGGTCCGGTTCCGCCCAGGGAGCTTTTGATCTTCTAAAAGAACGTTTTACGTCCGCTCCTATCCTCGTTACTCCTGACGTCACTAGACAATTCATTGTCGAGGTTGACGCTTCAGAGGTAGGCGTGGGAGCCATTCTATCCCAGCGCTTCCAGTCTGACGATAAGGTTCATCCTTGCGCTTATTTTTCTCATCGCCTGTCGCCATCTGAGCGCAACTATGATGTGGGTAACCGTGAACTGCTCGCCATCCGCTTAGCCCTAGGCGAATGGCGACAGTGGTTGGAGGGGGCGACCGTTCCTTTTGTCGTTTGGACAGACCATAAGAACCTTGAGTACATCCGTTCTGCCAAACAACTTAATGCCCGTCAAGCTCGTTGGGCGTTGTTTTTCGCTCGTTTCGAGTTTGTGATTTCTTACCGTCCGGGTAGCAAAAACACCAAGCCTGATGCCTTATCCCGTCTGTTTAGTTCTTCTGTGGCTTCTACTGATCCCGAGGGATTCTTCCTTATGGGCGTGTTGTCGGGTTGACAGTCTGGGGAATTGAAAGACAGGTTAAGCAAGCACTCACGCACACTGCGTCGCCGCGTGCTTGTCCTAGTAACCTCCTTTTCGTCCCTGTTTCCACTCGTCTGGCTGTTCTTCAGTGGGCTCACTCTGCCAAGTTAGCTGGTCATCCCGGTGTTCGAGGCACTCTTGCGTCTATTCGCCAGCGCTTTGGTGGCCGACTCAGGAGCGTGACACGCGCCGTTTCGTGGCTGCTTGTTCGGACTGCGCGCAGACTAAGTCGGGTAACTCTCCTCCTGCCGGTCGTCTCAGACCGCTCCCCATTCCTTCTCGACCATGGTCTCACATCGCCCTAGACTTCATTACCGGTCTGCCTTTGTCTGCGGGGAAGACTGTGATTCTTACGGTTGTCGATAGGTTCTCTAAGGCGGCACATTTCATTCCCCTCGCTAAACTTCCTTCCGCTAAGGAGACGGCACAAATCATTATCGAGAATGTGTTCAGAATTCATGGCCTCCCGTTAGACGCCGTTTCAGACAGAGGCCCGCAATTCACGTCACAGTTTTGGAGGGAGTTCTGTCGTTTGATTGGTGCGTCCGTCAGTCTCTCTTCCGGGTTTCATCCCCAGTCTAACGGTCAAGCAGAGAGGGCCAATCAGACGATTGGTCGCATACTACGCAGCCTTTCTTTCAGAAACCCTGCGTCTTGGGCAGAACAGCTCCCCTGGGCAGAATACGCTCACAACTCGCTTCCTTCGTCTGCTACCGGGTTATCTCCGTTTCAGAGTAGTCTGGGTTACCAGCCTCCTCTGTTCTCATCCCAGCTTGCCGAGTCCAGCGTTCCCTCCGCTCAAGCGTTTGTCCAACGTTGTGAGCGCACCTGGAGGAGGGTGAGGTCTGCACTTTGCCGTTACAGGGCACAGACTGTGAGAGCCGCCAATAAACGCAGGATTAAGAGTCCAAGGTATTGTTGCGGCCAGAGAGTGTGGCTTTCCACTCGCAACCTTCCTCTTACGACAGCTTCTCGTAAGTTGACTCCGCGGTTCATTGGTCCGTTCCGTGTCTCCCAGGTCGTCAATCCTGTCGCTGTGCGACTGCTTCTTCCGCGACATCTTCGTCGCGTCCATCCTGTCTTCCATGTCTCCTGTGTCAAACCCTTTCTTCGCACCCCCGTTCGTCTTCCCTCCCCCTCCCGTCCTTGTCGAGAGCGCACCTATTTACAAGGTACGTAAGATCATGGACATGCGTTCTCGGGGACGGGGTCACCAATACTTAGTGGATTGGGAGGGTTACGGTCCTGAGGAGAGGAGTTGGGTTCCGTCTCGGGACGTGCTGGACCGTTCGCTTATTGATGATTTCCTCCGTTGCCGCCAGGGTTCCTCCTCGAGTGCGCCAGGAGGCGCTCGGTGAGTGGGGGGGTACTGTCATGTTTTGTCATTGATTATCATGTCTTGTCCCTGTGCTTCCCCTTCTATTCGTTTCCCTCTGCTGGTCTTATTAGGTTCTTTCCCTCTTTCTATCCCTCTCTCTCCCCCTCCCTCTCTCACTCTCTCGCTCTCTCTTCTCTCTATCGTTCCGTTCCTGCTCCCAGCTGTTCCTATTCCCCTAATCAATCATTTAGTCTTCCCACACCTGTTCCCGATCCTTTTCCCTGATTAGAGTCCCTATTTCTCTCCTTGTTTTCCGTTCCTGCCCTGTCGGATCCTTGTTTATAATTCACCGTGCTGTGTCTATGTATTGCCCTGTCGTGTCGTGTTTCCCTCAGATGCTGCGTGGTGAGCAGGTGTCTGAGTCTGCTAGGTTCAAGTGCCTTCCCGAGGCAACCTGCAGTTCTTGATCAAGTCTCCAGTCTGTTCTCGTCTTTACGAGTAGTATTATGCTTTTTGTTTTGTAAAGTATCGTTACTGGATTAAAGACTCTGTTTTCGCCAAGTCGCTTTTGGGTCCTCATTCACCTGCATAACAGAATAATAGTGGAGAGAATGATTCATTTCAGCTTTTATTTCTTTCATCACATTCCCAGTGGGTCATAAGTTTACATACACTCAATTAGTATTTGGTAGCATTGCCTTTAAATTGTTTAACTTTGGTCAAACGTTTCAGGTAGCCTTTCACAAGCTTCCCACGATAAGTTGGGTGAATTTTGACCAATTCTTCCTGACAAAGCTGGTGTAACTGAGTCAGGTTTGTAGGCCTCCTTGCTTGCACACACTTTTTCAGTTCTGCCCACACATTTTCGATACGATTGAGGTCAGGTCTTTGTGATGGCCACTTCAATACCTTGACTTTGTTGTCCTTAAGCAATTTTGCCACAACTTTGTAAGTATGCTTGGGGTCATTGTCCATTCGGAAGACCCATTTGCGACCAAGCTTTAACTTCCTGACCTATGTCTTGAGATGTTGCTTCAATATATCCACATCATTTTATTTCCTCATGATGCCATCTATTGTGTGAAGTGCACCAGTCCCTCCTGCAGCAAAGCACCCCACAACATAATGCTTCCTCCCCCGTGCTTCACGGTTGGGATAGTGTTCTTTGGCTTGCAAGCCTCCCCCGTTTTCCTCCAAACATAACAATGGTCATTATGGCTAAACAGTTCTATTTTTGTTTCATCAGATCAGAGGACATTTCTCCAAAAAGTATGATCTTTGTCCCCAAGTGCAGTTGCAAATCGTAGTCTGGCTTTTTTATGGCAGTTTTTTGGAGCAGTGGCTTCTTCCTTGTTGAGCAGCCTTTAAGGTTTACAGCCCTATTCAAAAATGTATATACAAAAAAATACACACACTACCCCATAATGACAAAGTGAAAACAGGTTTTTCCAATTGTTTTGCAAATTTAGAAGAAGAAGAAAACAGAACAGAAATATCTTATTTACATAAGAATTCAGACCCTTTGCTGTACAACTCGAAATTGAGCTCAGGTGCATCCTGTTTCCATTGATCATCCTTCAGATGTTTCTACAACTTGATTGGAGTCCACCTGTGGTAAATTCAATTGATTGGACATGATTTGGAAAGGCACATGCCTGTTTATATACGGTCCCATAGTTGGCAGTGCATGTCAGAGCAAAAGCCGAGCCGTGAGGTCCAAGGAATAGCCCGTCGACCTCTGAGACAGGATTTTGTTGAGGCACAGATCTGGGGAAGGGTACCAAAACATTTCTGCGCATTGCAAGGTCCTCTAGAACACAGTGGCCTCCATCTCTCTTAAACAGAAGAAGTTTGGAACCAGAGCTGGCTTCCCAGCCAAACTGAGCAATCCGGGGAGAATGGCCTTGGCCAGGGAGGTGACCAAGAACCCGATGGTCACTCTGTCAGAGCTCCAGAGTTCCTCTGTGAAGATGGGAGAACCTTTCAGAAGGACAACCATCTCTGTAGCACTCTACCAACCAGGCCTTTATGTTAGAGTAGCCAGACGGAAGCCACTCTTCAGTAAAAGGCACATGACAGCCTGCTTGGAGTCTGCTCTGGTCTGATGAAACCAAGATTGAACTCTTTGGCCTGAATGCCAAGAGTCACGTCTGGAGGAAACCTGGTACCATCCCTACGGTGAAGCATTGTGGTGGCAGCATCATGCTGTATGGATGTTTTTCAATGGCAGGGACTGGGAGACTATTCAGGATTAAGGGAAAGATGAAAAGAGCAAAGTATAGAGAGATCCTTGATGGGCGAAGGTTCACATACCAACAGTACAACGACCCTAAGCACACAGCCAATACAGAGCAGGAGTGGCTTTGGGACAAGTTTCTGAATGTCCTCGAGTGGCCCAGCCAGAGCCCAGACCTGAACCCGATCGAACATCACTCGAGAGACCTGAAAATAGCTGTGCAAGCGACACTTCCCATCCAACCGGACAGAGCTTGAGAGGATCTGCAGAGACGAATGGGAGAAACTCCAAAAAATACAGTTGTAACAATCTCGTAGCATCGTACCGAAGAAGAATCGAGGCTGTGATAGCTGCCAAAGATGCGTCAACAAAGTACTGAGTAAAGAGTCTGAATACTTATGTAAATGTAATATTTCAGTTGAACATATGTAATAAATTAGCTAAAATTTCTAAAAACCCGTTTTAAATTTGTGATCATGGGGTATTGTGTGTAGAATGATTGATGAGGGGAAAAAAACAATTGATTCTATATTAGAATAAGGCTGTAACATAACAAAATGTGGAAAAAGTCAAGGGATCTGAATACTTTCCGAATGCGCTATATATGGTTGTATTTGCATTTCTGTTAAAATGTAGTTATTGACATAGCCTTGTTCTGTTCAATGTTCTCTACCTACAATACCAGTTAAAAGTTTGGACAAACCCCCTCATTCAATGGTTATTATTAATTTTTACTATTTTCTATAGTGTATAATAATAGTTAAGATATCAAAACTATGAAATAACACCTATGGAATCATGTAGTGACCCATTTTTTATAAACAAATCTAAATATATTTTAGATTCTTCAAAGTAGCCACTCTTTTCCTTGATGACAGCTTTGCATGTTCTTGGCATTCTCTCAACCAGCTTCATGAGGAATGCTTTTCCAATAGTCTTGAAGGAGTTCCCACACTCTTCGGTCCAACTTATCTCAAACCATCTCAATTTTGTTGAGGTTGGGTGATTATGGAGGCCAGGTCAACTGATGCAGCACTCCATTACTCTCCTCTTGGTCAAATAGCACTTACACAGCTTGGACGTGTGTTGGTTCATTGTCGTGTTGAAAAACAAATGATAGTCCCACTAAGCGCAAACCAGATGGGATGGCGTATCGCTGCAGAATGCTGTGGTAGCCATGCTGGTTAAGTGTGCCTTGAATTCTAAATAAATCACAGACAGTGTTACCAGCAAAGAAACCCCACCCCATCACACCTCCTCCTCCATGCTTCATGGTGGGAACCACACATGCAGAGATTATCCCTTCGTTTACTCTGCGTCTCACAGACACGGCGGTTGGAACCAAAAATCTCACTTTTGGACTCATCAGACCAAAGGACAGATTTCCACCAGCCTAATGTCCATTTCTCGTGTTTCTTGGCCCAAGCAAGTCTCTTCGTCTTATTGGTGTCTTTAGGAGTGGTTTCTTTGCAGCAATTCAACCACGAAGGTCTGAGTCACGCAGTCTCCTCTGAATAGTCGATGTTGAGATGTGTCTGTTACTTGAACTCAGATCAGATCAAAGGACAGATTTCCACAGGTCTAATGTACATTGCTGTGTTTCTTGGCCCAAGCAATTCTCTTCGTGTTATTGGTGTCCTTAGTAGTGGTTTCTTTGCAGCAATTCGACCGTCAATGCCTGATTCACGCAGTCTCCTCTGAACAGTTGATGTTGAGATGTGTCTGTTACTTGAACTCGGTGAAGCATTTATTTGTGCTAGAATATCTGAGGCTGGCAACTCTAATGAACTCTGCAGCAGAGGTAACTCTAGGTCTTCCTTTCCTGTGGCTGTCCTCATGAAAGCCAGTTTCATCATAACCCTTGATGGTTTTTGCAACTGCACTTGAAGAAACTTTCAAAGTTTTCTAAATGTTCCTTATTGACTGACCTTCATGTCTTAAAGTAATGATGGACTGTCATTTCTCTTTGCATATATGAGCTGTTCTTGTCACAATATGGACTTTGTCTTTTACCAAATAGGGCTATCTTCTGTATACCACCGCTATAGTGGCTTGTAAAAAGTATTCACCCCCTTGGCATTTTCCCTATTTTGTTGCCTTAAAACCTGGAATTAAATTTGATTTTTGGCGGGTTTGTATCATTTGATTTACACAACATGCCTATCACTTTGAAGATGCAAAATATTGAACACTTGAGCGTACAACCCCCCCCCCCCCAATGTCAATACTTTGTAGTCTCCTTATGCAGCAATTACAGCTGCTGCAAGTCTCTTTGGGTATGTCTCTATAAGATTGGCACATCTAGCCACCAGTATTTTTGCCCATTCCTCGTGGCACAACTGATCCAGCTCTTTCAAGTTGGATGTGTTCCGCTGGTGTACAGCACTCTTTAAGTCATACCACAGATTCTCAATTGAGGTCTGGGCTTTGACTAGGCCATTTCAAGACATTAAATGTTTCCCCTTAAACCACTCAAGTGTTGCCTTAGCAGTATGCTTAGGATCATTGTCCTGCTGGAAGGTGAACCTCCGTCCCAGTCTCAAATCTCTGGAAGAATGAAACAGGTTTCCCTCAAGGATTTCCCAGTATTTAGCCCATCCATCATTCCTTCAATTCTGACCAGTTTCTCAGTCCCTGTAAATGACAAACATCCCCACTGCATGATGCTGCCCCCACCATGCTTCACTGTGGGGATGGTGTCTTGGGGTGATGAGAGGTGTTGGGTTTGTGCCAGACATAGTGTTTTCCTTGATGGCCAAATAGCTCAATTTTAGTCTCATCTGACCAGAGTACCTTCTTCCATATTTTTGGGGAGTCTCCCACATGCCTTTTGGCTAACACCAAATCTGTTTGCTTATTTTTTTTCTGGATACTCTTCAGTAAAACCCAGCTCTGTGGAGTGTTCGGCTTAAAGTGGTCCTATGGACAGATACTCCAATCTCAACTGTGGAGCTTTGCAGCACATTCAGAGTTATATTTGGTCTCTGTTGCCGCTCTGATTATTGCCCTCCTTGCCTTCTCCGTGAGTTTTGGTGGGCGGCCCTCTCTTGGCAGGTTTGTTTTGGTGCCATATTCTTGCAATTTTTAAATAATGGATTTAACGGTGCTCCGTAGGATGTTCTAAGTTTCAAATATGTTTTTATAACCCAACCCTGATCTGTACTTCGCCACAACTTTGTATCTGACCTGTTTGGAGAGCTCCTTCGTCATCATAATGCCGCTTGCTTGGTGGTGTGCCTTGCTTAGTGGTGTTTCAGACTCTGGGGCCTTTCAGAACAGGTGTATATATACTGAGATCATGTGACAGATCATGTGACACCTAAATAAAGTCCATCTGTGTGCAATCTAACTAATTATGTGACGTCTGAAGGTAATTGGTTGCACCAGATCTTATATAGGGGTAATTTTTTTCATTTCACTTTGGACTATTTTGTGTATGTCCATTACATGAAATCCAAATTAAAATCAATTTAAATTACAGGTTGTAATGCAACAAAATAGTAAAAACGTCAAGGGGGTGAATTCTTTTGCAAGGCGCTGTATCTTGTCACAACACAACTGATTGGCTGAAACGCATTAAGAAAGAAAATCTACAAATGAACTTTTAACAAGGCCACCTGTTAATTGAAATGCATACCGGTGACTAACTCATGAAGCTGATTGAGAGAATGCCAATAGTGTGCAAAGCTGTCATCAAGGCAAAGGGTGGCTACTTTGAAGAATCTCAAATCTCAAATATATTTTGATTTCTTTAATACTTTTTTTGGTTAATACATGATTCCATATGTGTTTTTTCATTATTTTTGATGTCTTCACCATTATTCTGCAATGTAGAAAATAATACAAATAAAGAAAAACCCTGGAATGAGTTGGTGTGCCCAAACTTTTGACTGGTACTGTATATGTGCATATATATTGTAGCGTACAGCAGGTCAGCCACCAGGGGGAGACTCGTCGAGGCCTGGTGACAGACGGAGTATACATCAAGAGGCGATGGCTCCATCTGCTGGATGTGCCAGGTCTCGACGGGCTCTCCGGCCAGGACCAATTGGGTAATCAAGGGCTGATTGCTCACCAGCTGTGCAAGTTCCATAAAGCTGCCAGAAGGGCAGCACACAGAAAGAGTGGGGGAAGAAAGAACTCCCGTATAGTTGGGGATGGTTGCAGAGGTAACAGGAGGGAGTTCAGTTTTTGTGTCCGACAGGTTACAGCAAGACCCGGAGCCCAGAAGACAGTATCCCGGAGAGGGTCTCATGGGGGAGACCTATCATTTTCATTTGGATTTATTATTTAAATAAACACCCTTGAAACCGAGCTATTCCTACTCTGTCTTTGTCTGATCTGTGTAAACGTCTTGACCAAACCCCCTGGTCTGCCCAAGTGGTGGAGAACACGGGCACGTCTGATAACATGGTCAGATCAGGGTTGACGTTTACACAGCACAGACAAGCACAGCACACCACAGCACAGACAAGACAGAAGTGGGCAAGTCTGCTGGCCCTGTTCCTCTCTGGGAATGCCCAAAAGGCATATTGGGACCTGAACGATGAACAGGCGGCTAACTACAACGGACTCAAACAGGAGATACTCAACCGCTACAGGTACAGCCTGGCCCATCTGGCTCAACTGTTCCACGACTGGAGGTTCGTACCCAACGCATCCCCCGAGCCCAGATGAGCGACCTACTGCACGTCACCAGGATATGGCTCCTAACCGATGTATCCACCCTCTCCATCCTCTACAAAGTGGTCCTGGATTGCTTCTTACGGGTGCTACCCAACGACATGTAGAGGGCTGCGAGGCTATGTGCGCCCCAGACCTTGGAGGGCCTCCTGGAAGCAGTGGAGACACATCAGAACACTCAGGCCCTGCTGAGTGGGAGTCAGGATGAGTCGGCGACCCGTTCGAGGGCACGAAAGGACAGCCCCACCACTGTGTACCCCGAACTGACAGTCGACAGGGCCAAAGGATCGCAAACCCATGGAGAGACGGCTGGGGTAGGGCCGAAACCGCTACCGACGACCCCAGGTAGATGGAAACCAAAGGAGGGTTTTGAGTGTGGCGCCCGGGGGCACATTGCCTGGATTAGCAAGGCTCGAGAGGAGTCTATGCCATTAGCTAGCCCCGGAGGCGAGGTGGATCATGCCGTGAACTATGTCACCTCCTGTTGGGCGCACCCCGAATCAACTGCACCTATGGTACCGGTGAAAGTTGACGGACACGACACGGAAGCACTATTAGACTCCGGATGTATGGTTACGCTCGTCACCACGAGCCTGCTGAACCAGGAGACCCAACGGGGTAGGGAGATATCCATTTCCTGTGTTCACGGTGACACAAAGCGGTATCCAACCGTGTCAACTCACTTCCCGAGCACACTTCCAAAACCCACTGGTCCCCCTACCAATCATCGGGGTGCCCTTTGAACACATTGCCATGGACATAGTGGGACCCCTGGTAAAAATAGCATGAGGACACCGGTACATCCTGGTGATAGTAGATTATGCCACCAGATATCCCGAGGTCATTCCCCTATGGGCGGCGGTATCCAAGGGAATCACCTCTAAAATGCTCAAACAAATGCTTCGGAAGGTCATCCAGCAGGATGTGAAGAACTGGGACCAGCTACTACCCCACCATGTTCTCAATCTGAGAAGTCCTCTACTGGGTTTTCCCCTTTCGAACTCCTCTATGGGAGGAGACCATGCAGCCTACTGGACCTAGCCAAGGTGGTGGGGGAAGCCCAAATGACCCCATTACGCAGCGTGGTAGAACACGTGGAGACGATGAGGGAGCGGTTGGCAGCTATATGGCCAGTTGTGAGGGAATATATGGAGAAGGCCCAACGTGCCCAAGCCCAGGTCTACAATCGGGGAGCCCAGCCCTGAGAATTCCAGGTGGGAGACAGGGTGTTGGTCTTAATCCCCATGGCCGAAAGTAAGTTCCTGGCAACATGGCATGTGCCATACGAGGTGATCGAGAAGTTGGGACCTGTCAATTACCGCATACGGCAACCGGGGAGACGGAAACCCCAACAGATTTACCACATGAACCTGTTGAAGAAGTGGCATGAGGGGACAGCCTTGGTCTTGTTGTGGTCGGGACCCAGGACGCCAATGGTACAATGAGGACCTCGACACCGTCCAGAAGCAAGAGCTCAAACCTGATGGGTCATTTCGTAATGACATCATTGTGCACCAATGATATGACCTCTGTTTCGTTGATTGACTATATTTTAACCCAATGACCACTGATCGTCTTGAAATCTAGCTGGCCAATGAGCTGAGGTAAACAGCAATATGTATTGTTTATGTGTTGGAAGACCAACCCATGTAGTCAACTCCGGCGTAAAGAGGGTCATTCGCCATTGAAGTTTCATACCGGAAGGAGCAACGCATGTCACGCACAGCGTTGTTTTGGTAAAGCGCATCTTCAGCTGTCTATATATCAATCATTATGGCTACTAAGTCAGGGAAAGCTAAATCTAAGTCTAGATATACAGATGTACACACAATTTCGGAAGAAATTGATCGGGAAAATGAGACAGAGATTGGACTGGTAAGTTTTTCTCATGCCAATGCCGTTGATTGAAATTAATAATATAAAATATTATTTGTGAAATAAAATAGCCTATTTGAGGCTGTTGAGGGGAGAGCAGGCCCACAACAATGGCCAAAGGGAAATGGAGACAGTAGATACAGCTGGTCTGTTGTAATATAATAAAGACAGTAGATCGAGCTGAAATATCATAATATAAAATAGACAGTAGATCTAGCTGGTCTGTCATAATATAAATGAGACAGTAGATCTAGCAGGTCTATAATAATATATTCAACCTTATGTTCCCTGTACTCTATATATGTCTGTTTATTATACCTGTTGATACAGGGCTCATATGTGAAATTATTCTAACTGAACACTTTCTTTCACAGTGACACTGACTCCGAATGGGAGCCCCCAGTGACAAGGTGTCCATCCCCCACTGAAGCTGGTTCATCCAGCTCCTGCCACAAGTCGTGTTCATCTGCTCAAATGTATTTCTGCAGGCATGGATGTGCCTCAGGGCCAAAAGCACACAGCATGGAGGCGTTGCTGTGTTCTTTGCAAAATGAAGTGCCCAATGCCCAATTGAGAGCATCCTGTCGGGCTGTGTCACTGCCTGGTATGGCAACTGCACCAACCACAACTGCAGGGCTTTCCAGAGGATGGTGTGGTCTTCACAATGTTTTTTTTTTAACCTTTATTTTACCAGGCAAGTCAGTTAAGAACAAATTCTTTTTTTCAATGACGGCCTAGGAACAGTGGGTTAACTGCCTGTTCAAGGGCAGAACGACAGATTTTGTAACTTGTCAGCTCGGGGATTTGAACTTGCAACCTTTCGGTTACTAGTCCAATGCTCTAACCACTAGGCTACCCTGCATCACCGTGGGCAAACTACCTGCCCTCCAGGATACCCACAGCACCCAATGTCACAGGAAGGCCAAAAAGATAATCAAAGACAACAACCACCCGAGCCACTGCCTGTTCATTCCACTATCATCCAGAAGGCGAGGCCAGTACAGGTGCATCAAAGCGGGGACTGAGAGACTGAAAAACAGCTTCTATCTTAAGACCATCCGACGGTTAAATAGCCATCACTAGCACAGAGAAGCTGCTGCCTATATACAGACTTGAAATCATTGGCCACTTTACTAAATGGAACACTAATCAGTTTAATATTATCACTAATAATGTTTATATATCATGCATTACTCACCTCATATGTATATACTTCGTTCTATACTATTGTACTGTATCAGTCTATGCCGCTCTGAGATTGCCCTTCCACATATTTATATATTAATTCCATTCCTTACTTAGATTTGTGTGTATTGGATATATGTTGTGAAATTGTTAGATATTACTTGTGAGATATTGCTGCCCTGTCGGAACTAGAAGCACAAGCATTTCACTACACCCGCAATAAGATCTGCCAAACAGGTGTATGTGACCAATAACATTTGATTTGTCTGCTAAAGTAACAAGCCTACAGCCTATGGCATGGAGCATAGCTAGACAACATGCAGTAGGCCAACTCAACTCTGAAAACATTTTCTTCATAACGTTTCTTTAAACCTGCCTAAAATTATTAATGGATTTATTGTGATGGTATATATTAAATGTATTAATTTGACTTAAAAGTATATGTTCCAAAGTCGAGCATCAGTGGCTTGTGTGTGCACAGTGAACACATGTTTTTAGAAATGTTTACACATTTATTAAATGTAATACTGAAATATCTAATTTACATAAATTATTATTATTTGACCCTGTGTCACGCCCTGGCCTTAGTTATCTTTGTTTTCTTTATTATTTTGGTTAGGTTAGGGTGTGACATGGGGGAGGGGTTTTGTTTTTATGGGGCTGTTTCCTTTCTAGGTAGTTTTGTATGTCTATGGTTGCCTAGATTGGTTCTCAATTAGAGGCAGCTGTCTGTCGTTGTCTCTGATTGGGAACCACATTTAGGCAGCCATGTTCTTTGGGTATTTTGTGGGTGATTGTCTTCTGTCTTTGTGTCATTGCACCAGATAGGACTGTTTCGGTTTTCACTTTTGTTGTTTTGTATTTTGTAGTGTTCTTGTTTATCGTCGATATTAAAGATGTTGAACACCAACCACCCTGCATTTTGGTCCTCCGTTACACCCTGCTGGTCATCTATAAACATTTGAACATCTTGAAGAACAATCTGGCCTTAATGGCCTCGTACACTTATAATCTCCACTCGGCAAAGCCAGAAGAGGACTGGAGAAGAGCTTTTCATACATGGATTGTACAATATTTACACATGATTATTATTATTAAAATAATGATTCTAGCTCTGTCAAGTTGGCTTTTGATCATTGCTAGACAGACATTTTCAAGTCTTGCTATAGATTTTCAAGCCAATTCAAGTCCAAACTGTAACTAGACTTGATAAGCACATTTTTACCTCTGAACTTATTTAGGCTTGCCATAACAAAGCGGTTGATTACATATTGACTCAAGAGATGTCAGCTTTTCATTTATAATTCATTTGTAAACATTTCTAAAAACATAATTTCACTTTGACATTGTGTGTGTGTGTGTGTGTGTGTGTGTGTGTGTGTGTGTGTGTGTGTGTGTGTGTGTGTGTGTGTGTGTGTGTGTGTGTGTGTGTGTGTGTGTGTGTGTAGGCCAGTGACACATCTACATTTAATCAATTTCAATACAGGCTGTAACACAACAAAATGTGGAAAAAGTCAAGGGGTGTCAATACTTTCTGAAGGCACTAAAAGCACAACCAAATTGCAATGGAAAATCAATGTTTTTGGTTTAGGCATTTGGGTGACAACTAATTTTGCTTTCAACCATTTAAAGGCACAACAACATTCTAATGTTGCGTTTATCACTGTGCAATGCGTTAATCACTGTGCTTAAACTAACAGAAGAACCAAATTACCTGGATAGCAGTTGAGATGACATTAAAAGTACATCGATTCTGTTTGAGATTTTACACAGATTATTACAGCAATTGTGAAGAGCTCCACAGACTTGCGATGACCTATAGACGGGTTGGTTGTTTAGCAACAAAAACTATGCACACGCAACCATGGGGCAAAACAGGTGAGGTTGGCTAAGATTGTTGACATGTATGCTATATTTTGCTTCCAATATTTATTAAAAACATAAATACATTTGAACAATGACCACTTGTTGTGTCTCAAATAAATCGTTATAGTTGTTGGTTAGCTAGCTAGTGAATTTTGCAATATTAACATTGACATGAAATCAGTCAAAACCTCAAAACCAGATATGGTATCAATAACAATATTAAACAAGCTGAAACAAACCACTTACGATACCACACATGGCAGTTTCTTGTCATTCCTGCTATCAATCTGCCCATCCAGAATCACAACAACAATCTGACTTCTGCTCCATGGAAGGGCACACATCATTTTCGTGAAGTTGTCAGCCAACCCATCTATGCATTCTATCTTGAACATGCACACTTTATATGATTACATATGAAGAAATGTATACTTACATTAACTTCAGTGTGGCCATGGATGCGTTACTCATTTCAAATTAATAATTGATATGTTGGATTCACGTCTCCATCTCAACCAAAAATCCAAGTTAAAGAATAGGTCTAAATCTAACATCAAATGCTCTTTAAATAAAGTTTGATTTGATTGAGTCCTGTTCTTTAATTGAGATTTTAGGTTGTGTTGGAGATGTCAATCAAACATATAAAATATACATTTGTAGACAAACTCGAATTAAAGTCAGAATAAAGCTAAAAACCCAACAGAAGCGGGCGGGTGTAGCAATCAGAGCGAGGCGGTTGGAAAGGACTAGACAGGCAGAATATTGTCTGTATATTTGTAGGATAGTCCATATCTCCAATCATCTTTGCTGACTACTCTATTACCACATATCTACAATACAAAATCCATGTGTGTGTATGTGCCTGTGTGTGTCTCTTCACACTCCCTGCTGTTCCATAAGGTCTATTTAAAAAAATCTGTTTCTTAAATCTGATTCTACTGCTTGCATCAGTTACCTGATGTGGAATAGAATTCCATGTAGCCGTGGCTCTATGTAGCACTGTACGCCACCCATAGTCTGTTCTGGACTTGGGGATTGTGAAGACACCTCTGGTGGCATGGGGGTGTGCATGGGTATCCGAGCTGTGTGCTTGTAGTTTAAACAGACAGCTGGTGCATTCAGCATGTCAATAACGTACCCTAACCCAATTTTGTGTAAATGTGCGCAACCGCGACATTCAAACAAGGCTGCAAAGAAAGCGAATGGGACTACAGCGACTGTTTTGACATCAAATTCTGGGGTGTGAACTACGTTTCTATTCAAGCATTGATTGACATGATAATAGCTCTCTGGTATTGGAGAAAAGTTGAAAAACTGACGTGACGTGTCATGGTGTAACGTACAGCACCCATAAAGCAACTAATTCTGTCTTACAGCCTCTCTCCACCAGGTGTAGCTCTTCTCTCAAAACAAGAAAGGGCCAGGGACAGGGTAAAGGGGGATACCTAGTCATTTTTTGCATCATCACTGCAAGCTATCATGTCTCTCAAAAGCCTCTGTTTAATTCTGAAGATCACTTTAGCACCGCCCTAAAAACCCATTTCAAATTCGACACAAACCTTCAAATAGGAATGCAATCACACATTATATAAACTCTTTATAGTGTTTCATTTACATTTTAGAGGAGATAAGGTGACAAGTTGGACAGTACTTTTCCCCACACGACATCTCTCCTTCTCACTATCACGCAATAGATTTTGCTTTCCCACCCGCCATTTTTAAAAAGACAGTACGGAGCTCATTGCCTTCTTGAATCATTGAGAGATGGGCATCATGAAGGTCTCGTCATTGATTTGGTTGGAAAGGGGAGAAATTTTGCTTTACAATGGTATTGATATTACAGTTGATCTGGAAGTATTACGTTTTTTTGGGACCAGCACGATGTAAAAACAAAGTTAGTTCACATTAAATATTTTTTCTTGTGAAACAAACAAGAAATAAGACAAAAGAACAGAAAACTTGAGTGTGCATAACTATTCACCCCCCCACCCCACTTTTTTTGCAGCAATTACAGCTGCAAATCTCTTGGGGTATGTCTCTATAATCTTGGCACATCTAGCCACTGGGATTTTTGCCCATTCTTCAAGGCACAACTGCTCCAGCTCCTTCAAGTTGGATGGGTTCTGCTAGTGTACAGCAATCTTTAAGTCATACCACAGATTCTCAGTTGGAATGAGGTCTGGGCTTTGACTAGGCCATTCCAAGACATTTAAATGTTTCCCCTTAAACCACTCAAGTGTTGCCTTAGCAGTATGCTTAGGGTCGTTGTCCTGCTGGAAGTTAAACATCCATCCCAGTCTCAAATCTCTGAAAGACAAACAGGTTTCCCTCAAGAATTTCCCTGTATTTAGCGCCACCCATCATTCCTTCAATTCTGTCCAGTTTCCCAGTCCCTGCCACTGAAAAACATCCCCACAGCATGATGCTGCCACCACCATGCTTCACTGGGGGATGGTGGGATAGGGTTCTCGGGGTGATGAGAGGTGTTGGGTTTGTGCCAGACATAGTGTTTTCCTTGATGGCCAAAAAGCTACATTGTAGTCTCATCTGACCAGAGTATCTTCTTCCATATGTTTGGAGAGTCTCCCACATGCCTTTTGGCGAACACCAAACGGGTTTGCTTTTCTTTTTCTTCTTTAAGCAACGGCATTTTTTTCTGGACACTCTTCCGTAAAGCCCAGCTCTGTGGAGTGTACGGCTTGAAGTGGTCCTATAGACAGATACTCCAATCTCCGCTGTGGAGCTTGCAGCTCCTTCAGGGTTATTTTTGGTCTCTTTGTTGCCTCTCTGATTAATGCTCTCCTTGCCTGGTCTGTGAGTTTTGTTGGGAGGCCTTCTCATGGTAGCTTTGTTGTGCTATATTCTTTCCATTTTTTAATCATGGATTTAATGGTGCTCTGTGGGATGTTCAAATTTTCAGATATTTTTTAGAACCCAACCCTAAATCTGTACTTCTCAACAACTTTGTCCCTGACCTGTTTGGAGAGCTCCTTGGTCTTCATAGTGCCGCTTGCTTGGTGGTGCCCCTTGCTTAGTGGTGTTGCAGACTCTGGGGCCTTTCAGAACAGGTGTGTATATATACTGAGATTATGTGACAGATCATGTGACACTTAAATAAAGTCCATCTGTGTGCATTCTAACTAATTATTAGACGTCTGAAGATAATTGGTTGCACCATATCTTATTTAGGGGCTTCAAAGCAACGGGGGTGAATACATATGCACACACCACTTTTCAGTTATTTATTTTATAGCATTTTTTTAAACAAGTAATTTTTTCCCTTCACCAATTTGGACTATTTTGAGTATGTGCATTACATGAAATCCAAATAGAAATCGATTTAAATTACAGGTTGTAATGTAACAAAATAGGAAAAATGCCAAGGGGGATGAATACTTTTGCAAGGCACTGTACTTGCTTTATTAAGTTGATTAATATGATGGTGTTTCTATTCCATGAAAAATGAAAAACCCTCTGGGTGTCTGTTAGGAAGGAACGAAAAATAGGGCGCTGTACAACGTGACGGTCGGCAGTACAGTACTGTGCTATGTAGCTAAAGAATCCCTGTGTCGTGGGGACGGGAGACCGGGGTTCAATTCCCCAATGGAGAGGAAGGAGTACGCTGTCCTTGTAAATAAGAATTTGTTTTTAACTGATTCCACATGTGTTATTTCATAGTTGTGATGTCTTCATTATTATGCTACAATGTAGAAAATAGTACAAATTAAGAAAAATCCTGTAATGAGTAGATGTGCCCAAACTTTTGACTGGTACTTGCTTAATTAATTTGACCGTTTCGCTCTCAGAGCGCACAGTGAACGTTTGGGCCAAGGAGTAGGGTTGATTTGAATGTTCTAGCCTTACAACGGCAGTCAAGCACCCAAGCTAACGTTGGCTAGCCTGCAAGTTACTTCCAGACAAAAATGAGACCACTGACCATTGTATTCGCCATAGCAGAGCTAGTTAAACCGTTTGTGTTAACCAGAGGGTTGTTGACTAACTGTGCTGCTGGAGACAATTTCATTACCCTTTTTTGCCGATGTTTACTGGCACTGGCCATATTCAATGGGTGTTGAGCTCTCATCAATTCATTATTCTGCACTCTCAGTCAGACGAGAGTGCTCTGAAATTGGAGTAGATAGCCAGAGCTAATTTACAAAAGCACCCGAATGTCCATTGAGAACGCACATTGACTATACCATTTAGCTAAGCTAAGAATGATGGGAATAATCAAGCCCATAAACGTTGGGTAGTTTGTTAATATACTGTCAAGTTTGATGTATAACTACTAACGTTTCGTAGATAGCTAAAATAGCGGTACATACTGCTGTAATGATAGGCTATGTGGTTTGTAAGGACAGCGTAGCTAATAAATTGCCAGCCAACATAACGTGTACAGTCGATAACGCGCTGGACATTGGGCAAGAAGTTTGAGGGTTCGAAACCTGCTCCCTGCTCGTTTCATTTGAAGTTGTGCACAATTATCAGTTTATTATTTGGTTTATATTGCCCATTCATTTTCAGATAGAGACACAGTAGTGCAATGGGACCCAAAAGCATAATCAGTGCTCTAACTCCCCCTTGGTCGTTAGCCTATCACAGACCAGATTTGCCCTATTAGACTATTCTTTACTGGAGGTTGAATAGTCTGTTGTTCAGCTATTAGCCCCCCTCCCCAACTTGCAACAAATGGATGTATTTTTGTCGAGAGCAAAACTTTTATATTTAGCTACGAACGCCTGTTCTCACCTTTTTCAGTTGAATTCATCTAACTTTCTTTCATGACAACTCATAAACAGGCCATGTCCTATTTGTTTCATAGTCAATATATAATCATATTTCATGACACTGTAACGGTCAGTTTTTTTTTCAGAGGGATGAAAGAACACAATATGTCTGTCAGGGAATAATATTCTGTTATGTCAGATGAAGAGTTAGACCAGAAAGTCAGGTACATTAAGGCAAGGATGCCCCATCCGGGCTTTAGAATGATCAAAGGAAGTCTCCAAGAAATTGGGCAATCGTGTATAATGGAGAAGAGTTAGGGAGTCTTTGCGGTGTGTAGATGGTACAGGTATCTTTGCATATTTCCCATCATCTAATGAACAACCACAATACCAGTCTGGTGTTAAGCTTTCTGTGCTGTACTGACGTATCCTGAAAATGGCATCTGCTGGTTTAGATTGAACATTCATATCTCAGTTATTGTTTTCATATCTACAAAAAATAAGCTATTTTCTATACTTTCAGAATGTGAGCTGATCAAGGGGTCGAAAATGTAGATATTGTCAGATGTATGTTCACTGTCCGAGGAACAGGCCGTAGAAGCTTTATTTCTGGCAAAAGTGTCCATAACCAGAGGTAATTCTACTGCTCTGTGTTCTTTTTCTCTCTTCCTCTCTGCCTGCCTTGTTGTACATGGAACCTGTCTCACATGCATTAATTTAAAAAACCTTAAGATGTCCGCTGCTAATTTTCAGATTTACACCACAAACACTCAGCTATTTTCACTGGACTATCAAGCCCCTGTTGCTTCCACATTTATCGTCACCAATACAGATGTGTTTCTTTTGAGCATTCCTGCTTTATCAGGAGGATAATCTGGAATCTGGAAACACTGACAATGGGGTCATTGTGACTGACATCCCATGCCTCCTGTCTACTGAGACTCTTGCTGTGCTGCAACGTCAAGTGAACCCTACCACTGACTCCTCATCTTTTGGTCAGGACATATACATGCATGCTCTTCGATTAGTTATGAGTCTCCAGCCTTTTTAGGTGCAGTTCTCCCACACTATGTAGGATGTTGTTTTTGCATCAGTGCCACTCATGATAGTGGCAAACATTTGTATTTTTTGGAGGAGGGTGAAAGGATAGCAGGCCCAGCTGTCAAAGTGAGAGAGTAGGCTATTCTGGACAGAACAGGTACTTTTGTGTAGTCTATTTCTTGTGAGGTTGTCTGTCCTCAGATACGAAGAGCTGTGAAAGCCTGTCTGCAGATTAAGAGGTCCCAATGAAGAGCAGCAGTTCTCAGTCCTGGTCCTGGGGACATTTTTGCTTTTGCCTTAACACTACACAGCTGATTCAAATGATCAAGTCATCATCAAGCTTCAAGTGGTATTTATGTATTCATTTGTGACACTATCCTTGATATGATCCTGCTATTGTCACATGCTGCACATGTATCTATCCATCCGATGTTATCATGATTTGTTATAAGGGATATTATACTTATACAGGAAGTATTATTACAGAGATGCTTTACATTGCTTTACATTGAAATACAAATAGAGATGTAGTCGTCCCAGAGTTAAAGATCCAAGGTCAGTTTTGCATTTCACCTCCTGATGATTATGATGACTGACCGTGTTAGCATGATATAACCTCTTGGGAACCCCCCCCCCCCGGATCCGGGATAATTGTCATCAACTACGCTAAATAGCCTAGCGCATAGCGAAACACAGCTTAGCCTGTTGTTAATCACCCTGTCGTCTCAGATTTTGAAATAGTTTTACAACGAAAACTATACAAGCGTTTGTGTAAGTTTATCGATATACTAACAAAACATTATGTACACCTAGCAGCAGGTAACTTGGTCCCAAAAATAAAATCGCAATCAAATTAATTGTTTACCTTTGATGAGCTTCGGATGTTTTCACTCACGAGACTCCCAGTTAGATAGCAAATGTTCCTTTTGTTCCATAAAGATATTTTTTATATCCAAATACCTCTGTTAGTTTGATGCGTTATGCCTAGGAATCCACCGTAAATAGTGGTCATGACAGCGCAGACAAAAATTCCAAATTATATCTATAATATCGACAGAAATATGGCAAATGTTTTTTATAATCAATCCTCAAGGTGTTTTTCAAATATCTATTCGATAATATATCAACCGGGACAGTTTGCTTTTCACTAGGACCGGGAGGAAAAATGGCTACCTCTCTGTTTAGCGCAAAAATCACACTGAGAGCCAACAACTGACCACTTACGCAATGTGGATGTTTATGCTCATTCTTCAAAATAAAGGCCTGAAACTACTCACAGACAATATTTTTACAGTTTTGGAAACTTTAGAGTGTTTTCTATTTCTATCCTAAGCTGTCAATTATATGCATATTCTAGCATCTGGTCCTGAGAAATAGGCCGTTTTCATTGGGAACGTTATTTTTCCAAAAATAAAAATAGTGCCCCCTAGCTTCAAGAGCTTATTAAGCTTTGTTTTTTAAAATTATATTAATCTGCCTCTCGTCTGCAGGTATGTTTTGATGTGAGAGAGGAAGCCAGTCCCGCCATCGCCACCTCACCCGCTCTTATGAAAACCTTCGGGCCGACTGGGAGCCCAAGGCTGGTTAGGAGTTACTGCAGGAGACACTGTATAATTGTGATGAACTGAGAGAATATTAGGGTAGCACTGTAATTCATTAATCATATGCTCTTTCCTGCTCCTCTGTTTTACCTCTCTCCCCACCTCCTCTTTCTTCCTCTTTTTTTTTATAATGCCAGCCATATGTGCATTGAAGTACAGATTGAACTTTTATTTGTAATATGACATTACAATTATAATATTTATATTGCATGTATAATGATTTTATAACACCTGGACAATGAACTTTCAATAAAGTGTTTCACATTCTCCACTGGTTGAAATTAAGTATCTCATTGGAATACTACACCTATCCTGTGTCCTCAGATTAATGCAGATGAAGGGAGTTTGATATGCATAGGTGTATTTCTATGTATATGAATTACAAATCAGCCTTTACTTAAATCATGTTTCTAGTCTATTGCATAGTTACAATGTGTAATCATTGATGTCCCAGGAGCAGGAGTGGTAAAACACAGTTGAAGTGTATAATTGTAATACATACATGCAGAGACAGCATCATTCAAAGAATAGAGTTTGATACACCTGGTATTGGATATGACTGAAAAAGAATGTCTCAGAGAATTATACCTGAACCGCACCTTTATTTGCCAAGGAAGAGTACATGATCAGTGAAAATATTCAATGTACAGGCTACAATGTGGGCATCTCATGCGTGGTAATAACTACAGTACATGTACAGTATATAGGACTTGCATTCTTGGCACAATCCACAATCCATAGACTTCAATAATGCCATTCAGAGTTGAAGTCATTACAACAACTATGATAGCTGGGGTTCATAGCTAGGTTCTGAACTAATATTCATAAAAAAGTTTTAGAGTCCATACACAGATCGGCTACATACTGTAGCTAGCTACACATCCATAGGCATACAGTTATTTTTATCCTGCACTACACAATAAGCAAACAAATAGTTAGCAAGCTATGTTACTTCATCTGTATTGTATGGAAAATATAAGAAAGGCAAGCTAACACAATAGTACATTCAATTTGCACTAAATGCTTTAGCTAGCTAGATTCTTTGCATCCACTGTATCACAAGACGCCAACCTGGTTTGCTGGTTTTCTCAGGAGTCTCTGAAACATTAAACAACACGAATTACAAATTCACACTCATCTCATAACACTAGCTAGACAGCTAACTTGCTAAATAGCAAAACTCGGAAATGAAAGGTCTCCAATCACCTTGCTAGGAGCACTTGGGGGGCAAAGCAGCGCCGTCTTCATGGTTCAGCAGAATCCTTACAAGAAATTATTAGGTGCAGGCAGCTATCAGTTGAAGAGCATACATTTAGTTTTACTTGTATTTAAGAGCAATTGGAGGCCACAGAAGGAGAGTTGTATGGCATTGAAGCTTGTCTGGATGGTTGTTAACACAGTGTCCAAAGAAGGGCCAGAAGTATTCAGAATGGTGTCATCTGCGTAGAGGTGGATGAGAGATTCACCAGCAGCAAGAGCGACATCATTGATGTATAGAGAAGCGAGTCGGCCCAAGAATTGAACCCTGTGGCACCCCCATAGAGACTGCCAGTGGCCCAGACAACAGGCCCTCCGATTTGACACACTGAACTCTATCAGAGAAGTAGTTGGTGAACCAGGCGAGGCAATCATTTGAGAAACCAAGGCTGCTGATGAGGATGTGGTGATTGACAGAAAGCCTTGGCCAGATCAATGAATTCAGCTGCACAGTATTGTTTCTTATCAATGGCGGTTAAGATATTGTTTAGGACTTTATTTTTTTTTTTTATTTTTATATTTCACCTTTATTTAACCAGGTAGGCAAGTTGAGAACAAGTTCTCATTTACAATTGCGACCTGGCCAAGATAAAGCAAAGCAGTTCGACAGATACAACGACACAGAGTTACACATGGAGTAAAACAAACATACAGTCAATAATACAGTATAAACAAGTCTATATACAATGTGAGCAAATGAGGTGAGAAGGGAGGTAAAGGCAAAAAAGGCCATGGTGGCAGAGTAAATAAAATATAGCAAGTAAAACACTGGAATGGTAGTTTTGCAATGGAAGAATGTGCAAAGTAGACATAAAAATAATGGGGTGCAAAGGAGCAAAATAAATAAATAAATTAAATACAGTTGGGAAAAAGGTAGTTGTTTGGGCTAAATTATAGGTGGGCTATGTACAGGTGCAGTAATCTGTAAGATGCTCTGACAGGTGGTGCTTAAAGCTAGTGAGGGAGATAATTGTTTCCAGTTTCAGAGATTTTTGCAGTTCGTTCCAGTCACTGGCAGCAGAGAACTGGAAGGAGAGGCGGCCAAAGAAAGAATTGGTTTTGGGGGTGACCAGAGAGATATACCTGCTGGAGCGTGTGCTACAGGTGGGAGATGCTATGGTGACCAGCGAGCTGAGATAAGGGGGGACTTTACCTAGCAGGGTCTTGTAGATGACATGGAGCCAGTGGGTTTGGCGACGAGTATGAAGCGAGGGCCAGCCAACGAGAGCGTACAGGTCGCAATGGTGGGTAGTATATGGGGCTTTGGTGACAAAACGGATTGCACTGTGATAGACTGCATCCAATTTGTTGAGTAGGGTATTGGAGGCTATTTTGTAAATGACATCGCCAAAGTCGAGGATTGGTAGGATGGTCAGTTTTACAAGGGTATGTTTGGCAGCATGAGTGAAGGATGCTTTGTTGCGAAATAGGAAGCCAATTCTAGATTTAACTTTGGATTGGAGATGTTTGATATGGGTCTGGAAGGAGAGTTTACAGTCTAACCAGACACCTAAGTATTTGTAGTTGTCCACGTATTCTAAGTATTCTATTCTGAGTGTGGCTGAGGTGCACCTATGACCAGCTCTGAAACCAGATTGCGTAGCGGAGAAGGCATGGTGCGATTTGAAATGGTCGGTAATCTGTTTGTTGACTTGGCCTTCGAATACCTTAGAAAGGCAGGGTAGGATAGATATACATGTAGGTCTGTAGCAGTTTGGGTCAAGAGTGTCCCCCCCTTTGAAGAAGGGGATGACCGCAGCTGCTTTCCAATCTTTAGGAATCTCAGACGACACGAAAGAGAGGTTGAACAGGCTAGTAATAGGGGTTGCAATAATTTCGGCAGATAATTTTAGAAAGAAAGGGTCCAGATTGTCTAGCCTGGCGGATTTGTAGGGGTCCAGATTATGCAGCTCTTTCAGAACATCAGCTGACTGAATTTGGGAGAAGGAGAAATGGGAAGGCTTGGGTGAGTTGCTGTGGGGGGTACCGTGCTGTTGACCGGGGTAGGGGTAGCCAGGTGGAAAGCATGGCCAGCCGTAGAAAAATGCTTATTGTAATTCTCAATTATAGTGACTTTATTGGTGGTGACAGTGTTTCCTATCCTCAGTGCAGTGGGCAGCTGGGAGGAGGTGTTCTTATTCTCCATGGACTTGACAATGTCCCAGAACCTTTTTGAGTTAGTGTTGCAGGAAGCAAATTTCTGCTTGAAAAAACTAGCCTTGGCTTTTCTAACTGCCTGTGTATATTGGTTTCTAGCTTCCCTGAAAAGTTGCATTTCACGGGGCTGTTCGATGCTAATGCAGAACGCCATAGGATGCTTTTGTGTTGGTTAAGGGCAGTCAGGTCTGGAGAGGACCAAGGGCTATATCTGTTCCTGGTTCTAAATTTCTTGAATAGGGCATGCTTATTTAAGATGGTGAGGAAGGCATTAAAAAAAACAGGCATCCTCTATTGATGGGATGAGGTCGATATCCTTCCAGGATACCCCGGCCAGGTCGATTAGAAAGGCCTGCTCGTTGAAGTGTTTCAGGGAGCATTTGACAGTGATGAGTGGAGGTCGTTTGACCGCTGACCCATTACGGATGCAGGCAATGAGGCAGTGATCGCTGAGATCTTGGTTGAAAAGAGCAGAGGTGTATTTAGAGGGGAAGTTGGTTAGGATGATATCTATGAGGGTGCCCGTGTTTATGGCTTTGGGGTGGTACCTGGTAGGTTCATTGATAATTTGTGTGAGATTGAGGGCATCAAGCTTAGATTGTAGGATGGCTTGGGTGTTAAGCATATTCCAGTTTAGGTCGCCTAGCAGCATGAGCTCTGAAGATAAGTTCAATCAGTTCACATATGGTGCCCAGAGCACAGCTGGGGGCAGAGGGTGGTCTATAGCAGGCGGCAACGGTGAGAGACTTGTTTTTAGAGAGGTGGATTTTTAAAAGTAGAAGTTCAAATTGTTTGGGTATAGACAAAACTCTGGGACAGAACTCTGCAGGAGATTGCAACACCACCCCCTTTGGCCGTTCTATCTTGTCTGAAAATGTTGTTGTTGGGGATGAAGACTTCAGCATTTTTGGTGGTCTTCTTAAGCCAGGATTCAGACACGGCTAGAACATCCGGGTTGGCAGAGTGGGCTAAAGCAGTGAATAAAACAAACTTAGGGAGGAGGCTTCTAATGTTAACATGCATGAAACCAAGGCTATTACGATTACAGAAGTCATCAAAAGAGAGCGCCTGGGGAATAGGAGTGGAGCTAGGCACTGCAGGGCCTGGATTTACCTCTACATCACCAGGAGAACAGAGGAGGAGTATGATAAGGGTACGGCTAAAAGATATGAGAATTGGTCGTCTAGAATGTCCAGAACAGAGAGTAAAAGGAGGTTTCTGGGGGTGATAAAATAGCTTCAAGGGGTAATATACAGACAAAGGTATGGTAGGATGTGAATACAGTGGAGGTAAACCTAGGTATTGAGTAATGATGAGAGAGATATTGTCTCTAGAAACATAATTGAAACCAGGTGATGTCATCGCATGTGTGGGTGATGGAACTGAAAGGTCGGATAAGGTATAATGAGCAGCGCTAGTGGCTCTACACTGAAATAAACCAATAAACACTAACCACAACAGCAATGGACAAGGCATATTTACATTAAGGAGAGGCATGCTTGGTCGAGTGATCATAAGGGTCCAGTTAGTAGTGAGGTTGGTTGGGGTAAAGGCGATTCAGACAGCTAGCCGGGCCATCGGTAGCAAACTAGCATAGGATGGATGTCTGTTATTAGCCACCTTGTGTGTTTCCGTCGGTAGATTAGTGGGGTTCGCTGTGGTAGAGGGGATCAATCCAATTGGCAAAATAGATATAGATATAGTGACCCAAGAAAAATTGTCCGATAGACCAATTCAGATAGCAGCTGATAAGACAGCTAACGATTCGTGGGCTGCAGATGGGCGTTCAGGTAACGTTGCGATGGAGGGGCCAGTTGGATAACTCCCTCGGGCAGATAACGTCGGTAGTCCAGTCATGAAGGCCCGGTGGGGCTCCGCATCGGCAGTAAAATGGGTCTGGATAGGTTAGTGTAGCCCAGGAGTGGCTGATGGAACACTTCAGCTGGCTAGCTCCGGAATAATTGATGTTTGCTCCGGGATCGACATTAGCCAATAGTAACAGGGATAGCAGCTAGCTAGCTGCGAGATCCAGATGTAAATGTCCAGAGCTTTCGCTTGAAATCCGGGGTACAAAACTGGCAATAGCTTTTCGAGCTAAAGGATAGCTGATGACTATCAACCGTGGTTAGCTGAATACTAACATTTATGGTTAGCTTCTGGCTAGCTTCTGGCTAGCTTCTGGTTAGCTTCTGGCTAGCGGATTTCAGATTTGAGGTAAATAATATTTATTTTTAAATTGGTGAGACGGGTTGCAGGAGAGTGTTTTGAAGTTGAGTTGTTGGAAAATAAAATATATAAAAGATGCTGTATACTTCTGGCCCTTTGGACACTGTTTTAACAACCCTCCAGAAAAGCTTCAATGCCAAATATACAGTGGGGCAAAAAGTATTTAGTCAGCCACCAATTGTGCAAGTTCTCCTACTTAAAAAGATGAGAGAGGCCTGTCATTTTCATCATATGTACACTTCAACTATGACAGACAAAATGAGAAAAAAAATCCAGAAAATCACATTGTAGGATTTTTAATGAATTTATTTGCAAATTATGGTGGAAAATAAGTATTTGGTCACCTACAAACAAGCAAGATTTCTGGCTCTCACAGACCTGTAACTTCTTCTTTAAGAGGCTCCTCTGTCCTCCACTCGTTATCTATATTAATGGCACCTGTTTGAACTTGTTATCAGTATAAAAGACACCTGTCCACAACCTCAAATAGTCACACTCCAAACTCCACTATATACTAAATACTTTTTTTCCCCCACTGTATATATACACGGGACAAGACAAGGACAAAGGACGTCTGACTGCTATGCCATGTTAAGCAATTAAAATGTAACGAGTACTTTTGGGTGTCAGAGAAAATGAATGGAGTAAAAAGTACATTATCTTCTTTAGGAATGTAGTGAATTAAAAGTTGTAAAAAATATAAATTGTAAAGTACAGATACCCCCAAAAACGACTTAAATAATACTTAAAGTATTTTTTACTTCGGCTAAATAGCATAATTCATAATATTAGTGATAAAGTATGGTCACATTTAATTTGCTCTGTTGAACCTGACTCTTTGGAATGACTTCGCTACCAGAAGTGAATCTATTTAGTTAAATGGAGATCTCTCAACAATCATTCACATGATAGCACATTGGTAATAGTAACAAACATCATAGCTAAGCAGGGCTTGGTTAACTCTTAGACGTAAAGTCCCCTGTTTTGGGGACCTGCGTGCTTCTGGTACCGGTTCCGACCAACACTTTTTGCATATCAATCTAAATGGCTTGCACTGAGCAGTATCCCTGATTCGCACAGACACAGGAGTACGTCTCTTCTGCCTGTGTGAAGTTGCATGTAAAATCTGACACCACTTAATGCAGGGAGAACCCTCCTACCATTTAATTCAACTCCTGGCTGAATTCTCTGTCACAGCCACTAACAACACATATGCCTGGTATATATGGTTTATAGCCAGTAATCTAAAATAATTAAGACATTTTAAACAAAACATGTGCTGTTTGTTATAGACTGACAAGATTAATATGAGATGAAAGGCGAGTTCAGGAAGGCAAGCTAAAGCTTCGTGAGACGTTAACAGTGATGGGGCCAGATGGTTTGATCGAGGCCTTTAGAAAATATGCTATTTTTTTATTTTGTATTTTAGAGTTATATGGAAGTTTAAATAATTTAGTTAGTCGTTTTATAAATTGATTATAATATACTTAGAAAACAATTAATTTCAAGCCTTATTCATACAGATTTGTTGAAATCGGAAAATAAGCAACACATAAAATGAAATTTTTATCACGTGACTAGTTTCACGAAACAAGGCATATGTCACATGTCACTACTTCACAGGAAAGGCATTTGGACTAAAACTTTTCTTTAATCAAAATGCATTTTGGAACATTTGAACTTTCATATGCCTTAATAACAAACTTGAATGCCATCTATAAATACAAATAAAATTGTTCAATTACGAGCCTAGTTGGTTTAGCCAGAGAAAAAGGCAGGAAATTTCCCTCTAGCCATGATTGGCTGAGATAATGTGATGGACTGGACATGCCAAGAGATGAGTTTGGATTGGTCTGCCATGTAGCATGCTTCTGTCTATAACGTGAGCTGGTCCGTATGTGTAGGTAATCATTTCTACCGTGGCTTTTTTGAAAGATGTTATGAAAAACTGCAAAGGTGTTGCTACTGATCTCCACTTTCTTGAGGATGATCGTGTCATGCGGACTCTTTCTGACTGAAAATGAATCAGACCATGTTGTTGTCACAGAAGAAGTTGACCGAGTTTTGAAATCAGTGGTATGCTCGTTTGGAGCAGAGTATAATAGCTAAGGAGATGGAGAAAATTCTGGCGTTTGATTGCAAATATGCAGAGGGAGTACACAGAAGGCTGTTGTATAAAACACCAGTCTCCGGATTACACCTTCAAACTAAGAGCAACCATGGCATCCGTGACAGAGAGGGAGAAGCATTCATCCATGTATACGGAAAAGAGAGTCTAGCAAAGTGAAATTTTCAGATATTATACATTTCTAATTTTGTCAAATTTGTTTTCACTGCAAGTTACGTATATGATCCGTTTAGTAATGTTATTCATATCTCAAAGCAATTTGCAATGCTAGCTATAGCCTAATGTTAATAAGATAGCTAACATTGAACCTATTTGGTTAGCTTTAGCTACCTGCAGATTCATGCATGGTTGTTAGCTATGTCAATCAGTTTTTATTGCCAGTAGTATTGCCGGTATTATTGCCACGTTCAAAAAAAAATGAACTCGGAACTGTGAACTCGGAAATCTCTGACTTCAGTGCGTTCAAGACAACTGGGAACTTGAAAAAAAATAGCTCAGACTCTGAAAATGTGTTTTGAATGTCATCCAACTAAGAATTCCACCTCGGGAACAAAGGCCTCTTACTAGAGCCCCGACTTTCCGACCTGAAGATCACTGACGTCATGATTTCACCTCCCAGTTCTCTTGATAGCAACATTAGGTTAATTGTTTAGCTAACAAAAGACCACTTCGCCAGATGATTACATGACCCATCAAGTTAGCCAGGTGTGTCACACATAAACACAGTTCACTTTCATAGCAGCCAAGCTGTATTTCTTTCACCCATCAATTTAGACAGGTGTGTCTAGGTAAGAATCATCTAATAATTAAAAAATATTTTTACAACATTTATCTGGACACTTGATATTTTTTAAACATTGATTTTATTTGATATAGTGTGTGTTTAGCAGAGACAGTAATGTGGAGAACAGCATGTGAATCGTTAAAGGGATAGGTGGGGCTAAGGCTTAAGAGGGTGTTAACAATGCTGAATGGGTGTAGACAGAATAGCTCTCAGTAGGTGTATCAAAACGTGCAAGGGCCTTTTTTCTCAAAAGTGTGGTTACAAGTTTATCAACTTCAAAGCATAATTACTTTCCTACAGTTCCTCAACTGCAGTGTATGATATACAATTTTTAAGCTCTGAGTCTCTATTTTTATTCAATATAAAAAAACACCATTTCAAATGTTGCAACATAGGACTGAATCAAGCCAGTCGGTCACAGATGTGTATAGTATACTAGAGCTTGTCCTCAATAGTGACCTCAGCTATTTTTAAAAACAGAATTGTGAGATTTCTATCTGTTTTGGACTATGCAGCATATTGTTTATGGTCCTCTCATGACAAATAATAACTTTTGGGGATTACGTAGTGGGAAAATTCAGTGACCAGCCGGAGGAACGGCAGCACCCTCCTCAGGGGATAAGAACTCAGTATAAAGCCAATTAGTACACAGCTGGGCCCACTACTTGTTTCGTGTCTTCCTCTATATAGGTGTGCAAGGAGAGGAGCTGGTGGAAGATTGTGGAGTAGAGACGGGGACCTGTGAGGATGTCGGCTTTTCCTACCTCAGAGAAGGTTTATGTGACTGGGCACCTTGTCGCTCTGTTAACCAAGGCAAGCTATAGGTAGAGAGAAGAGTTCCTCCTGCAACTTATGTGTAGACGATAGTCTAAAGACAGGAGTAGCCGATGGTTGTTTTGCTTTCCCTCTTTGGCCACGGCCTTTTGGTCAACGGCTTAGTTTATGTTCATTTGTTTTGTTAGGCTGGTGTTTCAGCGTTGGACATGTACTGGAGTTATGTTGTCAGGCGAAAGAAGACCCATTTAGTAAACAATCGCAAGAAAAGGACCCACAACCACTTCCTCTGGTCTGTTAATTTTATGCCTCCCGCCTGTGTTGGGGTGCTTTGGACAAGCTGATCCGTTCACAGTAGATTATATTTTAAAACCTTGGATGGGAGACAGAAAGATAATGTAGATACATTCTCTAGTAGGAGGTGCTGCCCAGCCTGTAGTTACTTTTCTGATAGTGGATATAACGAAGTTCTGACGTTGTTTTAAAGGTAGAAATTCAACATTTTAATAAAGTTTTATCTATTTTGAAATTGTGTTACCATGATGTTGATTTCATTCAGTTTTTGCCACTGGCATGTTTGTGGCTGTGACTAAGAACTCAAAGGGTTAATTCCTGCTTGAGTCAGGAAGAGGGGTGGAGAGGAATATGCTGCTATCATGACGCAAGGCGAGACCCAGATGCAGACACAGGAGGCAGATGGTTGGAGGCTTACAATATTTATTAATCCAATAGGGGTAGGCAAGAGACTGGTCATGGACAGGAAAAAGAGTCAAAACCAAAAGGTACCAAAGGGCAGGCAGGATGATCAGGCAGGCGGGAAAGGAGTCCAGAGTCAGGCAGGGGTCAAAACTGTTAGGACTATCAAAAAGAGAATAGCGAAAGGGGAAAATCACACTGGTTGACTTGACTAACATGCAAGACGAAAGAGAGAGACAGGAAACACGGGGATAAAGACACTGGGGGAAATAAGCGACAACTGGAGGGTGATGGAGACAATCACAGGAACAGGTGAAACAGATCAGGGCGTGACAGCTGCATGTGTTGTTGCCCAGCACCCTGCAAAACTGTTGCAATCCTTCCCAAATGAGAATGAGAGGAAACAGTAAAGGATGATTTCTCCCTGAATCACGCAGTCAGGAAGAGAATAAATCTGCGGGTGTATGTGTGTGCCCTGCATTAAAAACCTCTGCTATGATGACCTAGCAGCTCCCCATACTCCCCTGGGCAGAATATTATCTGCGAAAGCCATGCCTTTAAATTTAATCAGATCTATGGAAGCACTCAGGCACATACTGTATCCTTGATTGCCCAGCCTGGTCTCATAGACTAAATGTAAATCCAGGACACTCAAATGAGTATGATATGCTAAATTTGGTATGGTTACATAAGACAGATTGTTACATAAGGGTGGATGTATAATGTGTATGTCTAGGAACCCAAAGGTTGCAAGTTCGAATCTCATCACGGACAACTTTAGCATTTTATCTTATTAGCAACTTTTCAACTATATACTACTCTACTTATTAGCTACTTTGCAACTACTTAGCTTGTTAACTAACCCTTCCCCTAACCTTAAACCTTTCAGTTCTCCTAGATTTAACCCTAACCCATAGCCTAGATAATGTTAGCCAGCTAGCTAACGTTACCCATCTGTCTAGAATTCGTAACATATCATAGGTTTTGCAAATTTGTAACATATTATGTTTTGCAAATTTGTGACATATTAAACAAATTGTCATTCCTAACATATCATACAAAATGGTTGATGGAAATCCACAAATACACACCATATGAAACGTAACATATACTAAATGGAGTCTCTTGTATTTATGTTCAGAATAATACAAAATGCTCTGAGACCAGGTTGGATTGCCAGTTTAGAGCCTTTTCTTAATTATATATTATTTTTTGCTTCCGATGAGGTATTCATGTCTCCTTATCTACAAAATGACATTTTATTTTCAGTAATTACAAACGGGTAACCCAAACCTTATTATCTGAGGTTTGACTGTGAGGGGTGTGTGTTTATCTAACAATGTGTGGGTGTAAAGATAAGACAATCTTCTGCCCTTGATGGTAGGCTCTGAGTCATCAAAAGAGCACAGTGAATCACACATGCTAAATAATCGTTGTTATTTTTCATTTGAGCATCTGCGTTTGGAGGGTTACACAAGGTTTGTCCTGTTAGCGGGCATGCTAATGCTTTGTGACAGATGACATTTTGTGGGTGAAAAGGTGGGCCTGTTTCTCTCATTATGTTTCCAACAGAAAACCGGATGATGCACAATGTGAACATAATCCCCATCAACGCCAACCCAGATTTTCCCCGGTCTGTTTCACATCACTTGTTTGTTGTGGAAAACTAAAAAGATGAACATTACTAAAAAGGGAAAAGGAAGACAGCACAACTTCATTTATTTCCTAATGATGTTGTCTGTAAGGCCCCACATAATTAATACCTTCATAGCTGTTGCGTAACAACGGTCCTTTTTCATTCTTCTGGGCTACAGCACCCAAACACGTTTTTACATCTCTTTGCATGGGTTCAGCACACCAGAAGATCCAGAGCACTAACTGCCCTTCAATATCAGCTATTGTTAAGCTCCCTTTCCCCTAGTTAATCCTCCATTTATCCTTAAATCCATCATCTCAGCCACTTGTCCACATGGCATTCAAGAGGAGGAAAAATAAAAGGTAGGTGATGATCTGAACTAGATGGATGAGAGAGAGTCGGGGACAACTAGGCTGATTGGAGAGGGGGTTAATCAGCTTCGCCTGCAGTGCTGCTCAGAATGGTGACCATTCCGGGGGGTCCTGAAGGCAAATTGACAGACGATCAGGTTTCCAGCTGGGCCGTGATTGGTGGTCAAGCTACTTTAGCAGTCACTGCCAGATGCCTATCTGTTCAAGTTGTTCACCTGGGCCGCAGCAGGACAGAGGGTTGTTTTCTGTAACACTGGAGGCTGATAAGAAGCTAGGCTGACTGTCCTATGGGGTTGGTCTGTTTCTCAGAGCTCTGTGAGGGCTCAGGTGGAACCCAACCACAGCTCAGTCTTCAACAAGAACTCAGCCTACATTAAGGGCTTTACTCATGTCACACCCTAAACTGTTTCACCTGTCTTTGTGCTCGTCTCCACCCCCCCTCCAGGTGTCGCCCATCTTCCACATTATCCCCAGTGTATTACACCTGTGTTCTCTGGAGAGGCTGCTGCCTATATACAGACTCAGAATCATTGGCCACTTTAATAAATGGATCACAAGTCACTTTAATAATGCCACTTTAATAATATTTACATATTTTACATTACTCATCTCATTTGTATATACTGTATTTTCTACCATCTATTGCATCTTGCCTATGCCGTCATTGCTCATCCATATATTTATATGTACATATGCTTATTCCATCCCTTTAGATTTGTGTGTATTAGTAGTTGTTGTGGAATTGTTAGAATCCTTGTTAGATATTACGACACCATTCTGTATACTTCCGGCCCGTCCTTGGACACTGTGCTATCTAACCTCCAAACGAGCTTTAATGCCATACAGCACTCCTTCCGTGGCCTCCAACTGCTCCGCTAGTAAAACCAAATGCATGCTTTTCAACCGTTCGCTGCCTGCACCCGCACGCCCGACTAGCATCACCACCCTGGATGGTTCCGACCTAGAATATGTGGACATCTATAAGTACCTAGGTGTCTGGCTAGACTGTAAACTCTCCTTCCAGACTCATATCAAACATCTCCAATCTAAAATCAAATCTAGAGTCGGCTTTCTATTCCGCAACAAAGCCTCCTTCACTCACGCCGCCAAACTTACCCTAGTAAAACTGACTACCCTACCGATACTCGACTTCGGCGATGTCATCTACAAAATAGCTTCCAACACTCTACTCAGCAAACTGGATGCAGGTTATCACAGTGCCATCCGTTTTGTTACTAAAGCACCTTATACCACCCACCACTGCGACCTGTATGCTCTAGTCGGCTGGCCCTCGCTACATATTCATCGCCAGACCCACTGGCTCCAGGTCATCTATAAGTCCATGCTAGGTAAAGCTCCGGCTTATCTCAGTTCACTGATCACGATGGCAACACCCACCTGTAGCACGCGCTCCAGCAGGTGTATCTCACTGATCATCCCTAAAGCCAACACCTCATTTGGCCGCCTTTCGTTCCAGTTCTCTGCTGCCTGTGACTGGAACGAATTGCAAAAATCGCTGAAGTTGGAGACTTTTATCTCCCTCACCAACTTCAAACATCTGCTATCTGAGCAGCTAACCAATCGCTGTAGTTGTACATAGTCTATCGGTAAATAGCCCACCCAATTTTACCTACCTCATCTCCATACTGTATATTTATTTACTTTTCTGCTTTTTTGCACACCGATATCTCTACCTGTACATGACCATCTGATCATTTATCACTCGTGTTAATCTGCAAAATTGTAATTATTCGCCTACCTTCTCATGCCTTTTGCACACAATGTATATAGACTCTCTTTTTTTTCCACTGTGTTATTGACTTGTTAATTGTTTACTCCATGTGTAACTCTGTGTTGTCTGTTCACACTGCTATGCTTTATCTTGGCCAGGTCGCAGTTGCAAATGAGAACTTGTTCTCAACTAGCCTACCTGGTTAAATAAAGGTGAAATAAAAAAATAAAAACTGTCCTAACTAGAAGCACAAGCATTTAGCTACACTCGCATTAACATCTGCATGTGACCAATACAATTTGATTTGATTTGTTTGTCTGTTGCCAGTTTGTTTTGTTCGTCAAGCCTACCAGCATTTTCCCCTTGCTCTTGTCAGTTTTGACCATTCTGCCTGCCCTGACCCTGACCCTGCCTGCTGTTCTGTACCTTGTCACACCACCCTGGAATATTGGCCTCTGCCTGCCCTGACTCCGTTCTGTACCTTATGGACTGATCTGGATTACTGACCTCTGCCTGCCCTCGACCTGTCAGCTTGCCTGCCCCCTGTTCTAGTAATAAACTTTTGTTACTTCAACACTGTCTGCAATTATTTATTTATTTTTATCTTTATTTAACTAGGCAAGTCATTTAAGAACAAATTCAAATGTTCAATGACGGCCTAGGAACAGTGGTTTAACTGCCCTGTTCAGGGGCAGTAACAACATATTTTTACCTTGTCAGCTCGGGGATTACATTTTGCAACCTTTCGGTTACTAGTCCAAGCCTAGTGGTCTTCTCCTGAAACATGATAACTCAAGGCTCACTTGAAGCTCAGATGCAGCTCACATAGGACTCAACTCTCCAAAAGAGCTTTAGTCCTCAATAAGAATTTTACTCATGACTGCTCAAATGCCTTCATTACCCGGTCCAACCGTTACGCAAGCATTGGTAAGAGAAAACCCACATCACCTGCTAAAAAGAAAACAGCATAGACCAGCATCATTTTCAAGCTGGTCCATGCTGAGCCGGGTTCAACAAGCAATGTGTTTGTTTCAAAAAGCTTGTTGAAAGTTATTGTAACACAAACATTCCATTATGTTAGTTATAGCTACTCTAGAAATCTAATCAAATTTTATTTGTCACATGTGCCGAATACAACTTACACTGAAATGCTTATTTACAAGCCCCTTAACCATCAATGCAGTTAAGAAAAATACCCCAAAATAAGAAATAAAGTAACAAATAATTAAAGAACAGCAGTAAAATAACAATAGCGAGGCTATATACAGGGGGTACCGGTACAGAGTCAATGTGCGGGAGCAGCGGTTAGTCAAGCTAATTGAGGCAATATATACATGATGGTAGAGTTATTGAAGTGACTTATGCATGGATAATAACAGAGAGTAGCAGCAGCTTAAAAGAGGTGGAGGGGGGGCAACGCAAGTAGTCTGGGTAGCCATTTGATTAGATGTTCATCAGTCTTATGGCTTGGGGGTAGAAGCTGTTTAGAAGCCTCTTGGACCTAGACTTTCCGCGTTGCTGCCGTGCGGTAGCAGAGAGAGCTTGGCCCCAATGATGTACTAGGCCGTACACACTACCCTCTGTACTGCCTTGCAGTCGGAGGCCGAGCAGTGATGCAACCAGTCAGAATGCTCTCGATGGTGCAGATCTTGCTGATAACACAATGGATCCAATACGTAAATTTTGGTTTTAGCTGTGGCTTCCGCCATAATAGATTTTTTAGATCCTGTTCCCGATTGTCACTGAGTGGCTAAAGATTATAGTGGGTGTATCGACACAAAGTGAGCAGCTGATTGGCAGAGTCGAGGCTTATGTGGAGGAAGTCATCCCTTGGTACGATGATGTCGCCTTTTGGTCTAATTTTCGGATGGGCCGAGAAACCTTTTATTTATTTAGTAATTTTCATGTCTAGACAGCCTCTGTGTTTTGATTAAAGTATCACAAATGCCTATGATCTATCTATCTATCTTTAGGAAGCAAGAATGGACCCCCAGCTGCCTAGTTAGTTGACCAACGAGATGGGTATGTGGGGTGTACAGTCAATCAACCAGACATAATAGTCCTTTATTATCAAATTGTTATTTAGTCATTGCAACACATTTGCTCAGCATGAGGAAAGACACTTACATACTGTACAAAGTTTCAAGTCTCTAGGTCAAACGGGGCTGTGAGGGTTTAAGTGAGACTGCTTATACTGTAACAGTGCCACCTATAGGCCAATCAGTGCCACCCATCAGCTATGACAGTGAATTCTATCACTTTATAACTATATAATTGAGGTAAATAAGCTAAAATAGCTTAGTATAATTGCAGGCTATCTTAGAGAAGGTGATGAGGGTGGTGTAGTGTACTGAGCCTATTCTCTCACTCTCTCCCTCTTCCTCCCCTCTCTTGTTCTCTCTCACAGTACCTCTCTCATTTCTCTCTCCGTCTAGCTCCACAGGGTTATCTCCCTCTCACTGTACCTTCTATCTAATTTCTCTCACTCCTCTCTCTCTCCCTACCTCTCAAACTCTATATCTCTCCCTCTCTCTCCCTAATCTCAGTGATTGACAGTTGTATCGATCCCAATGACCTCTCTGCCAGTCAACATCATTGGCTAATGACAATCCCCGGTGTCACTGCCCTGCAGACAGTAGCAATTAAAATGCCGTCAATACGATTTCCATTAGAGCAGGGGTGGGCAACTCCAGTCATCGGTGGCCTGATTGGTGTCACAATTTTTCTCCATCTCTAGCAAACACAGCTGATTAATCAAATTGCATTTTAAACTGGAGATCATGATTAGTTGATTATTGGAGTCAGGTGTGTTAGCTGGGGCAAAACTGTGACACCCAATCAGGCCCCCGATGACTGGAATTACCCACCCCTGCATTAGAGTGAAGAGGCAGGGATGATTAGCTTCTATTGGCCAGTCTGACAGTTTTTGCCATGATGCTCCTGTACTGCCCTCGTCTGAGTGATGGAAGCAGGAAGAACAGGCTGTGGCTCAGGTGGCTGAGGACCCTGATTATCTTCTTGGCTTCTCTGCGACACCTGGTGTTGTAGATGTCCTGGAGAGCAGGCAGAGTGCACCCAATGGTGCTTTCTTCTGAGCTTGCCAACCTCTCTAGAGCCTTGCAGCCAGCGGCGGTAGTTGTCATACTAAGCTGTGATGCAGCCCGACAGTAAGCACTTGATGGTGGTCCTGTAGAACACTGTGAGGGCCCTCGGGGATGGGTTGAATTGCTGAGCCTGGTTCCTCCTGAAGTCTACAATAAGCTCCTTTGTTTTGCTTTACTTTGAGGGAGAGGCTGTTTACCTGGCACCACACTGTAAGAGTCCCTACCTCCTCTCTGTAGGCTGTCTTGTCGTTGTAGGTAATAAGGCCTACTACTGTCATGTCGTCAGCGAACTTGATGATGAAGTTGGAACTGTTTGCAGTCATGGGTATACAGGGAGTACAGGAGGGCACTGAAGACGCACCCTTGTGGGGTGTGTTGAGGATCAGTGTGGAGGACTCAGTTGCAAAGGGAAGAGTTTAGTCCCAGGGCCGTGAGCTTTGTTGTGATCTATGGTATTGAAGGCTGAGCTGTAGTCGATGAACAGCATCCTCACATGTGGATTCCTTTTGTCCAGGTGGGTGAGGGCAGAGGCGATTGCATCATCTGTGAATCTATCGGGGAGTTAGGCAAATTCGATTGGGTGTGTCGGGTAGGGAGGAGGTGATGTGGTCTTTGACTTTCCAAGTACTTCATGGTGACGGAAGTGAGTGCTATGGTTTGGTAGACATTCAGTTCAGTTTGATCCAGAGTGGTGCAGCAGTCTAAGGCACTGCATCTCAGTGCTAGAGGCGTCACTACAGACACTGGTTCGATTCCAAGCTGTATCACAACTGGCCGTGATTGGTAGTCCCATAGGGCAGCCCACAATTGGCCCAGCTTCGTTAGTTTGGCCGGGGTAGGCCGTCATTGTAAAACAATAATTTGTATTTGTTCTTAACCTCTTTGGGCTGCGATCCCGTTACCCTGACTTGCATAGTTAAATCAAGCTTAAATAAACAATTATAGTTACTTTCCCTTTCTTGGGCACCTGGATGATAGTGGACATCTTGAAGCAGGAGGGGATAATGGCCTGAGCGAGAGAGAGATTGAAAATGTCAGAAATGTATAGCTAGCTATGCGAATGTTAGCACATTTGAATGACTTACATACAGTGGGGCAAAAAAGTATTTAGTCAGCCACCAATTGTGCAAGTTCTCCCACTTCAAAAGATGAGAGAGGCCTGTAATTCTCATCATAGGTACACTTCAACTATGACAGACAAAATGAGAAAAAAATCTAGAAAATCACTTTGCAGGATTTTTTATGAATTTATTTACAAATTATGGTGGAAAATAAGTATTTGGTCACCTACAAACAAGCAAGATTTCTGGCTCTCACAGACCTGTAACTTCTTCTTTAAGAGGCTCCTCTGTCCTCCACTCGTTACCTGTATTAATGGCACCTGTTTGAACTTGTTATCAGTATGAAATACACCTGTCCACAACCTCAAACAGTCACACTCCAAACTCCACTATGGTCAAGACCAAAAAGCTGTCAAAGGACACCAGAAACAAAATTGTAGCCTTGACCTGACTGGGAAGACTGAATCTGCAATAGGTAAGCAGCTTGGTTTGAAGAAATCAACTGTGGGAGCAATTATTAGGAAATGGAAGACATGCAAGACCACTGATAATCTCCCTCCATCTGGGGCTCCACGCAAGATCTCACCCCGTGGGGTCAAAATGATCACAAGAATGGTGAGCAAAAATCCCAGAACCACACGGGGGGACCTAGTGAATGACCTGCAGAGAGCTGGGACTAAAGTAACAAAGCCAACCATCAGTAACACAATACGCCGCCAGGGACTCAAATCCTGCAGTGCCAGACGTGTCCCCCTGCTTAAGCCAGTACATGCCTAGAAAACTTGCACAATTGGTGGCTGACTAAATACTTTTTTGCCCCACTGTACATTCTCTGTGGAGACCGTAAACACGTAGCCCTCGTTGTCCTCAGAGGCTCTCCTTGGCAGCTCAAAGTCATTATGCTTTAAGCATAATAATAATGTGTTTAACTTATCCGATAGGGCAGCGTTGGTGTCCACGACAAAACTAGCTTTCATTCTATAATCCGTGATCGTTAGAAGCACCTGTGGGAGCTCTATTTAGTTAAGCCCAGTAATATAAAAAAAGTGATTTTCCTGTGTTTTTATATAAAGATGAAGTTGGATGTTTACATACACCTTAGCCAAATACATTTAAACTCCGTTTTTCTCAATTCCTGACATTTAATCCTAGTAAAGAGTCCCTGTCTTAGGTTAGTTAGGATCACCACCTTATTTTAAGAACGTGAAATGTCAGAATAATAGTAGACAGAATGATTTATTTCAGCTTTTATTTCTTTCATCACATTCCCACTGGGTCAGAGGTTTGCATACACTCAATTAGTATTTGGTAGCATTGCCTTTAAATTGTTTAACTTGGGTCAAATGTTTTGTTTTGCCTTCCACAAGCTTCCCACAATAAGTTGGGGGAATTTTGGCCAGTTCCTCCTGACAGAGCTGGTGTAATTTACATTTACATTTAAGTCATTTGAGTCAGGTTTGTAGGCCTCCTTGCTCACACACACGTTTTCAGTTCTGCCCACACATTTTCTATAGGATTGAGGTCAGGGCTTTGTGATGGCCACTCCAATACCTTGACTTTGATGTCCTTAAGCCATTTTGCCACAACTTTGGAAGTGTGCTTGGGGTCATTTGCGACCAAGCTTTAACTTCCTGACTGATGTCTTGAGATGTTGCTTCAATATATCCACATAATTTACCTTCCTCATGAAGTCATCTATTTTGTGAAGTGCACCAGTCCCTCCTGCAGCAAAGCACCCCCACAACATGATGCTGCCACCACCGTGCTTCACGGTTGGGATGGAGTTTTTTTGGCTTGCAAGTCTCCCCTTTACCCTCCAAATATAACGATGGTCATTATGGCCAAACAGTTCTATTTTTGTTTCATCAGACCAGAGGACATTTCTCCAAAAAGTACGATCTTTGTCCCCGTGTGTAACGGTGTTCGTCTGTAGAAGGAGAAGCGGACCAAAATGCAGCGTGATGATGATTCATGATATTTTAATGAAGGAAAAAACTATACATGAAGAAACTACAAAATAATGAAATGTGAAAACCAAAACCAACCAAAACTCTATCTGGTGCAAACACAAAGACAGGAACAATCACGCACGACAACTCAAAGAATATGGCTGCCTAAATATGGTTCCCAATCAGAGACAACGATAATCACCTGACTCTGATTGAGAACCGCCTCAGGCAGCCATAGACTATGCTAGACACCCCACAAAAACCCCATGACAAAAACGCACCACAATAACCCATGTCACCCCCTGGCCTGACAAAATAAATGAAGAAAAACATACATACTTCGACCAGGGCGTGACACCGTGTGCAGTTGCAAACTGTAGACGGGAGTTTTATGGCGGTTTGGAGCAGTGACTTCTTCCTTGCTGAGTGGCCTTTCAGGTTAAGTCGATATAGGACTCGTTTTACTGTGGATAAAGATACTTTTGTACCTGTTTCCTCCAGCATCTTCACAAGGTCCTTTGCTGTTGTTCTGGAATTGATTTGCATTTTTCAAAACCAAAGTAAGTTCATCTCTAGGAGACAGAAGACGTCTCTTTCCTGAGCGGTATGATGGCTGCGTGGTCCTATGGTGTTTATACTTGCGTACTATTGTTTGTACAGATGAAGGTGATACCTTCAGGCATTTGGAAATTGCTCCCAAGGATGAACCAGACTTGCGGAGGTCTACAATTTTTTTTCTGACCTCATGGCTGATTTTTTTGGATTTTCACATGATGTCAAGCAAAGAACCTTCTAAAGTTATGACATCAATTTCTGGAATTTTCCAAGCTGTTTAAAGGCATAGTCAACTTAGTGTATGTAAACTTCTGACCCACTAGAATTGTGATGCATTGAATTATAAGTGAAATAATTTGTATGTAAACAATTGTTGTAAAAATGTCTTGTGTCATGCACAAAGTAGATTTCCTAACCGACTTGCCAAAACTATAATTTGTTAACAATACATTTGTGGAGTGGTTGAAAAACGGGTTTTAATGACACCAACCTAAGTGTATGTAAACTTCCGACTTCAACTTTTATATACCAGGTGGTGTCAGAGGAAGGTAAAAAAATTGACTGTTCTCTCTGCTACTAAAGGGCTAGTGGTAGTGGAGTGCCAAGTCTAGGACTAAAAGACTCTCTTAACAGCTTCTACCCCCAGGCCATAAGACTGCTGAACAATTAATCAAATGGACACCTGGACTATTTACATTGATTGCCCCCCTTTTATTTTTTACACTGCTGCTACTCGCTGTTTATTATCTATGCATAGTCACTTTGCCCCTACATGTACAAATTACATCAACTAACCTGCACATTGACTCGGTACATGTATTCCCTGCATATAGCCTCGTTATTTTAATTTTATTGTTGCTTAAAAAATAAAAAATATATTCTTAACTCTATTTCTTGAACTGCATTGTTGATTAAGGGCTTGTAAGTAAACATTTCACGGCAAAGTCTACACCTGTTGTATTCGGCGCATGTCACAAATAAAATTGGATTTGTTTAAATGTGAATCAATTCGCTTTCAACCATTTAATAGTACACCAAAGTTCAATTGGAAAAACCTGTTGTTTATTTATACAACGACTTAGGCCTAGATTCAATTAAGATCAAGTGTTAAACGGCGATATCCGACACCCACATAGCTGATGTTTTGGCGTTGAAGCTGTCAAATCCATGAGCAGCTGCTCTTGATCATTGTCACGAAGCCACACCAGTTCCACTTGCGTTAGAAGTTCAGAACGAGAAAGTGTAGGCTATATAGAAATAATGATGCTCAAATTGAAAATTATTCAACTAAATAATGAGAATTTCCATCAGCCTAATCAAATCAAACTTTTCTCACATGCGCTGAAATCAACAAGTGTAGACCTTGCTGTGAAATCCTTACTTACAAGCCTTTAAATTCAGGCTAGGGTCTATTTTTCTCCACTTCCTGTCTGACTGATGTGCCCAAAGTAAACTGCCTGTTGCTCAGGCCCTGAAGCCAGGATATGCATATAATTGGTACCATTGGAAAGAAGACCGTTAGATTAACAAGAATTAACCGATATAAGACACTTGTATCTACCTAAATGTTTAATATCCATCGTTTTCTGATTATTTATTTGAATTGCGAGCCCTCCAATTAAAAAGTAACAAAGTAACAACGCTATATAAAGGGGGTACCGGTACCGAGTCAGTGTGCGTGGGTAGGGGTTAGTTGCGGGACAGTGGCTTTGTATTCACCCCCCTTGGCATTTTTCCTATTTTGTTGCCTTACAACCTGGAATTAAAATTGATTTTAGGGGGGGGGTTGTATCATTTGATAACACAACATTCCTACCACTTTGAAGATGCAAAATATTTCTTATTGTGGAACAAACAAGGGGGGGGGGGTAAAAAGAAAACGAGCGTGCATAACTATTCATCCGCCAAACTGAATACTTTGTAGAGCCACCTTTTGCAGCAATTACAGCTGCAAGTCTCTTGGGGTATGTCTCTTTAATCTTGGCACATCTAGCCACTGGGGTTTTTTTTCCCATTCTTCAAGGCAAAACAGCTCCAGCTCCTTCAAATTGGAGGGGTTCCGCTGGTGTACAGCAATCTTTAAGTCATACCACAGATTCTTAATTGACTAGGCCATTCAAAGACGTGTAATGTTTCCCCTTAAAATACTCCAGTGTTGCTTTAGCAGTATGCTTAAGGTCATTGTCCTGCTGGAAGGTGAACCTCCATCCCAGTCTCAAATCTCTGAAAGACTGAAACAGGTTTCCCTCAAGAATTTCCCTTTATTTAGCACCATCCATCATTCCTTAAAATCTGACCAGGTTCCCAGTCCCTGTCGGTGAAAAACATCCCCGCAGCCTGATGCTGATGCTGCCACCACCATGGGGATGGTATTCTCGGGGTGATGAGAGGTGTTGGGTCTGCGCCAGACATAGTGTTTTCCTTTATGGCCAAAAAGCTACATTTTATTCTCATCTGACCAGAGTACCTTCTTCCATATGTTTGGGGAGTCTCTCACATGCCTTTTGGCGAATACCAAACGTTTGCTTATTTTTTTCTGGCCACTCTTCCGTAAAGCCCAGCTCTGTTGAGTGTACGGCTTAAAGTGGTCCTTTGGGCAGATACTCCAATCTCCGCTGTGGAGCTTTGCAGCTCCTTAGGGTTATCTTTGGTCTCTCTGATTAATTCCCTCCTTGCCTGGTCTGTGAGTTTGGTGGACAGCCCTCTCTTAGCAGGTCTGTTGTGGTGCCATATTCTTTCCATTGTTTAATAATGAATTTAATGGTGCTTCGTGGGATGTTCAAAGTTTCTGATATTGTTTATAACCCAACCCTGATCTGTACTTCTCCACAACTTTGTCCCTGATCTGTTTGGAGAGCTCCTTGGTCTTCATAGTGCTGCTTGCTTGGTGGTGCCCTTTGCTTAATGCTGTTGCAGGCTCTCAGAACAGGTGTATATATACTGAGATCATGTGACAGATCATGTGACACTTAAATAAAGTCCACCTGTGTGCAATCAAACTAATTATGTGACGTCTGAAGGTAATTGGTTGCACCAGATGTTATTTATGGGCTTCATAGCAAAGGAGGTGAATACATATGCACATACCACTTTTCTGTTTTTATTATTTCAAACAAGTATTTTTTAATTATCTCACTTCACTAACTTGGACTATTTTGTGTTCGTCCATTACATGAAATCCCCCCAAAATATATATTTAAATTGCAGGTTGCAATGCAACAAAATAGGAAAAAAGGCCAAGGGGGGTGAATACTATTGCAAGGCACTGTAATTTGTACATGTAGGTAGGGGTGAAGTGACTATGCATAGATAATAAACAACGAATAGCAGCAGTGTACAAAACAAAGTAAGAATTCCGGCTCTCATGTAATAGTCCGGTGGCCATTTTATTATTTGTTCAGCAGTCTTATGGCTTGGGGGTACATGCTGTTAAGGAACCTTTTGGTCCTAGTCTTGGCGCTCTGGTAACACTTGCCGTGCGGTAGCAGAGTTAACAGTCTATGACTTGGGTGACTGCAGTCTCTGAGAATTTTATGGGCTTTCCTCTGACACCGCGTATTATATAGGTCCTGGATTGCAGGAAGCTTGGCCCCAGGGACGTACTGGGCCGTACGCATTACATCTGTAGCGCCTTTCGGTCAGATCGAGGTGTAGATTAGGCCTACACCTCATATTCCAGTGTTTTGGGATTTCTCTTAATGTGACTCCGTGCACTTTAGGTACAGTGGGGAGAACAAGTATTTGATACACTGACGAATTTGCAGGTTTTCCTACTTACAAAGCATGTAGAGGTCTGTAATTTTTAATCATAGGTAGACTTCAACTGTGAGAGACGGAATCTAAAACAAAAATCCAGAAAATCACAATGTATGATTTTTAAGTAATTAATTTGAGAGATAGTATTTTTCCTCTCTTACTCTAAGCCCATTGCTCTACTCTGTCCATTCCCCCACACCGCTGGCCCTCTCTCTCTCTTTCTCTCTCTCTCTCTCTGTTTATCTGATATTCGATACGGTTCCCAATAATTTCCATTAGGATTTTATGTCACTGGTCCACGCTCTAGTGAAAATCATATTGGACTACAATCTTTGCTCCTTCCCTGTTTGCATTGGCCTGTGGGAAATTATTATTGAATATTATTCCTGCGGGTGTTTTTGTTGAGTAGCAGTCCAATTTAAGTTAAATCGAACTCATTCGTGCTGTCACTCAGCCTTCTCTTTTTCTCCCCCCTCATCATTCCAGGCCCTTGATATCACTGTGTTATGTGTCATTTTATAGGTTGGACTAGGCGGAGATGACTGATCGGTGTGGAATCTTGTAGCTGTGGAGGGCCCATGGTATGACTGGACAAGCATGAATCATCTTCTGATCTGATGGTGTGTAAAGACCTGGGGTCCTAGAGGTCCTGGGTGAGTCGCTCACACACAGGGACACGGTTGCTAAGGTCTCAGTGATTGATCCACAACAGATTGAGCTCAAGGTCACCTCTGTGTGTAAGGATACAATGAATTGGAGGATATATGACAGTATGTTAGTGATCCTAAGTGAGATCAATCAATAAATTAGTCAAATTGTATTTAAAGCATCCACTAGCTGTACCATGGAGAAGTTTATGGTGCATATTCTGTACAAGAGCAGTGACCTGAACCATCAACTCCGGTCAAGGCTTCCCTCTCAAGGCTTCCCTCTCAAGGCTTCCCCGCTCTCCCTTTCTCCCCGTCCACATGTAGAAATGCTATAGCGTATACTATGGCAGGAATACTACTTTACTGGAGTATTGAAGTCCACAAAAACATTAGTGAATTCTGTAGTATTTACTGTAGTATACTGTAGTATTTACAGTTAACTATAGTATGAATACTGTAGTAAAAAAAATACTATATACTATAGTAATTACTGTAGTATACTGTAGTGTTTACTGTAGTGTTTTACGGATTGTAGTATGGTATAATGTCGTTTTTAATGTAGTGTTTTTACAAACTGTATTATACAGTAGTGTATTTGGGGACATTACTGAAGTATTTACTAAAGTGTTTTTGTTTTTATTATCTTTGACATAGAAGTGAGTGGCTTTCTCTCAAATAGCAAATTTTCCATAACCTGTAGGTAGGTAGGACAGAGCAGAGAGTTCAGAGCTTCACCACTAGTGTACCGTTATCGTTACTATCAGCTTGCAAGACAACAACAAATCCATACCCCCGTAACCAAGCACACAGTACTGCACTTTAATACATGTCTTAATTATTGTTCATGCTCGCGGTCTTGTCAGTCTTTGAGAATTCGTAATGTCTGTAACTAATGGAGTGTGAGTCACAGAGCAGCATATCTCCGGTGGAAAGCCGATGACTAAATGAAAGTGGCTATTGGCAGGGTTAGCCAAGCATTCTGTAGTTTTTTGTAAACTCAGAACCCCCCGGGTGTTCCACACAGGGGCCAGATATTGGAGGGGGAGGGTTGCGGGGGTTCTCCTCTGTGTCGTGTCCCCCTATACACATGCATGGACACACACACACACACACACGAATGCACACAGACACACACATGCACACACTCGTCACACTCCAAATGAACTACAGCTTCTCATTACCAAGAGCAGCTGAACTGTGAAAATTGGCATGTCAGTGCACATTGGCCTCGTTTTTCCTAATTACAGCAGGATAATTAGCCATTTTGCTCCCAGCAAGGCCCCTTTGGAGAGGCACTGTTGGGGGGGGGGGGCTTTTATTGGTTTGGAGCTCTCGAGACAGTGACAGTGTTGAGCTGGTTGACCACTACAAGATCAAGATGACCTCTCATTGAGAGCGGCCAGTTCAGTCCATTTCTTGTGCATGTTCTCAATAGGGTGGTTGTGCCACTGTCAAATACTCTGATGATGATGATGATGATGTTGGAAACACATTCAATTTGATCCCCGCTGCCCTTTTCCTTTTGAATTAATACCAAAGCATTTTACTGTGCCAACTTGGCAGCCAAAGTGGTTTTAACAGAATAACCACCACCAGCATTTTTGCGCATTCTGATTAACATAAGAAACCACAGCAAGATCTACGTGATCTTCATTTGGATCTTGATGTGATTCAAATCTGGTTGGTTACCAGCCAGAGCAGCCAGAGCTGGAGTAATGGATAAGCCATGCAGACTGTGCCAGGCTCAGGCTTTCTGCCCATCCTGAAGGTTCTAATGAGCCGGTAAATGTGACGGGAGCCTGTGTTCCAAGGCAAAGAACGTGAGTGCCATGGTGCATTTGTGGTGTGCTATCTTCTAGCAACTAATGGAAAGCCTGCCTGCCTGCCTCTGTCACGTCTTGTTGAAAGCTAGCTCTTTACGAGAGGACTTGTCCCACTGGGCACCTCAACAGTAGAGGATAGAGATGGTGGCAGATACAGATAAAGTAGTGGAGGGTAGGAAGGCTGTGTGACGCCAAAACACACTGAGTCACAGTCCCTAACAGAGAACCGCGAGGGGGTTTAACAGCACCGTGCCCCAAAACCCTTCTTCCTGTAACATCATCGGGAGCTGTAAGTCACACACGCACATGCTCGCGCGCACACACACACACACACACACACACACACACACACACACACACACACACACACACACACACACACACACACACACACACACACACACACACACACACACACACACACACACACACACACACACACACACACACACACACACACACACACACACACACACACACACACACACACACACACACACACACACAAAGAGAGAGAGAGACAGAGAAAGATAAAGAGAGAGAGACACAGAGAGAGAGACACACAGAGACACAAAGAGAGAGAGAGACACAGAGAAAGAGAGAAAGACACAGAGAAAGAGAGAGAGACACAGAGAGAGGGAGAGAGACAGAGAGAGAGAAACACAGAGAGAAGGAGAGAGAGACAGAGAGAGGGAGAGAGCAAGAGAGTGAAAAAGAGACGGGGTGCACATTTTCCTTGTTAGTGGAAACCAGCCATTAACTTCTACTGAGTTTTTCAGTCGAAGACACCTGCAACGCTCTTCCAACATAGCCACAAAGAAAACCCCTTTTAGAGGGAGATTTTTTTTTTTTTTTTTACAGGAGTGTGTCAATTCAGAAAGCTCTTACATAAAACATGGTTTCTCATCCTTCTCCACAGGCTCTTGAAAACTTTCCTGTCTCTCTAACCCACTCCAACCATCTCCAATGGTTATTTTAGTCATATTTTGCTGTGTCAGCACGGTTTATTTGGCTACGTTTCCTCAGGTTTTATCAGAAGGTGACTGCTTCAAGCTGTTGGCAAAACAATGCAATCTAAAGGGTCTGTGCACATGTCACGTGGGGAGAAACTTCTTCAGCAGGTCACAGTGAAAGAGAATGATAGATGTTAGAATGCTCTCTGATTAAAAAAAAGAAAAAGCACTGGTGCATTACTATGACAGGCTGCTAAGTAGTTGATGTATTGCCATAGCTAGCACCTGGAGTGCACCTTAGCTGCACCGTGGCTTATTACCACTAACGGCTGGGGGCGACGGCAGGAGAGGTAGGTAACACTTTATAACACGGTTACATGAATTGGTCTGCAGTACTTAGTTAACAAATCAATTATTAATGCATTGACAAAGCATTATAGTAGTATGGGACTGGTGGCTCTATTCAATCTGTATCGCTGAAGCTTTTAGTTCAAGGGTGTCAAACTCTATCAGCACAAGGGCCATATTGAAAAAAACACAACGAATTTGCAGGCCAGTCATAGCCTATTATGTTTGTTTTAACAAAATAAATTGCATACAACTGCCACCCAAACTGGCCATTGTTTTGTTAGAAAAAATATGCCCCTTTTTATAATGTCCACTTTCAGTATGTACTTAAGATGCTGTATATAAAATTGTTTACATATTAAAACAACATAAGAGATACATAGTATTTGTCCAGCCTTTGCTGCTATACTTGGTGTGCATAATATGCAGCAACCCTAATCAAATGTATTTAACAACTCCAAACAACAAAAACGTAGCTAGGTTGTTGTAATATTTCAACTTAAAACATGTTTTTCATTTTTTTGTCATTACGTGGCAGTGGAGGCTGGTGGGAGGAGCTATAGGAGGACAGGCTCATTGTAATGGTTGTAAATACAATGGAGTAAAACGTTGATTTCATATGTTTGATTAATTTGATACTGTTCCATTTACTCCATTCCAGCCATTACAAGGAGCCTGTCTCCTATAGCTCCTCCCACCAGCCTCCTCTGCTGTGTGGTGCACTCAAAATGTCTTGTAGTTGAGTAGCCAGCCTAGGCTACTGCTCAAATGTTGCTGTCATGGGCCTACATGTTTCTCCTTTGCATGGTGTTTTGTTGCAGGTTTAGTATTTTGGTTATTCATTGTCAAGCTTTAAAAACTGAAGCCAGACTACAAAATTGTATTAGCCTAGCAAGGACGGTGACCTGTACATTTTACTTTCCACTGTGCGCGGTAAAAGGGACACAGGAAAGCAGCTCAATCTCGTGTGACTCCTTTATCTTCTATCTTCCTGACAGCCAAGATGACATATTCTGTAGGCTACAGCAATGACCGGTTGGAACCAAAACCTGGCATGGACTTCAGCCTACAACATGTTTAAACTTTCTGTCCAGTAAATGACTTGGTCAGTGATGATATGATACAGATCACTGGCTGGCTCATGTGTGGGTGTATTTGTGGGTCTGGGAGAAGGGGTGTGTGTGTGACAATGCACTGCCATTTGGCTGTGACTTGTCGTGCAGTGCATCCCTGGCTTTATGGAAGCAGGCCAAAATGAATTGACAACTCAAATTATTGTGCGGGCCAGATAGAAATGTGTTAGGATTCGGCCCGCATGCCTTGTGTTTGACACGTGTAGGGCAGCCCAACCCCCGAAGTGACTCTTCTTATCAACTGTATGCAAGAATTTCCTCTGTGTTGTCTTAGGAATTCCGCAGTCCATTGTCTCACCTCTGAGAAGCAGCGGTTACATCATATAAGTCTGATATCTGATTGGAGGTTAACTGTACAGTAATACTATTGGTCGACAACTCAGATTTGGATTCCAAACAACTGAAATGCTTACAAAAGGGCATTAGATGCATTGTGCTTTCTGTTATGTTCCTGACCTGCTTTGGTGACATACTCTCTCTCAATTTCTTTCTTTTTCTCTCCCTCTCCCATGTGCTATAGGCCATGGCACAATCGATGGTTTCTTTGTCTCTCTCTCTCTCTCTTTCTCTGTGACCATGCTTTGAACAATGCCTTGTACTGCTTGTTAATGCTTTGTAACTTAAGATGTATGCCTTGTATATGAATCCATTAATTTTACAAAGGGCTAATTACATATTACATGTCGCATGTTGGTGTCACTTAGAAATGTCCTTGTTTTTGAAAGAAAATCACATTTTTTTGTCCATTAAAATAACATATTGATCAGAAATACAGTGTTGACATTGTTGATGTTGTAAATGACTTTTATAGTTGGAAACGGCAGATTTTTTATGGAATATCTACAAAGGCATACAGAGGCCCATTGTCAGCAGCCATCACTCCTGTGTTCCAATGGCACGTTGTGTTAGCTAATCCAGGTTTATCATTTTAAAAGGCTAATTGATCATGAGAAAACCCTTTTGCAATTATGTTAGCACAGCTGACAACTGTTGTACTGATTAAAGAAGCAATAAAACTGGCTTTTAGACTAGTTGAGTATCTGGAGCATCAACATTTGTGGGTTCGATTACAGGCTCAAAACAGCCCGAAGCAAAGAACTTTCTTCTGAAATTCGTCAGTCTATTCTTGTTCTGAGAAATGAAGGCTATTCCATGCGAGAAATTGCCAAGGAACTAAAAATCTCATACAACGCTGTGTACTACTCCCTTCACAGAACAGCACAAACTGGCTCTAACCAGAATAGAAAGAGGATAGAAGCAGTCAGCTGGTGTTCTGTCTATAATGGAGTGGCCAACCCAGATCTCAACCCTTTTCAGTTGTTATGGGAACAGCTTGACCGTATGGTATGTAAGAAGTGCCCATCAAGCCAATCCAACTTGTGGGTGGTGCATCAGGAAGCATGGGGTGAAATCTCTTCAGATTACCTCAACAAATTGACAACTAGCATGCCAAAGGTCTGCAGGGCTTAAATTGCTTCAAATGGAGGTTTCTTTGACGAAAGCAAAGTTTGAAGGACACAATTATTATTTAAGTTAAAAATCATTATTTATAACCTTGTCAACGTCTTGACTATACATTGCCTTGCGAAAGTATTCGGCCCCCTTGAACTTTGCGACCTTTTGCCACATTTCAGGCTTCAAACATAAAAATATAAAACTGTATTTTTTGTGAGGAATCAACAACAAGTGGGACACAATCATGAAGTGGAACGACATTTATTGGATATTTCAAACTTTTTTAACAATCAAAAACTGAAAAATTGGGAGTGCAAAATTATTCAGCCCCCTTAAGTTAATACTTTGTAGCGTCAACTTTTGCTGCGATTACAGCTGTAAGTCGCTTGGGGTATGTCTCTATCAGTTTTGCACATCGAGGGACTGACATTTTTTCCCATTCCTCCTTGCAAAACAGCTCGAGCTCAGTGAGGTTGGATGGAGAGCATTTGTGAACAGCTGTTTTCAGTTCTTTCCACAGATTCTCGATTGGATTCAGGTCTGGACTTTAACTTGGCCATTCTAACACCTGGATATGTTTATTTTTGAACCATTCCATTGTAGATTTTGCTTTATGTTTTGGATCATTGTCTTGTTGGAAGACAAATCTCCGTCCCAGTCTCAGGTCTTTTGCAGACTCCATCAGGTTTTCTTCCAGAATGGTCCTGTATTTGTCTCCATCCATCTTCCCATCAATTTTATCCATCTTCCCTGTCCCTGCTGAAGACAAGCAGGCCCAAACCATGATGCTGCCACCACCATGTTTGACAGTGGGGATAGGGGTTCAGGGTGATGAGCTGTGTTGCTTTTATACCAAACATAACGTTTTGCATTGTTGCCAAAAAGTTCAATTTTGGTTTCATCTGACCAGAGCACCTTCTTCCACATGTTTGGTGTGTCTCCCAGGTGGCTTGTGGCAAACTTTAAACGACACTTTTATGGATATCTTTAAGAAATGGCTTTCTTCTTGCCACTCTTCCATAAAGGCCAGATTTGTGCAATATACGACTGATTGTTGTCCTATGGACAGAGTCTCCCACCTCAGCTGTAGATCTCTGCAGCTCATCCAGAGTGATCATGGGCCTCTTGGCTGCATCTCTGATCAGTCTTCTCCTTGTATGAGCTGAAAGTTTAGAGGGACGGCCAGGTCTTGGTAGATTTGCAGTGGTCTGATACTCCTTCCATTTCAATATTATCGCTTGCACAGTGCTCCTTGGGATGTTTAAAGCTTGGGAAATATTTTTGTATCCAAATCCGGCTTTAAACTTTTTCACAACAGTATCTCGGACCGGCCTGGTGTGTTCCTTGTTCTTCATGATGCTCTCTGTGCTTTTAACGGACCTCTGAGACTATCACAGTGCAGGTGCATTTATACGGAGACTTGATTACACACAGGTGGATTGTATTTATCATCATTAGTCATTTAGGTCAACATTGGATCATTCAGAGATCCTCACTGAACTTCTGGAGAGAGTTTGCTGCACTGAAAGTAAAGGGGCTGAATAATTTTGCACGCCCCAATTTTTCAGTTTTTGATTTGTTAAAAAAGTTTGAAATATCCAATAAATGTCGTTCCACTTCATGATTGTGTCCCACTTGTTGTTGATTCTTCACACAAATATACAGTTTTATATCTTTATGTTTGAAGCCTGAAATGTGGCAAAAGGTCGCAAAGTTCAAGGGGGCCGAATACTTTCGCAAGGTACTGTATTTCCTATTCATTTTGCAACTCAATTCATGTAGGTTTTCATGGGAAACGAGGACATTTCTAAGTGACCCCAAACTTTGGAATGGTAGTGTATATACAGTGCATTCGGAAAGTATTCAGACCCCTTGACTATTTCCACATTTTATTACATTACAGATTTATTCTCAAATGTATTAACTTGTTTTATCCCTCATCAATCTACACACAATACCCCATAATGACAAAGCAAAACAGGCTTTTAGACATTTTTGCAAATGTATTAAAAATAAAACTGCAATATTACATTTACATAAGTACTTAGTACTTTGTTGAATGACCTTTGGAGGCGATTACAGCCTCATATCTTCTTGGGTATGACGCTACACGTTTTGCATACCTGTATTTGGGGAGTTTCTCTTATTCTTCTGTTAGCTAGCTAGCTCATTAACTTTAACTATTTTACAGTAAGGAAAATAGTACTTTAACATATATTACAGCATCTCTGCTGTAAATCAAAAGTACAGTATAATGCTGTAAAATTACAGTGAAATTCTCCCTGAAACCTAAATGTATGAAAAACAATACATTTGCGCATAAAATACATTGATTCAAATTGTAACAATATTATCAACAAATTAACAACATAATTGACAATGGAAGTAACAACAGATGAACGGATGTTCTCCGCATCTGGGGTTCCCACCATGTAGCATGGAGGAGGTGTGATGGTGTGGGGGTGCTATGCTGGAGACAATGTCTGTTATTTATTTCGAATTCAAGGCACACTTAACCAGCATGGCTATCACAGCATTCTGCAGTGATACGCCATCCCATCTTGTTTCCGCTTAGTGGAACTATCATTTGTTTTTCAACAGGACAATGACCCAATACACCTCCATGCTGTGTAAGTGCAATTCAACCAAGAAGGAGAGTGATGGTGCTGCATCAGATGACCTGGCCTCCACAATCACAAAACCTCAACCCAATTGAGATGGTCTGGGATGAGTTGGACCACAGAGAGAAGGAAAAGCAGCCAACAAGTGCTCAGCATATGTGGGAAGACTGTTGTAAAAGCATTCCAGGAGAAACTGGTTGAGAGAATGCCAAGACTGTGCAAAGCTGTCATCAGGGCAAGTGTGGCTACTTTGAAGAATATTAAATCTATTTTGATTTGATTAACACTTTTTTGGTTACCACATCATTCCATGTTTGTTATTTCATAGTGTTGATGTCTTTACTATTATTCTACAACTTAGAAAACAGTTTTAAAAAATACAGAAAACCCTTGAATGAGTAGGTGTGTCCAAACTTTTGACTGGTACTGTATGTAATCAAATAAGAGCATCATTATAACACTAATTTAAAAAACAATATTGTGTGCCTGTGTGTGGGGGGGGTGTGGGGAAGAGAGACATAGAGAGAGATGGAGTTAAAATTGGATCAGGGGCAACTCTATTCGGGGTAAGGGGGTTCAATGTAGGGATTGAGAACAGCTGGCTTCCTCTGGGCCACCATGTCATGCAGCTGCTCTCTCACTCCCTCCGTTGATAATAATGCTGTGTTCAAAAAAACTGGGAACTTGGAAATCTCTGACTTCCGACTTCAGTGCGTTCAAGATAACTGGGAACTCGGTCAAAACGAGATCCAGTTGGGAAAAATGGTTTTGAAAGTTCATTCAACTTGGAATTGCTAGTTGGACACTGGCATATTTCTAGAGCTCCGTAACGATGGTACCATTCACATTAATGTAGAAGTGTTTAGAAACGTATTCTATTCTCATTTACAATAAAAGTGACTCCAAACTGACACAATACATGATTTAGCATTCAGTTCTATTGGGCACAAAATAATCTGAAAACAAACAGCAATGTATGCAACAAATTTGTACAGTCACAAGCTTGATGTAGTCATTGTGTGCTATGAATGTGGAACCAAATACTTAACATTTAACTACTTTTATACACATACTGTCACGAACCTTGCCGAAGATGGTGCCTCTTCCTGTTCGGGCGGTGCTCGGCGGTCGTCGTCACTGGCCTATTAGCTACCATCGATTCCCTTTCCGTTTGTTTTGGGTTATTGGGTAATTGGGTACACCTGTTTTGTATTTTTCCTTCCTGGGTTATCGCATTTCCAGCTCGGGGATGATGATGGAGTGTGACCGCGTTAACGCCGTGCGTAATTGTCCGACTCCGACCACGGTAAAGGAGGTGCAGCGGTTTTTAGGGTTTGCCAATTACTACCGGAGGTTTATCCGGGGTTTTGGCCAAGTAGCGGCGCCCATTACCTCACTGCTGAAGGGGGGACCGGTGCGTTTGCAGTGGTCAGCAGAGGCTGATGGAGCCTTCAACCAGTTGAAGGCACTGTTCACTGGGGTTCCCGTGTTGGCGCATCCGGACCCTTCGTTAGCATTCATAGTGGAGGTGGATGCGTCCGAGGCTGGGGTTGGAGCCGTGCTGTCTCAGCGCTCGGGCACGCCACCGAAGCTCCGTCCCTGCGCTTTCTTTTCTAAGAAGCTGGGTCCAGCGGAGCGGAACTATGATGTGGGGGACCGGGAGTTACTAGCTATGGTAAAAGCCCTGAAAGTGTGGAGACACTGGCTAGAGGGGGCTAAACACCCTTTTCTCATCTGGACTGACCACCGTAATCTGGAGTATATTCGAGCAGCGAGGAGACTGAATCCACGTCAGGCTAGGTGGGCCATGTTCTTTACACGTTTTAGATTTACGATCTCTTACAGACCAGGTTCCCTCAACACTAAGGCCGACGCGCTGTCCCGTCTCTATGACACCGAGGACTGGTCCATCGAACCCACTCCCATCCTTCCAGCCTCTCGGCTGGTGGCCCCAGTGGTATGGGAGGTGGACGCGGACATTGAGCGGGCGTTGAGGGTTGAACCTGCGCCTACACAGTGTCCGACTGGTAGAAGTTACGTACCGCTTGGTGTCCGTGATAAGTTGATTCGGTGGGCCCACACACTACCGTCTGCGGGTCATCCGGGGATTGATAGGACAGTGCGGGGTCTTAGGGGGAAATACTGGTGGCCCACCTTAGCTAGGGATGTGAGGCTCTATGTCTCTTCCTGTTTGGTATGCGCCCAGAGTAAGGCTCCTAGGCACCATCCTAGAGGGAAGTTACAGCCCCTCCCGGTTCCACAACGGCCATGGTCCCATCTCTCGGTAGATTTCCTTACTGATCTTCCCCCATCTCAGGGGAACACTATCGTTCTGGTCGTTGTGGATCGGTTCTCTAAGTCCTGCCGTCTCCTCCCATTGCCTGGTCTCCCTACGGCCCTACAGACTGCAGAGGCTCTATTTACCCACGGCTTCCAGCACTATGGGGTTCCAGAGGATATCGTCTAAGATCGGGGTTCCCAGTTCACGTCTCGGGTTTGGAAGTCGTTTATGGAGCGTCTGGGGATCTCAGTCAGCCTACCTCTGGTTATCACCCCGAAAGTAATGGGCAGGTGGAGAGAGTAAACCAGGAAGTGGGCAGGTTTCTGAGGTCGTATTGCCAGGACCGGCCAGGAGAATGGGCGAGGTACGTCCCGTGGGCAGAGTTAGCCCAGAACTCTCTTCGGCATTCGTCCACGAATATGTCGCCATTCGAATGCGTACTGGGCTACCAGCCAATCCTGGCTCCGTGGCATCAGAGTCAGACCGAGGCTCCTGCGGCGGAGGAGTGGGTACAGCGCTCTAGAGAGACCTATCGGGCAGTCCAGGATTCTCTCAGGCAGGCCAGTGAACGGCAGAAGAGAGACGCTGACCGCCACCACAGCGAGGCCCCGGTGTTCACACCAGGGGACAGGGTCTGGCTCTCAACCCGAAACCTGCCCCCCCGCCTGCCTTGCCGGAAGCTGGGGCCGCAGTGTGTGGGGCCATTTAAAGTCCTGAGGAGGATAAACGAGGTGTGTTATAGATTGCAACTTCCCTCTTATTATCGTATTAACCCCTCATTTCATGTGTCTCTCCTCAGGCCGGTGGTAGCTGGTCCCCTACAAGACAGTGAGGTACCGGAGGTCCCTCCACCCCCTCTGGACATCGAGGGGTCCCCGGCGTACACAGTACGAGCTATTCTGGACTCGAGACGCCGGGTGAGGGACCTGCAGTACCTCGTGGACTGGGAGGGGTACGGTCCGGAGGAGAGGTGCTGGGTACCGGGGAGAGACATTTTAGATCCTTCCCTCTTGAGGGATTTCCATCGCCTCCACCCGGATCGCCCTGCTCCTCGTCCTCCGGGTCGTCCTCGAGGCTGGGGTCGGCGCGCTACGGGAGCCGCGCGTCGGGGGGGGGTGGTACTGTCACGAACCTTGCTGAAGATGGTGCCTCTTCCTGTTCGGGCGGTGCTCGGCGGTCGTCGTCGTCGCCGGCCTATTAGCTACCATCGATTCCCTTTCCGTTTGTTTTGGGTTATTGGGTAATTGGGTACACCTGTTTTGTATTAGGGTTTGTTTGTAGGGTATTTAAGGGCACTAGGCCCGCTGGGTATTTGTGCGGGCTTGTTTGTGTTACTGTGTGTTTGATGGTGTGAGTTATTCGTGTATTTATTCTCCGGACTATTTTATCCTGTTGTTTGGACTGGCAACTTATATACGCCCTGTGTGTTGGCGTGACTGTTTTGTTGCGCTGGGGAATACATTTGAAAGAAAGACTGAACCCTGCTCCCTGCGCCTGATTCCACCCACCACTCCTAGTTGATCGTAACACATACATGTTAACTTGTCTCAATACTCTTGGTCCCCTAAAATGGGGGGACTATGTACAAAAAAGGCTGTGATCTCTAAACGGTTCCACCTATATGGATTAAACTAACCTCAAATGAATGATGACAATCTGCACATTAACTTCATAGTCATTGTTTGATTTCAATTCCAAACGTTTGGAGTATAGAGACAAAATAAGGAAAAATGCTTCACACGGAGGGCACTGTCATTCATATCATAGGCCTAACAGTACTGTAGAGCTCTTTGTGCTTAAACACAATATAGATGGATCGCCCTGATCGCCCCAACCAAACATACCAGACTCGGCTTTATGATCTTAGTGAAACATTCATTAGGTGTGTTAGGCCACGGCCAGAGTGACAACCAACAGTAGGGCAGACCCCCATGACCAGGACTGAGCAGCCCTGCAGCTAGGTATTGCCTAAATAGGTATCTACCCTGACGCGGGCATGTTTTCAATACAGACTCCTTTTGTCGTTCAGCATTCCATTTAAGGTATCGAGACCTTGTGGAATTTGCACAGTATACCCTTAATCTTGTAATAAACAGAATATAGTTATAAATAACTTGACATTTCTGCCATCTATTGTGACATTGTGACAAATAACCAACCTTCCAATTAATGGCAATGCTTTTCTTAGCTGCTATGAATTCTAGGTTATACAATTTATTCTGATAGTCTCCAGTATCAACATTTCCAAGCAACAAAAACAAGGAGAAGGGAGAATGTGTAGACATGCTGGGATAAAAGAACATACTCTTTGCCAGAATTCAAACAGCCTTCACAAGAGCATAACATATGCAAATATATCACCTTTTGTGTTTTACACCTCCAGCAGAGACATTACATTTCTGTGTGAATGATATTCAGTTTAACTGGCATATAGTATTATCAATGGATGGTCTTAAAACTGCATTAATTTATGTTTGAGATTATATGAACATGACTGGGCATTCAAACATATCTGTAGCTATTCATAATCATCAATAGCGTCTCCCAGGTCTTCCTCAAATTTTAATTTGACATGTTTTGTGTCATTGAGAAAAGCATCCATCAACCCTTGATACAGTTTTGAAATCAACTTTAGAGGTTTGTCAGACTCCCTTAAAATAGTTCAAACATTTGAAGCTTCTGGCTTGTCTAGTGTTTGCTGCACAGAGAGAATAAAGTGTTGCATCTGCAAAAGTTCACCTTAGTGCCGCCACAGACTGGTCTTCCCTGGTTGACTGACCCTGTTGAGAGCCCTGTCACCATCTGATCCTGCTAAGAATGAATATAATCAATGTTTCAATAATTGAAATGACCATTATTCCCAGATCCCAGGATAGCTTTAAGCTTAAACTGCTGTCATGTATCTACTGTAGGCCTACACATCAACTCAAGATGGAACTTTATCATTCACTGATTGTTATAATATACTGCAAAATTCACCTGAGCTCTGGACGCTTGTCTTCCCTGGCTGTCTGACCCTGCTGGGACACCAGTCGCCATCGATACTGCTAAGACATGATGAGCATAGTGTTGTGTAGTGTGTACTGACAGTGCACAATGACATTGAAGCCTGTAGAGCTGTTTATGCCGTGTAAGTGTGAAAAATAGGGAATTAGTTAGGGAAATTGGCAGATCAATAACTTTACATTGCTATACTGACTCTAATAAAAAGAACGTACATTGCGCGACATGGAGCAGCGGGAGGCCTGAGAGCTGGATGTCAGGGGTCGTGTGTGACTGAGAGAAATGTTATTTCTGCTAGTCTACACAATGTTTCATTCCACTCATTTAGTTAACAGTGTTTTACATCTCCTTTGCCCCTGTTAATTTAATGTTTTTTTAAATATTCTGTTTCAGTAGATTATCTGAACTATTCTCTATGTAATAGATTTAGCACATCATGCGATTGCTCTGCACTATAATACTCTCAACATGGTTTTGTGATCACAGCACCTTCGCTACAGCTATTCCTAGTGTTTTGTTCTCTTTACTCTAACAGGACAACACACATTTTTTAAAACTAATATGCTTTGATGTGTTTTCTCAAGACCTATCTGTGTTCCCATGTTCCTCATCTCAGTAAAAATAGTATTCCATCAATTATATAGTGTGTACCCTGCAACATATTTCCCTTTCCTTTCAACACTGTGCTCCCTCTCAACTCCACCCCTCCGTTTTTATCTCTCCCAGTCCTGGGTTCTCTGATAAACATGCATTTTCACCCGCTGTGCTTCCCTCATGCGAGACCCTGCTATAAATGTTATTGAGTTTTCAGTCATGACAACCGTATTCCAGTGATAAGGAGGATAATGAACATGCTTCCCTCTTTTTCAGTGGACAATTAGAAGCATGTACTTTTTAGATTCTCCTAAAAATGTATCAATGTCACAAATGTATATTTTCAAGGCTTGAGGCAAATGAAATAATATAACAAAACAGAACAAATCTTACAATCATTTACACAGAATCCACATTCTGGTGCCTTGACCTTTTGTCCTTTCCCTGACTTAAGTTTGACCTCCAAACAGGGAACACCAGCTGGACTAACTCCTGCTAATCATTAGTCTCCATTGCCAGTTTAGCATTAGCATTGAAGCTAACTCTAGCTAATTGTGGTATTTACAAGATAGCATCTATTCTGCTCTGTAATTAGCCATCACAGGGATGCTCTCTTTGTACAGACCTGAGTGTGTGACATCAAAGAACCGCCCGTGTACACTCCGTGCCAGTTGTCCAGGTATCGTTCACCCACAGTTTTTTTACAAGCTTTGCAGTGCACAGCTAAAGGCTAATCACATTGAATCATGCGGTTTTAAGGATGTTCTCGTTGACATTTTCATGAAATCTTCTTTGATAAATGATGTTCTGCAGGTCCCTTGCCCTTTTAGAGGAGAATTGGACAGGAAAATGGATTGTGGCTCACACGCTTTGTAGAAAGACCTGGTAGAGGAAGTTGTCTAAATGTCACGTTCAACATGTAAATGGTCATGGGACATGCTATACAGTATCGTTAATCCAGAATAATACCAATTAACATACTAAAATATACTACAGGTATGCAAAACCAATGACATAAACACATATTTCTTGATTCAGGATAGGCAGGAATGGCACATAGAGACTGAATGCCATTAGTCAAGCTGCAAATATGTGACTGTGAATCTGTCATCCTCCGACATTCTCCTCTATAGGCTTGTAAGGCCGACGACAGCAAGGCTTTCTCCAAATGCAGTAAAAAGTGCTATAGGTCTGAGAAAGAGAGAATGAGAAAAAGCAGGAGAGAGGGAAGTACTGTAAGAGATAGATTGACAAGAATGGAGGGACCAATATGCAAAGGAAAGGACAGAGGGAGAAAGGTGAGAGTCAGAGATGGAAAAATCTCCAAAAAGGAATGGAGATCGAGAGATTAAGTGTGAAAGTGAAAATGAAAAGGAGCTGCCTGCTTCGCCTACTGAAGTAGCAGTAGACCAAGGGCACTGACATAACTGACTCCATAAATCAAAGTGCCCTGGATTATGACACACACACACTCTTGTGCATGAACATGCACACAAAGCAATTAAGAGACCAGAGCCTGGTTTGGGAAAAAGAGAGGGAGAACAGATGTTGTGTCTGTAAAAAGAAAGCCATGAATTGAGAGAAGAGGGATAGATAGCAAGAGAGAGAAATAAAAGATAGAGATGGGCTAAAATACAGACCCTGGGGAGGAAGCAGGGCCTGTTATTAAAAGGAAACTTCATGATTTTGGCAATGAGGCCAATGAGGAGGGCCTCCAGTAACATCGACGGGGCTGAAGGGGAGCGTGTCGAGAGTTTCAAGTTCCTTGATGTCCACATCACCATCAAACTATCATAAAGAGGGCACAACAACACATTTCCCCCTTCAGGAGACAGAAAAGATTTGGTATGGGTCCCCAGATCCTCAAAAAGTTCTACAGCTGCACCATCAAGAGCATCCTAACGGGTTTCATCACCGCCTGGTTGCATCACGTCTGACCGTAAGGAGCTACAGAGGGTAATGCGTATGGCCCAGTTCATCACTGGGGCCAAGCTTCCTGCCATCCTGGACCTATTTACTAGGCGGTGTCAGAGGAAAGCCCACAAAATTGTCAGGGACTCCAGCCGTTTATGTCACAGACTGTTTTCTCTGCTACCACACGGCAAGCGGCAAGGGAGCGCCGGGTCTAGGACCAAAAGGCTCCGTAACAGCTTCTACCCCCAAGCCATAATGGCCACCGGACAATTTACATTGACCCCCCCCCCCCGCCCGTTTGTTTTGTACACTGCTACTCACTGTTTATTATCTATGCATAGTCACTTCACCCCTACCTACAGTTGAAGTTGGAAGTTTATATACCTTAGCAAAATACATTTAAACTCATTTTTTCACAATTCCTGACATTTAATCCTAGTAAAAATTCCCTGTTTTAGGTCAGTTAGGATCACCAATTAATTTTGAAATGTCAGAATAATAGTAGAGAGCATGATTGATTTCAGCTTTAATTTCTTTCATCACATTCCCAGTGGGTCAGAAGTTAACACACACTCAGAATTGGTAGAATTGTCTTTAAATTGTTTAACTTTGTTGTTCTGCGATTGATTTGCACTTTTCGAACCAAAGTACGTTCATCTCTAGGAGACAGAAGGCTTCTCCTTCATGAGTGGTATGACGGCTGTGTGGTCCCATGGTGTTTATACTTGCGTACTATTGTTTGTACAGATGAATGTGGTACCTTCAGGCGTTTTAATATTGCTCACAAGGATGAATCAGACTTGTTGAGGTTTACAATTGTTCTTCTGAGGTCTTGGCTGATTTCCTTGGATTTTCCCATGATGTCAAGTGAAGAGGCAATGAGTTTAAAGGTAGGCCTTGAAATGCATCCACAGGTACACCTGCAATTGACTCAATTAGCCTATCAGAAGCTTCTAAAGCCATGACATCAAGAAAGCATTTCACAGTAAGGTCTACACTTGTTGTAAATCAAATCAAAATCAAATTTTATTTGTCACATACACATGGTTAGCAGATGTTAAATGCGAGTGTAGCGAAATGCTTGTGCTTCTAGTTCCGACAATGCAGTGATAACCAACAAGTACTCTAACTAACAATTCCAAAACTACTGTCTTATACACAGTGTAAGGGGATAAGGAACATGTACATAAGGATATATGAATGAGTGATGGTACAGAGCAGCATACAGTAGATGGTATCGAGTACAGTATATACATATGAGATGAGTGTGTAGGCAAAGTAAACAAAGTGGCATAGTTAAAGTGGCTAGTGATACATGTGTTACATAAGGATGCAATCGATGATGTAGAGTACAGTATATACATATGCATATGAGATGAATAATGTAGGGTAAGTAACATTATATAAGGTAGCATTGTTTAAAGTGGCTAGTGATATATTTACATCATTTCCCATCAATTCCCATTATTAAAATGGCTGGAGTTGGGTCAGTGTCAATGACAGTGTGTTGGCAGCAGCCACTCAATGTTAGTGGTGGCTGTTTAACAGTCTGATGGCCTTGAGATAGAAGCTGTTTTTCAGTCTCTCGGTCCCAGCTTTGATGCACCTGTACTGACCTCGCCTTCTGGATGATAGCGGGGTGAACAGGCAGTGGTTCGGGTGGTTGATGTCCTTGATGATCTTTATGGCCTTCCTGTAACAATGGGTGGTGTAGGTGTCCTGGAGGGCAGGTAGTTTGCCCCCGGTGATGCGTTGTGCAGTCCTCACTACCCTCTGGAGAGCCTTACGGTTGAGGGCGGAGCAGTTGCCGTACCAGGCGGTGATACAGCCCGCCAGGATGCTCTCGATTGTGCATCTGTAGAAGTTTGTGAGTGCTTTTGGTGACAAGCCGAATTTCTTCAGCCTCCTGAGGTTGAATAGGCGCTGCTGCGCCTTCTTCACGACGCTGTCAGTGTGAGTGGACCAATTCAGTTTGTCTGTGATGTGTATGCCGAGGAACTTAAAACTAGCTACCCTCTCCACTACTGTTCCATCGATGTGGATAGGGGGTGTTCCCTCTGCTGTTTCCTGAAGTCCACAATCATCTCCTTAGTTTTGTTGACGTTGAGTGTGAGGTTATTTTCCTGACACCACACTCCGAGGGCCCTCACCTCCTCCCTGTAGGCCGTCTCGTCGTTGTTGGTAATCAAGCCTACCACTGTTGTGCCGTCCGCAAACTTGATGATTGAGTTGGAGGCGTGCGTGGCCACGCAGTCGTGGGTGAACAGGGAGTACAGGAGAGGGCTCAGAACGCACCCTTGTGGGGCCCCCGTGTTGAGGATCAGCGGGGAGGAGATGTTGTTGCCTACCCTCACCACCTGGGGGCGGCCCGTCAGGTAGTCCAGTACCCAGTTGCACAGGGCGGGGTCGAGACCCAGGGTCTCGAGCTTGATGACGAGCTTGGAGGGTACTATGGTGTTGAATGCCGAGCTGTAGTCGATGAACAGCATTCTCACATAGGTATTCCTCTTGTCCAGGTGGGTTAGGGCAGTGTGCAGTGTGGTTGAGATTGCATCGTCTGTGGACCTATTTGGGCGGTAAGCAAATTGGAGTGGGTCTAGGGTGTCAGGTAGGGTGGAGGTGATATGGTCCTTGACTAGTCTCTCAAAGCACTTCATGATGACGGAAGTGAGTGCTACGGGGCGGTAGTCGTTTAGCTCAGTTACCTTAGCTTTCTTGGGAACAGGAACAATGGTGGCCCTCTTGAAGCATGTGGGAACAGCAGACTGGTATAGGGATTGATTGAATATGTCCGTAAACACACATTGTATTCGGCACATGTGACAAATAACGTTAGATTTTTATTTGATCTACTTACCCAGCCATCTGAACTTGTGCAGTTTGAAGGAAGTTGCTGACTAGCATTAGTGCAATGACTATGTGTAGCATGCTAGCAGATACCCATAGACTTCCAGTCATTGCACTAATGCTAGTTAGCATTGGGAAATGGAGATACCTAGTCAATTGTACAACTGAATGACTTCAACTGAAATGTGTCTTCTCTGAATCATAGAGGTGTGGGGGGCTGCGTTAATTTAAATCTACACGGCACCCAGGGAACAGTGGGTTAACTGCCTTGCTGATGGGCAGAATGACATATTTTACCTTGTCAGCTCGGGATTCGATCCAGCAACGTTTCAGTTACTGGCCCAACTCTCTAAAAACTAGGCTACTGCCCCATTTGCTCGCATAACTACCTCTAACTTCCTTCATGCTGACCACAGAAACATACAAATAGTATCCACAAGGTTATCTGAGAAAGATAAAGGGCCTCATTGCCCATATCCCGAGATATCCCTTGAAGAGACGAGGGAATGAATAAGAACAAGACTGTGTTTGTGTGTGTGTGTTTCTGTGTTTCGTATCTGTGGAGATTGAGAGTCACATAACCACATGCCACTTGAGGACTCATGGGAGAGTGGCAGGTGACATGTACTTGAGCTGGACCAGGTGGCCCCAGTAGAGTCTGTATGCTATGGACTGTTTTCTGCTCCATACATCTGGTTATCATTCATATTCAATTTAATTAATAAATTGGACCGCAACCTAACCAATCCCTCTTCAACGTCCCAAACTTAACCTCAACTGCTCCACTTCATCTTATATACCTTAACTCATCTAATGATGATAAAATATATAAAAATATCTTGCATATCTTAATTTATTTCCAGATTTACAAATAATATGCATAATAATGTAGGCCTGATCACTGAAAACGATAATACAGCCTATAGGGAGGAGGCCTGGCAGTCTGGTGCCAGGACAACATCGTGGACTACAAGAAAAGGAGGGCCGAACAGGCCCCCATTAACATCAATGGGGCTGTGGTCTTCAAATGGTCACTGTACCTTCTCATAAAATCCTCTTCAAGCCAACAATGGCCAGTCTCTTATTCCCCAAATAAATCCTTCTGATATTACAGCGAACTCCTCTCCTAAGATAACTTCCATCATTAAATATTATGGCACAGTCGATACGGTATACGAACTGCTGTTGCATTTTTTATAATTGCAATGTGACAGGATTAAATGCAAGGCTTGATGTCATTATGCAATATGTCAAGCATGAAATCCTAATGCTACACGTACCTGCTACACGTACATGCTACACGTATGAGGGGCTGCTGTGAAACGTCTGGGTTGCGGCAAACTGCCCAGACAGAGGAATGTCACTGGATTGGCTGTTATTTATCGCTGTGACATCTGGGATACCATGTGGGCCCCGAGGTGGGCGCCAAACAACCACTATTTATCACTCGGTAACACTGTTGACCTGTGCGTTACAGGTAGCCGCAATCGCCGGGTGAGAGTAGTAGCCCCCGGAAAGGCTGTGGGGGTATTGTGTGGGCAGAGCCTAGCTATTTCTATCCAACTTCATATCGTGTTGTGTAATGCACTCAATACGGAATATCTGGTTGTGTATTTTAGAGAGCTGTAGAGCAAAGGCTGTTCATCATTGCTCGCAGGCAATGAGGCAGTATGTGTTGGTCTTGTTTTCAGCTATAAATAGCAGGACTTGTATGTTATTTTAGATCATGATATGAACAGTTCATGTACCATTGTATGAGTATGAGAAGTGACTGGATATTTGGAATGTTTATGATGAATGTGCACTTGTGACGACCCGAGTTCAATCCCGGATCTCCTCACACCACAAGACGGTGTTAGCCAGGTGAGCTAAAGCCTAGGCATTAGCTCCGGGACCCAGCACGTTTCCGAACTACCTACATTACACACTGAGAAATCTCTTGTAAAAGCACAACGTTTTGTGTGGGCAGCTCCACAACTGCTTATTCATGGTGACGTGTGGATCCAGCCCTTAGATATGCTGAGACTAGAGACATATCGACTGAGCACAACTGTGGTATTTAAAACCACCATCTCAGCATGGTGCACTCGTACGCTACAGGATGGCATCCCTCCTGTTCTGCTGTTCAGATATAGCATTGAAAATACCCATAGCCTAGGACAAGGGTCTCCAGCCCTTTCTAGCATGAGAGCTACTTTTAAAAAATTGTAACGCTGCTGGAAGTAGTGCACTGTTTTCTGGCAAAATACCTTGTAAAATAAAGGTTAATAAAATATAAATGTGATTTATTTTCCCAAATGATGTTTTCCCAGTTATATTTTAACCTGGTTTTAGATTTTGGGGGTTTTTCACTCTCAAAATTACAATTGTTCACAGAGAAACAACAAAATTGGAAGATTCTGAGTCCATATCAATGCTTAAATTACATCTGAAGACAACTTTTTTAGGTGTGGAAGAAAGCTAACACATTTTTGATTTGAGTGTAATTCCCCTTTAATTGCACATCTTGTTCTTTAATTGCGAATCGAGCAAGTGAGGATTGTGTCCTGTGCAACGTGTGGTCTAATGTGCCGGTCAAAGAGATGGTTCTGTACTGCTGCTGCTTATTTCATGGAAACGTTTACAAATAATAAATAATAGGTAAGAGTGATATATACGCTACCGTTCAAAAGTTTGGGGTCACTTAGAAATGTCCTTGTTTTTGAAAGATAAGCATATTTTTTGTTCCTTAAAATAACATCATATTGATCAGAAATACATTGTAGACATTGTTGATGTTGTAAATGACTATTGTAGCTGGAAACGGCTACAAACGGCTACAATTTTAATGGAATATCTACATTGTACAGAGGCCCATTATCAGCAACCATCACTCTTAGCACATTGTGTTAGCTAATCCAAGTTTTTTAATTTTAAAAGGCTAATTGATCATTAGGAAACCCTTTTGCAAATATGTTAGCACAGCTGAAAACTGTTGTACTGATTAAAGAAACAATAAAACTGTCCTTCTTTAAACTAGTTGAGTATCTGGAGCATCAACATTTGTGGGTTCGATTACAGGCTCAAAATGGCCAGAAACAAAGAACTTTCTTCTGAAACTCGTCAGTCTATTGTTTTTCTGAGAAATGAAGGCTATTCCATGCGAGAAATTGCCAAGAAACTGAAGATCTCATACAACGCTGTGTACTACTCCCTTCACAGAACAGCACAAACTGGCTTAACCAGAAAGGAAAGAGGAGTGGGAGGACCTGGTGAACAACTGAGCAAGAGGACAAGTACATTAGAGTGTCTAGTTTGAGAAACTGGTGCCTCACAAGTCCTCAACTGGCAGCTTCATTAAATAGTACCCGCCAAACACCAGTCTCAACAGTGAAGAGGCAACTCCGGGATGCTGGCCTTCTAGGCAGAGTTGTCAAGAAAAACCATATCTCAGGCTGGCTAATAAAAATAAAAGATTAAGATGGGCAAAAGAACACAGACACTGGAAAGTGTTATGGACAGACAAATCTAAGTTTGATGTGTTTTCGGATCACAAAGAGGAACATTCGTGAGACGCAGAAACAATTAAAAGATGTTGGAGGAGTGCTTGACGCCACCTGTCAAGCATGGTCTGGGGGTGCTTTGGTGGTGGTAAATTGGGAGATTTTTACTGGGTAAAAGGGATCTTGAAGAAGGAAGGATATCACTCCATTTTTCAATGCCATGCCATACCCTGTGGACGGCAGTTAATTGGAGACAATTTTCTCCTACAACAAGAACTATTTAGGGAAGAAGCAGTCAGCTGGTATTCTGTCTATAATGGAGTGGCCAGCACAGTCACTGGATCTCAACCCTATTGAGCTGTTGTGGGAGCAGCTTGACCGTATGGTAAGTAAGATGTGCCCATCAAGCCAATCCAACTTGTGGGAGGTGCTGCAGATTACCTCAACAAATTGACAACTAGAATGCCAAAGGTCTGCAAGGCTGTAACTGCTGCAAATGGAGGATTCCTTGACGAAAGCAGAGTTTGAAGAACACAATTATTAGTTCAATTAAAAATCATTATTTCTAACCTTGTCAACGTCTTGACTATATTTCCTATTCATTTTGCAACTCATTTCTAAATGACCCCAAACTTTTGAACGGTAGTGTTTGTTTATAAAAAATAAAAAACTGTTGCAAAACAAATAGTAGAATGGCAATTTATTTGTAAACACTTTTTTCCTGGGCTGCAGACAGTGGAATTTTGACAATCACACGTCCCACATCTCCCGCATATTAACCAATCAGTATCCAGGATCCAAACAACCCTTTTTTTAATACTGGTATTCCGTGCTCAAAATGTCTTTACTCCCTCTATATTCAGGCTGCTTCACTCCTTGTCCCTTTGATAACACCCCACTAGAGGGAAACAAATCAATGAGGAGAAGGGGAGGCACATTTTACACATCTATTGTTTTTAATCTCTTTTGCACACATCGGTGCAGGGAAATGAGCCTCTCGTCGTGGCCATCAATCAAAGTAATGGATATGAGTAAAACCACGCTGAGGAACTTAGTACTATAACCACACACCTGTCATCCACTCAGACAAAGACAGAGCTGCTGCTCCCTCTGATGAGTAGAGAAGTACCGTATGGGTCTCTAGGGGAGGCCTTGGTCCTGTTCAGTAGGGCACACCGTAGCAAAATGTTTGGGAAAGGATAATGAACAGTTCTTATTGGACACGTTCTGGTAGAAGCTCCCTGTTTCACTCTGTTTCAAGGAATTTCTTTCTGTTTTGCGCCTACTGAAAACAGCCCAGGTGAAACACGGACCCTTAGGGACCCCTGAGATTGATAACCAGAGCTGTACCCTGCCGTTGGTGCCGTACAATGGGGTGTGAGGATTTTGATAAAGGTCACAGAACGTCAGGTCTCAACTCGAGGGACAAAACGATGGAGGCTGTCCTTCAGCTAGAGAGCTCTGTCCTCCCTAGTGTGTACCCACTGAGACGCCACACCGTCAAGGACTCACGCATTACTAATTACAAAAGCAATCCCATCAGCACTCCAGGAATAGGCCGCCAGAGCCCCGACACTTCATTTTCCCAAAGTCACGGAGACGCAGGGGCATCGATCCGAAGCCGTCTTCCCACTGCCATCCCGCCTCCCTTCAAGCACCAATGGAGAGATGGATCCGAAGAATCAGCCTCAATAGACACCAACAGAATTCCTGTAAGTGATCCCAACTGCTCTCTGATTTGCTCCTAATGTTTCTCTGTTTAGATATACAGGTAGATGGATATAGACATGAACAGATGCTTTTAACTCCCTGAGCTATTGGAACCTCAAAAACACTTTTGATTAAATTCAAGTGTCTTATTCAAAATAGCTAAATATGGTCATTATGTTCCCATGCTGTATTCTCTCTACTCTCTACTCTCTCTACAGATTAGCCGCCAACAAGTGTGTTATACTACCCCGGCCGAGTTATGTTGGCTATGACAAATGAAGGAGATTGATGGCAATTCCACACTTTCATTTTTCTGTTTCGCGTAACCAATCCTCTCTCTATAGTGCTCGGTTGTGCGTACATGACTGTGAGGCTTAACGTTGAGAATGTGTATTACTCTCGCACATCAAAACTGAAGCCGATTTGTATTACATTTTTGTTATGATTATGAGCAAGTCATTCCGAGGAGAGATTCGAGTTCCAAGAGTGGACTTTAAACAGAACACTGAAGTCTATAAATCTAAGTGCTACCCCACGTAATCCATGAAGCGGTGTGTGAAGAAAAACAGACGCTCAGCCAGCACATGGATAGACCAGGCTTCATGGATATAGGAGAGAGTGGGGTAAGTGTGACCAAATACTTAGGAAGAGGTCATCATTTCATGGAGTCTGTGAAGGAAGAAACCACATTGTCAAAGTGGTTTCTTCCTTAAGTTAGGTCCGTGAAAAAAATGATTTTCTCAAAGTCAAATGAATTTGTGTTATAAGTTTCATGATTCTTGCATCTAAACCAAAGTATATCATTTTAAGATTGCTTATAGATTAGCTGGGGTCTCTGTTATTTACAATATGAGGTCCCAAACCTAGCTTGAAAGTGTATCCTCGTAGCTGTGTGGCCTAATATAGTCAAAATGTTTGACTTCGGGTAAGTTGAGCCAAAGGCCATGGGGTAAGTTGAGCCAAAGGCCATGGGGTAAGTTGAGCCAAAGGCCATGGGGTAAGTTGAGCCAAAGTCCATGGGGTAAGTTGAGCCAAAGGCCATGGGGTAAGTTGAGCCAAAGGCCATGGGGTAAGTTGAGCCAATGGCCGTTATACCCACAAATTATGATTACATTTTGTACGTTTTATGCAAAAACATGCATCGTTCTTTTTGCAATGTATCATGCAAATGAATTTAAGCCGTGTATTTGTCACCACTTCTGCCGAAGTCGTTGCCTCTCCTTGTTCGGGTGGTGCTCGGCGTTCGACGTCACCGGTCTTCTAGCCATCATTGATTCATTTTTCATTTTCCATTGGTTTTGTCTTGTCTTCCCACACACCTGTTTTCAATCCCATTCATTACCTGTTGTGTATTTAACCCTCTGTTTCCCCTCATGTCTTTGTCAGAGAATGTTTAATTGTCAGTGTTGTTATTTTATTTTGTTGTGTTGGTGCGCGACGGGGTCCTCATCATGCCCCGTGTATACAAACGTAAAACATGCAGGGGGTCTATCCCCCCTGGAGGTTCTTGAGAGAACAGCCAAGGAAGTGAGAGAAGGGAGGAAGTCCATTCAAGCAGCAGCAAAGGATGAACAAATAGACTGAAGGACACTGAAGTGGTACATTGAGAAAAAAATCAAACAAACATTCACCTGTGTGAAAGAGTGGATATGATAGAGTAGCAGAGACACACAAGGTCTTATCTGATGGAGTCTGAGCTTGCTAAACATACCCACGATTCTGGCGGACCAGTTTCATGGGTTTAGTCGGTCTCAAATGCAGAGAACTTGCCTACGAAAAGGCACATTGAAACAATGTCCATGTCCTAGACAACTGGTCAAGAAATGGAAGGGTACGTGATGTTAAACAGAGAGATCTACATCTGAATGTAGACATACATTTAATACATACAAAACGAAAGACATGCTACCTATCACCATTACAATAACAGGGGAGGTTAGCATTTTGGAGGGGGGTATGATATTTGTACGTCTGTAACTTTCTCACTCATCATTATTCACGATTATTTCAGGATTATCAGTAATCATGGTAGCATCCACATTAGTGTAGAAGTGTTTACAAACATATTCTATTCTTATTTCAAATAAATGTGACTCCAAAATAACATAATACATTATTTACCATTTATTTATATTTGGCACAAAATAATCTGAAACACAACCAAAACAAACAGCAAATGCATCCAACAAGTTTGTAGAGTGATTGAGAGAATGCCAACAGTTTGCAAAGATGTCATCAAGGCAAAGGGTGGCTACTTTGTACAATCTAAAATCTAAAATCTATTTTGATTTGTTTAACACTTTCTTTGGTTTCTACATGATTCCATATGTGTTATTTCATAGTTTGATGTCGTCACTATTATTCTACAATGTTGAAAATAGTCAAACTTGTACTGTACATGTAGGGTTAGGGTTAACAGTGAGTAGCCACAGCGTAAAAAAGGGGGGGGTCAATGCAAATAGTCTGGGTAGGCATTTAATCAGCTGTTTAGCAGTCTTATGGCTTGGGGCAGAAGCTGTTAAGAAGCCTTTTGGACCTAGACTTGGCACTCTGGTACCACCTGCCGTGCGGTAACAAAGAACAGTCTCAGACTAGTGTGGCTGGAGTCTTTGGCAATTTTTAGGGCCTTACTCTGACACCACCTGGTATAGAGGTCCTAGGTGGCAGTAAGCTTGGCCCCAGTGATGTACTGGGCCATATGCACTACGCTCTGTAATGCCTTGAGGTCGGAGGCTGAGCAGTTGCCATACCAGGCGGTGATGCAACCAGTCAGTATACTCTCGAAGGTGCATCTGTCAAACTTTTTTAGATCTGAGGACCCATGCCAAATCTTTTAGTCTCCTTTGGGGGAATAGGCATTGTTGTGCACTCTTCACGACTGTCTTGGTGTGTTTTGACCATGATAGTTTGTTGGTGATGTGGACACCAAAGAAGCTCTCAACCTGCTCCACTACAGCCCCATCGATGAGAATGTGGGCGTGCTCGGCCTTCCTTTTCCTGTAGTCTACGATCATCTCCTTTGTCTTGATCACGTTGAAGAAGAGGTTGTTGTCTTGAAGGAGAGGTTGTTGCCTCCTCCCTATAGGCTGTCACATCATTGTTAGCGATCAAACCTTCCACCCTTGTGTCATCGGCAAACTTAATGATGGTGTTGGAGTCGTGCTTGGCCACATAGTCATAGGTGAACAGGGAGTACAGGAGGGGACTAAGCACACACCCCTGAAGGGCCCCAGTGTTGAGGATCAGTGAGTCAGATATGTTGTTGCCTACCCTTACCACCTGGGGGCGGCCCGTCAGGAAGTCCAGGATCCAGTTGCAGAGGGAAGTGTTTAGTCCCAGGGTCCTTAGCTTAGTGATGAGCTTTGAAGGCACTATGGTGTTGAACGCTGAGCTGTAGTCAATGAACAGCATTCTCACGTAGGCGTTCCTTTTTTCCAGGTGGGAAAGGGCAGTGTTGAGTGCAATAGCGATTGCATCATCTGTGGATCTGTTGGGGCGGTATGAAAATTAGAGTGGGTCTAGGGTTTCTGGGATGATTGTGTTGATGTGAGCCATGACCAGCTTTTCAAACCACTTCATGGCTACAGATGTGAGATCTACGGTTCGGTAGTTTCGAAATGTTTGCTGTTCATTAAATGTGAAGACTGTTATATTATAAAATAAATTCTCTGGGTGTAATTATTGCATGACTAAACGAATCACGGAAGAGTAATTAACTAGGAAATTGAGGCACCACGGGAAAATGTTTAAAGACGTATTATTTCGGTTGCGTTTACCAGACTAAAGTATTTAAACAGCTGCAGACTGAATAATTGGTCTTTAGTTTGTAGGTTTCTTAACCATTAACCACGTTCTCTGGTCTTGTCCTTTGGTAGAGTTGTAGTTTAAACCATTCTGCAACATCCGGCTCATGCCTTAGTCTGCTTAGTCTATAGATTGGTAGCCATTTCAACGTGGGGACCCCATCCCTGCGTATTATTGACTAAATGTACATTTTGTCACGAGTCCTTTTATTAACTCTGTGGAAATGGATGCTCCATGACGTTTGAGTATAATGTCTGTGCTCATGGGGGTGTGGCCACTGACTTGGTTCAGGCTTAATATGAAAACAATTATCTCATTTAGAAGGCTAACATCACATGACATATTCTCACAAATAGTTTCATATTTAATCATACATGTTATACAACATTCCGATGCAACACTAATAACTGAGGAATGTACACATCCAGAGTTACAGTTATATTGGTCTACTGTCTTTCATGATGTCACACAATAAACTATCAAAATAAAGAGCGTCACACACGCCATATATCAACTCCCAGTAATTTATTGGGCATTTACCAATGTTTCAGTATCAATGTTTCGGCATGTGGAAATGCATGCCGAAACGTTGGTAAATACCCAATAAATTACTGGGAGTTTATATACGGAGTGTGCAACTCTCTTTATTTTGATAGTTTATAGATTTTTCGCCGTTAGTCAGCACCTCCACACAAACCAATTGTTCTGGGTGTTCTCCAGCTCATGAGTTTATTCTATGATGTCACACAATAAAACAACTCCGACATGATTGTCCTTTAAGTACCCACTGACTATTCAAATGGTTGGAATACAGAAATATTGTTACATTATTCAAACTTTTGAAGGTTACCGTTCTGCAAAGTCTTTCTCTGTGGTAACAAAGGGATTCTCAACTTTCATTTTGCAGAGTGGGGAAAGGAGTTTCGGTATTTACGACCGTCATAAACCTGTGGTGGGAAAGGGGGGGGCTATGATCCTCACCCAAAAGGTGAGAAGGGGTGTTGTATGTGGAGGATGAGGGCTGCAGTAGATATCTCAGATAGGGGGAGTGAGGCCTAAGAGGGTTTTCTAAATTATCATCAACCAGTGGGTCTTGCGGCGGGTATACAGAGATGACCAGTTTACAGAGGACTATAGAGTGCAGTGATGTGTCCTATAAGGAACATTGGTGGCAAATCGGATGGCCGAATGTTAAAGAACATCTAGCTGCTCGAGAGCACCCTTACCTGCCGATCTATAAATTATGTCTCTGTACTCTAGCATGGGTAGGATGGACATCTGAACCAGGGTTAGTTTGGCAGCTGGGGTGAAAGAGGGGCGAACGCGATAGCGGAAACCAAGTCTAGATGTAACTTTAGTCTGCAGCTTTAATATGTGCTGAGAGATGGACAGTGCACCGTTTAGCCATACTCCCAAGTACTTGTATGAGGTGACTACCTCAAACTCTTTCACGCCACAACATATTGACAAATTACGTTGAAGCAACATTGATTCAACCAGTGTGTGCCCAGTGGGTATAGCTCTCAAGTGCGTTTCCTTGTTTTTGAAACTCTGGGCACTTTTCACGACTTGCTGTGTGCAGGTTATGATGCCAACCTAGTGTAATTGGGACTATACAGCCCAAGGCTGCGGTTTAACAGAGTATTCCTACTACAAGAACACAAGAGAGACACATAGCGAGAGCATCATTTACCAATGCCAATGTCACTGGAAAATCTGAGTTAGTGTACATCCCGTAAATCAGAGTAAGGCTGAAGTTCTTTGTTGTTTCCACAACACAGAGTCAGGCAGAACCCATCGTAATTGTGTTAAAACAGCAGTAACCCCTTCGAGAGAGGCTGCTCTAAAATATCCTGATGGATAAATTAAGATCTTCATGCCATTGGGTAGGGGAGGAAGTTGGAGGCGGGGTGAGAGGGGAGGGGGTGGGTTGGTGGGTGAAGGGGATATGCAGTGTTATGGTCATTTTCCTAGAAGCATAACATCTGTTTTGAAATAGCTAATAGATTTCAGGAGTTCATGTGACTTTACATGAAGGCCTCTGTCTATTTATCAAAACAATATTTCCTAGAGGTCAAAGAGTTCTTCAGTTCACTGGTCATAATATGCTTTCCACATTATTAATTTAGGGAAGTATCAAACGTTATAAATGTAGCCCTCTTACCCCAACCCTATGACCTCAGTACACACTGCACTGAGGAAAAACATTTAACATACCCTCATTTGCACCTGTTATAAAACTAATGTTCAAACTATGTTTATTTTTCTCTCACATCTAGTTTGAATATATATGGCTTTGATCACTTTATTTATCTAACAACTTCATGTAGTATACAGCTTAGAGTCCCTCACCAAAATATCAGTCAATAATTTTCCCTCCGAGTGCAAACTGCAAGTCCTGTGTGGCCCATGCTGTCTAAACTCACTGGAAAAGGAATCAATACTCTCAGAAAAACCTTAATTAAATATAAAATGGAATGGAATAATATCCATCCAAAGACATGCCATTGCAATGCTGCAGCTGCCTGACTGCAGGTACACTATATATATCCAAAACTTTGTGGACACCCTTTCAAATTAGTCGGTTCTGCTATTTCAGGCATGCCCGTTTTGACAGGTATATAAAATCGAGCACACAGCCATGCAATCTCCATAGACAAAGATTGGCAGTAGAATGGATTTACTGAAGAGCTAAGTGACATTCTAGAGCTGCCCCAGTCAAGTGCTGTTTTGGTGAAGTTGAAATGTCTAGGAGCAACAACGGCTCAGCCGCGAACTGGTAGGCAACACAAGTTTACAGAACATAACCACCGAGTGCTGAAGAGCATAGCACGTAATTGTCTGGAGTGATGAATCAAGCTTCACCATCTGGCAGTCTGACGGACAAATCTGGGTTTGGCGGATGCCAGGAGTACGCTACCTGCCCCAGTGGATAGTGCCAACTGTAAGTTTGACGTGGGAGGAATAATGGTCTGGGGCAGTTTTTCATGGTTCGGTCTAGGCCCCTTAGTTCCAGTGAAATGGAAATCATAACGCTACAGAATACAATGACGTTCTAGATGGTAGCATTTGTGCGAAACTGAAGGTGCGAACCATCGCATTTAACCATGGCAATGTGACTGGTAATATGTCAGAATATAAACAGTGTAGTTATTCACTAAAAAAGGCAATCAAACAAGCTAAACATCAGTATAGAGATAGTGGAGTCGCAATTCAACGGCTCACAGGACGTATGTGGCAGGGACAACAGACAATCACAGACTACACAAGACAAGCTAAACACATTATTCGCAAACTTTGAGGATAACACCGTTCCACCGGCGTGGCCCGGTACCAAGGACTGTGGGCTCCTACTTCATGGCCGACATGAGTAAAACATTTAAACGTGTTAACCCTAGCAAGGCTGCCGGCCCTATCCCAGTCTGCTGTCTCCAAAAAATGCTTCAAGATGGACACCATTGTTCCTGTACCCAAGAACGCAAAAGGTAACTGAACTGAATGACTATTGCCCCGTAACACTCACCTCTGTCATCATGAAGTGCTTTGAAAGACTAGTCAAGGATCATATCACTTCCACCTTACCTGCCACCCTAGACCCACATCAGTTTGCTTAAAAAGCCAGACTACAGTTTGCATCTGCACATGTGGACAAAGATCATACTTTTTGGAGAAATGTCCTCTGGTCTGATGAAACAAAAATAGAACTGTTTGGCCATAATGACCATAGTTATGTTTGGAGGAAAAAGGGGGAGGCTTGCAAGCTGAAGAACACCATCCCAACCGTGAAGCACGAGGTGACAGCATCATGTTGTGGGGGTGCTTTGCTGCAGGAGGGACGGGTGCACTTCACAAAATAGATGGAATCCTGAGGTAAGAAAATTATGTGGATATATTGAAGCAACATCTCAAGACATAAGTCAGGAAGTTAAAGCTTGGTCGCAAAATGGTCTTCTAAATGGACAATGACCCCAAGCATACTTCCAAAGTTGTGGCAAAATGGCTTAAGGACAACAAAGTCAAGGTATTGAAGTGGCCATCACAAAGCCCTGACCTCAAGCCTATAGAACATTTATGGGCAGAACTGAAAAAGCGTGTGTGAGCAAGGAGGACAACAAACCTGATGCAGTTACACCAGCTCTGTCAGGAGGAATGGGCCAAAATTCACCCAATTTATTGTGGGAAGCTTGTGGAAGGCTAAATGAAATGTTTGACCCAAGTTAAACAATTTAAAGGCAATTCTACCAAATACTAATTGAGTGTATGTTAACTTCTGATCCACTGGGAATGTGATGAATGAAATAAAAGCTGAAATAAATCATTCTCTCTACTATTATTCTGACTTTTCACATTCTAAAAATAAAGTGGTTTTCCTTACTGACCTAAGACATTGACTTTTTGCTAGGATTAAATGTCAGGCATTGTGAAAAACTGAGTTTAAATGTATTTGGCTGTGTATGTAAACTTCCGACTTCAACTGGATGTAAGAATGCTGTTTATTGACTATAGCCCAGAATAAAACACCATAGTACCTTCCAAGCTCATCATTAAGCTCGAGGCCCTGGGCAACTGGGTCCTGGACTTCCTGACAGGCCGCCCCCAGGTGGTGTGGGTAGGAAACATCTCCTCCACTCCACTGATCCTCAACACTGGGGCCCCACAAGGGTGCGTGCTCAGCCCCCTCCTGTACTTCCTGTTCACGCATGACTGCGTGGCCAAGTACGCCTCCAACTCAATCATCAAGTTTGCAGATGATATAACAGTAGTAGACTTGATTACCAACAATGACGAGACAGCCTACAGGGAGGAGGTGAGGGCTCAGGGAGTGTGGTGCCAGAAAAACAACCTCTCAATCAACGTCAATAAAACAAAGGACATCATCGTGGACTTCAGGAAACAGCAGAGGGTGCACCCCCCTATCTACATCGATGGGACAGCAGTAGAGAAGGTGGAAAGCTTCATGTTCCTTGGGGCACACATCACTGACAAACTGAAATGGACCACCCACACAGACAGTGTGGTGAAGAATGCGCAACAGAGCCTCTTCAACCTCAGGAGGATAAAGAAATTTGGCTTGTCACCTAAAACCCTCACAAGCCTTTACAGATGCACAATTGAAAGCATCCTGTCGGGCTGTATCATCGCCTGGTACGGCAACTGCACCACCCGCAACCGCAAGGCTCTCCAGAGTGTGGTGCGGACTGCCCAATGCATTACTGGGGCAAACTACCCTCCCTCCAGGACACCTATAGCACCCGATGTCACAGGAAGGCCAAAAAGATCATCAAAGACATCAACCAACTAAGCCACAGCCTGTTTACCCTGCTATCATCCAGAAATGAGGTCAGTACAGGTGCATCAAAGCTAGGACCGAGAGACTGTTAAACAGCCATCACTAGCACATTAGAGGCTGCTGCCTATAGACATATACAAAACTGGCCACTTTAAGGAATGGAACACTAGTCACTTTATTAATGTTTACATATCTTGCATTACTCATCTCATATGTATATACTGTATTCTATACTATTCTACAGTATCTTATTCACTTAATAATATTTACATATCTTGCATTACTCATCTCATGTGTATATACTGTTTTCTATACTCTTCTACTGTATCTTAGTCCGTTCCGCTCTGACATCGCTCGTCCATATGTATATAGTCTTAATTAATGCCTACTTAGATTTGTGTGTATTGGGTATATGTTGTGTAATTTGTTAGATATTACTTGGTAGATATTACTGCACTGTCGGAGCTAGAAGCACAAGCCTTTTGCTACACCTGAAATAACATCTGCTAATCATGTGTATGTGACCAATAAAATGTTATTTGATTTAGACAATTCTGTGGCAAAGCTGTCATCAAGGCAGGGTAGCCTAGTGGTTACAGTGTTAGACTGGACTAGTAACCGAAAGGTTGCAAGTTCAAATCCCTGAGCTGACTGGTACAAATCTGCTGTTCTACCCCTGAACAGGCAGTTAACCCACTGTTCATAGGCTGTCATTGGAAAATAAGAATTAGTTCTTAACTGACTTGCCTAGTTAAATAAAGGTGGTAAAAAGGCAAAGGCTGGCTACTTTGAAGAATCTCAAATATATTTTGATTTTTTAAACACTTTTTTGGTTACTACATGATTCCATGTTGTTATTTCATAGTTGTGATGTCTTCACTATTATTCTACAATGTAGAAAATGGTACAAATTAAGAAAAACCCTGCAATGAATAGGTGTGTCCAAACTTTTGAATGGTACTGTACTTTTGGTCATGTAGTGTATATGCTTTTTCTTCTTCATGCCTTTTTTGGATGAATAATCAACTCTCAGAACAAATATCCTAAGCCCTCAGGAGTCCCAGCAAATAAATCTGTTTGGGATAGACTGAACCCTCAAGGGGTATCAAGGCTTACAAGTGGGTCTTCCTTGGCTTTACCTATCTATGCTCTTGGGTCCTAATAGGAGAAATTACTCCAACAAGAATCTCGTACTGAAACTATTTCCATCACGGTTGCCGTTTGTTTCACCTCTCCAGGTATTTTATGACCTTTTTGTCATCATCCGTCATCACAGTGGAATCTGTTTAGCCATGACATATTCACATTGGTATGAGAGTCAGACAACCATCCCTTCAGCAAACACATGGCCCTTTCCTCACCCCTCCCCAACCCCAGCTCTGGTATACGGTTGGGGAGGGGTGAAGAAAAAAAAAAGCTCTCTCCTCTCATCGTCAAATATGGTTAGCACTGGGAAGAACATCATTTAGGGATCTCGATTTACTCTTGGCATAATGTAGGACTTATAATTAGCATTCTCATACGGTATTCATCAGGTCTTGGATGGGCTCGCGGGCTAATAATCCTCCTCAATGTAAACTTCTAGAGTGGTTTCGGCGGCAGGTTACGTTTTGCCACCTCTCATGTTCCCTTGAAATAACGATGTGTCTGTATCCAGCTGCTGAACTCCCAGTGCCCTTAGTAGAAAGCTCTAAGGAGGCAGCTCGCTCAAGCGCAAAGTGTAAAAAAAAAAACAGGCAGAAATACCCCCAAAAATGAAGTGGAATTCCCAAACTGGCTGTAGTTGCTCCAAATTCAAATTAAGAACCGATTCTCAGGAGCTAAGACATTGGAAGGTATATACTGTATATGTAAATGACGGTAATTAAACATGGCATATACAAATGAGGGATTCACATTTTTCTCTCCTCATATTAGGGGAAGATGAGAATAAAATGTTGGCCACTGATACAGACAGACAGACAAACAGACATGATCTCCTGACCTCCACATAACTGACCTGCCACCATTGAGTGTATTAGCTCCAGTGCCCTACACCACTCTGCCACTGGCTCTGACAGATGTGCATGCCCTTCCATCTAATTATCACACGGTCGACAACCCAAACTCATTTAACGCCTGCGGATAATAAAACCTTGATCGGTAGAGCTGTCCCTCCCCTCAGAAGCTGGCAACATTGTCGCTCCCTCCGATGAGCCGATAATCCTGGGTAATCAACGTGAAGCCAGCTGCCTCACACGTGGAAGAAGATTGATCTCAGATGAGCTGGGAAACTGTGAGCAGCGATGTTAACTAGAGAGGGAAAGTGGGTAGAGGTTATATATCTTGTACTCTGATAGCATTGGCTACTGCATAATGGTGGTACACTCACCATTGAGAGAAGATTGGAGACCCAAAGCCATCACACAATGGTGCAGCACTCTTGTTTCATACAGTACTGCAATATCTGGCTGTCCCTTGTAAAATATCAGGTATCACCTCCAATCTCTGTTTCTGCCTGCTTTTAGCAGCCACATCTGTCTACTATGTTTGCCAAGCAAGGTCTCACAGTATAATCCAGTGTTTTCTCCAATGATTGTTTCAACAGTGTGGGCTGTAAGAGTAAATGAATACTTGTTTTGACTGAGAAGTCTGAGAAGAGAGCTGATGTCCATCAAAAGTGTTTTATAAAAGGCCCAACCTCTAGGGTTCTTGTATGTCTTTGTGTGTGTGTGTGTTTCTGTCTGTGTTTGTGTGAGCACACATGTGTTTGTGTGTGCGTTTCCACCCAGTCCTCTCTGTTTACAGGACCTGGATATAGGTGTGTTCATTTATATATGGAGGCAGGAGCGGGAGATGAGATGCATATAGGGAGGGATGGAAGGAGGGAGTGCCAAGTTTAGCTCCCTCTCCTCCCTCTTCTCTATGTGAGAGAGCAGAGGAAAAGTGAGAGAGAGACCTTAAAATGCACAATCAATGGCACCTTCATATAATAAATCATACTGGGTTTAACAACCCCACTTAACATAACATGTACACATGGACACAAGCATGCAAACACGCACGAACGCATGACAGCACGCACACATGCACGTGTGCGCACAAACACACACATTATCGTATCAGGTTTCTGTATGCCTGAAATATCTATACCTATCATGACGAATTCTCTGGGTACAGTGGCCAGTTTATTAGGGACACCACCCAGTTTATAAATATGGATCGCTACTACAATCAGTGGCCATGACTTGCTATATAAAGCAGACAGACAGGCATCAAGGCATTCAGTTACTGTTTGATTGAACATTACAATGGGCTAAACGAGTGACCTTTGCGACTTTGAGCATGGTATGACCGTCGGTGCCGCATCCAGTATCTCAGAAACTGCCGGTCTCCTGGGCTTTTCACGCACAACGGTGTCTAGGGTTTACCGAGAGTTGTGTGACAAACAAAAAACATCCAAGTCAACGTCAGTCCTAGGGGCGAAAACATCTCGTTGATGAGCGAGGTCGAAGGAGAATGGCAAGAATCATGCGAGCTAACAGGCGGGCCACAGACAAATAACGGCGCAGTACAACAGCGGTGTGCAGAACGGCATCTCGGAACGCACAACTCGGCGATCATTGTCACAGATGGGCTATCGCAGCAGACGACCACACCGGGTTCCACTCCTATTAGCTAAAAACAAGAAAAAGCAGCTCCTGTGGACACACAATTACCAACACTGGACAATTGAGGTGTAGAAAACATCACCTGGTCTGATGAATCTTGAGTCAGGATTTGGTGTAGACTGCAGGAATTCATGGATCCATCCTGCCTGGTGTCAACAGTTCAGGCTGGTGGTGGTGGTGTACTGGTGTGGGAAATGTTTTCTTGGCACATGTTAGCTCCCTTGATACCAATTGAGCAACGATTGAACGCCATGCCCCGAAGATGAATCAACACTATACATGTCAGCTACTACGTCAGCTACTACAGCAACTGAAATGACTGCAACACTTAACATAGAGTTGCAAGTTAGTCTCAGAGTGGGTGGCAAGGAATAAGTTAGCCCAAATATTTCTAAAACTAAAAGCATTTTATTTGGAACAAATCATTCACTAAACCCTAAACCTAAATGAAATCTTGTAATAAATTATGTGTAAATTGAGCAAGTTGTGACTAAACTGCTTGGAGTAACCCTGGATTGTAAACAGTCATGGTCTAAACATATTGATACAACAGTAGCTAAGATGGGGAGAAGTATGTCCATAATTGAGTGATGCTCTGCCTTCTTAACAACACTATCAAGGCAGGTCCTACGGGCCCGAGTTTTGTTGCACCTTGACAACTGTTCAGTCGTGTGGTTAGGTGCCACAAAAAAAGGACTTAGCTCAAAACAGGGCAGAATGGCTGGCCCTTGGATGTACACAGAGAGCTAATATTAATAACATGCATGTCAAAGTGGAGGAGAGATTGACTTCATCACTACTTATATTTATGAGAGGTATTGACTTGTTGAATGCACTCGGCTGTCTGTCTAAACTACTGGTACACAACACGGACACCCATGCATACCCCACAAGACATGTCACAAGACATGCCACATCAAGGACAACAACCACCCGAGCCACTGCCTGTTCACTCCGCTATCATCCAGAAGGCGAGGTCAGTACAGGTGCATCAAAGCTGGGACCGAGAGACTGAAAAACAGCTTCTATCTCAAGGCCATCAGACTGTTAAATAGCCACCACTAACATTGAGTGGCTGCTGCCAACACACTGTCATTGACACTGACCCAACTCCAGCCATTTTAATAATGGAAATTGATGGGAAATGATGTAAATATATCACTAGCCACTTTAAACAATGCTACCTTATATAATGTTACTTACCCTACATTATTCATCTCATATGCATATGTATATACTGTACTCTACAACATCGACTGCATCCTTATGTAACACATGTATCACTAGCCACTTTAACTATGCCACTTTGTTTACTTTGTCTACACACTCATCTCATATGTATATACTGTACTCGATACCATCTACTGTATGCTGCTCTGTACCATCACTCATTCATATATCCTTATGTACATGTTCCTTATCCCCTTACACTGTGTATAAGACAGTAGTTTTGGAATTGTTAGTTAGATTACTTGTTGGTTATCACTGCATTGTCGGAACTAGAAGCACAAGCATTTCGCTACACTCGCATTAACATCTGCTAACCATGTGTATGTGACAAATAAAATTTGATTTGATTTGATTTGATTTGATTTGCTAACCATGTGTATGTGACAAATGAAATTTGATTTGATTTGAAGAGGTCTCTTCACAGTCCCCAAGTCCAGAACAAACTATGGGAGGCGCACACAGCACTACATAGAGCCATGACTACATGGATCTCTATTCCACATCAAATAACTGATTCAAGCAGAAAATTGGATTTAAAAAACAGATAAAATAACACCTTATGGAACAGCGGGGACTGTAAAGCAACACAAACAGGCATAGACACATTTATTTTTTATTTTTTTTATTTCACCTTTATTTAACCAGGTAGGCAAGTTGAGAACAAGTTCTCATTTACAATTGCGACCTGGCCAAGATAAAGCAAAGCAGTTCGACAGATACAACGACACAGAGTTACACATGGAGTAAAACAAACATACAGTCAATAATACAGTATAAACAAGTCTATATACAATGTGAGCAAATGAGGTGAGAAGGGAGGTAAAGGCAAAAAAGGCCATGGTGGCAAAGTAAATACAATATAGCAAGTAAAACACTGGAATGGTAGTGTTGCAATGGAAGAATGTGCAAAGTAGACATAAAAATAATGGGGTGCAAAGGAGCAAAATAAATAAATCAATTAAATACAGTTGGGAAAGAGGTAGTTGTTTGGGCTAAATTATAGGTGGGCTATGTACAGGTGCAGTAATCTGTAAGATGCTCTGACAGTTGGTGCTTAAAGCTAGTGAGGGAGATAAGTGTTTCCAGTTTCAGAGATTTTTGCAGTTCGTTCCAGTCACTGGCAGCAGAGAACTGGAAGGAGAGGCGGCCAAAGAAAGAATTGGTTTTGGGGGTGACCAGAGAGATATACCTGCTGGAGCGTGTGCTACAGGTCGGAGATGCTATGGTGACCAGCGAGCTGAGATAAGGGGGGACTTTACCTAGCAGGGTCTTGTAGATGACATGGAGCCAGTGGGTTTGGCGACGAGTATGAAGCGAGGGCCAGCCAACGAGAGTGTACAGGTCGCAATGGTGGGTAGTATATGGGGCTTTGGTGACAAAACGGATTGCACTGTGATAGACTGCATCCAATTTGTTGAGTAGGGTATTGGAGGCTATTTTGTAAATGACATCGCCAAAGTCGAGGATTGGTAGGATGGTCAGTTTTACAAGGGTATGTTTGGCAGCATGAGTGAAGGATGCTTTGTTGCGAAATAGGAAGCCAATTCTAGATTTAACTTTGGATTGGAGATGTTTGATATGGGTCTGGAAGGAGAGTTTACAGTCTAACCAGACACCTAAGTATTTGTAGTTGTCCACGTATTCTAAGTCAGAGCCGTCCAGAGTAGTGATGTTGGACAGGCGGGTAGGTGCAGGTAGCGATCGGTTGAAGAGCATGGATTTAGTTTTACTTGTATTTAAGAGCAATTGGAGGCCACGGAAGGAGAGTTGTATGGCATTGTAGCTTGCATGGAGGGTTGTTAACACAGTGTCCAAAGAAGGGCCGGAAGTATACAGAATGGTGTCGTCTGCGTAGAGGTGGATCAGGGACTCACCAGCAGCAAGAGCGACCTCATTGATGTATACAGAGAAGAGAGTCGGTCCAAGAATTGAACCCTGTGGCACCCCCATAGAGACTGCCAGAGGTCCGGACAGCAGACCCTCCGATTTGACACACTGAACTCTATCAGAGAAGTAGTTGGTGAACCAGGCGAGGCAATCATTTGAGAAACCAAGGCTGTCGAGTCTGCCAATGAGGATGTGGTGGTTGACAGAATCGAAAGCCTTGGCCAAGACCTTAGAAAGGCATGGTAGGATAGATATAGGTCTGTAGCAGTTTGGGTCAAGAGTGTCCCCCCCCTTTGAAGAGGGGGATGACCGCAGCTGCTTTCCAATCTTTGGGAATCTCAGACGACACGAAAGAGAGGTTGAACAGGCTAGTAATAGGGGTGGCAACAATTTCGGCAGATAATTTGAGAAAGAAAGGGTCCAGATTGTCTAGCCCGGCTGATTTGTAGGGGTCCAGATTTTTCAGCTCTTTCAGAACATCAACAGAATGGATTTGGGAGAAGGAGAAATGGGGAAGGCTTGGGCGAGTTGCTGTTGGGGGTGCAGTGCTGTTGACCGGGGTAGGAGTAGCCAGGTGGAAAGCATGGCCAGCCGTAGAAAAATGCTTATTGAAATTCTCAATTATGGTGGATTTATCAGTGGTGACAGTGTTTCCTATCTTCAGTGCAGTGGGCAGCTGGGAGGAGGTGTTCTTATTCTCCATGGACTTTACAGTGTCCCAGAACTTTTTTGAGTTAGTGTTGCAGGAAGCAAATTTCTGCTTGAAAAAGCTAGCCTTGGCTTTTCTAACTGCCTGTGTATAACGGTTTCTAGCTTCCCTGAATAGCTGCATTTCACGGGGGCTGTTCGATGCTAATGCAGAACGCCATAGGATGTTTTTGTGTTGGTTAAGGGCAGTCAGGTCTGGGGAGAACCAAGGGCTATATCTGTTCCTGGTTCTAAATTTCTTGAATGGGGCATGTTTATTTAAGATGGTTAGGAAGGCATTTAAAAAAAATATCCAGGCATCCTCTACTGACGGGATGAGATCAATATCCTTCCAGGATACTCCGGCCAGGTCGATTAGAAAGGCCTGCTCGCTGAAGTGTTTCAGGGAGCGTTTTACAGTGATGAGTGGAGGTCGTTTGACCGCTGACCCATTACGGATGCAGGCAATGAGGCAGTGATCGCTGAGATCTTGGTTGAAGACAGCAGAGGTGTATTTAGAGGGGAAGTTGGTTAGGATGATATCTATGAGGGTGCCTGTGTTTAAGGCTTTGGGGGGGTACCTGGTAGGTTCATTGATAATTTGAGTGAGATTGAGGGCATCAAGTTTAGATTGTAGGATGGCTGGGGTGTTAAGCATGTTCCAGTTTAGGTCGCCTAGCAGCACGAGCTCTGAAGATAGATGGGGGGCAATCAGTTCACATATGGTGTCCAGAGCACAGCTGGGGGCAGAGGGTGGTCTATAGCAGGCGGCAACGGTGAGAGACTTGTTTTTAGAGAGGTGGATTTTTAGAAGTAGAAGTTCAAATTGTTTGGGTACGGACCTGGATAGTAGGACAGAACTCTGCAGGCTATCTTTGCAGTAGATTGCAACACCGCCCCCTTTGGCCGTTCTATCTTGTCTGAAAATGTTGTAATTTGGAATTAAAATGTCAGAATTTTTGGTGGTCTTCCTAAGCCAGGATTCAGACACAGCTAGAACATCCGGGTTGGCAGAGTGTGCTAAAGCAGTGAATAAAACAAACTTTGGGAGGAGGCTTCTAATGTTAACATGCATGAAACCAAGGCTATTACGATTACAGAAGTCATCAAAAGAGAGCGCCTGGGGAATAGGATTGGAGTTAGGCATTGCAGGGCCTGGATTCACCTCTACATCGCCAGAGGAACATAGGAGGAGAAGAATAAGGGTACGGCTAAAAGCAATAAGAATTGGTCCTCTATAACGTCTGGAACAGAGAGTAAAAGGAGGTTTCTGGGGGCGATAAAATAGCATCAAGGTATAATGTACAGACAAAGGTACGGTAGGATGTGAATACAGTGGAGGTAAACCTAGGTATTGAGTGATGAAGAGAGAGATATTGTCTCTAGAAACATCATTGAAACCAGGAGATGTCATTGCATGTGTGGGTGGTGGAACTAATAAATTGGATAATGTATAGTGAGCAGGACTAGAGGCTCTACAGTGAAATAAGCCAATAAACACTAACCAGAACAGCAATGGACAAGACATATTGACATTAAGGAGAGGCATCCTTAGTCGAGTGATCAAAAGAGTCCAGAGAGTGGAGTGGTTGGTTTCGGGGTCAAGGCGATTTAGACAGCTAGCCAGGACATCGGTAGCAAGCTAGCATAGGAAGGGGGTCTGTTGTTAGCCACCTCTTGCGTTCCGTCAGTAGATTAGTGGGGTTCCGTGTGGTAGAGGGAATTAGTCCAAATCACACAACAACTAAAATAAAATAACATGCATATACACACACATATACACACAATAACATACGCAACATACACACATATACACATGGATTTAGTACTGCAGATATATGACAATGGTGGAGTAGGGGCCTGAGGGAAAACAGTGTGTTGTGAATGTATTGTAATGTTTTTAAATAGTATAAACTGCCTTAATTTTGCTAGACCCCAGGAAGAGTAGCTGCTGCTAATGGAGATCCTTAATAAATACAAATACAAAAATGTAGGCTGTTCTTGAGGCAAAGAGGGGTCTGACCCAGTTCTAGATTTGTGTACCTAATTAACTGGCCACTGAGTGTATATCATTATTCCAGTTTGTACAGTGCCAGGTTATACACTGGCTTGCGAAAGTATTCAACCCCCCTGGCATTTTTCCTATTTTGTTGCCTTACAACCTGGAATTAAAATAGATTTGTTGGGGGGGGTTGTATCATTTGATTTACACCACAATACACTACCACTTTGAAGATGCAAAATATTTTTTTATTGTGAAACAAACAAGAATTAAGACAAAATAACAGAAAACTTAAGCGTGCATAACTATTCACCCCCCAAAGTCAATACTTTGTAGAGCCACCTTTTACAGCAATTACAGCTACAAGTCTCTTGGGGTATGTCTCTATAAGATTGGCACATCTCTGCACTGGGATTTTTGCCCATTCTTCAAGGTAAAACTGCTCCATCTCCTTCAAGTTGGATGTGTTCCGCTGGTGTAAAGCAATCTTTTAGTCATACCACAGATTCTCAATTGGATTGAGGTCTGGGCTTTGACTAGGCCATTCCAAGACATTTAAATGTTTCCCTTTAAACCACTCAAGTGTTGCTTTAGCAGTATGCTTAGGGTCATTGTCCTGCTGGAAGGTGAACCTCCGTCCCAGTCTCAGATCTTTGAAAGACTGAAACAGGTTTCCCAGTATTTAGCTGCATCCATCATTCCTTCAATTCTGACCAGTTTCCCAGTCCCTGCAGATGAAAAACATATCCACAGCCTGATGCTGCCACCACCATGCTTCCCTGTGGGGATACTGTTCTTGGGGTGTTGAGAGATGTTGGGTCTGCGCCAGGTACATTTTAGTCTCATCTGACCAGAGTACCTTCTTCCATATGTTTGGGGAGTCTCCCACATGCCTTTTGACAAACACACAATGTGTTCTGTAAAGCCTAGCTCTGTGGAGTCTACAGCTTAAAGTGGTCCTATGGACAGATACTCCAATCTCCACTGTGGAGCTTTGCAGCTCCTTCAGGGTTATCTTTTGTCTCTTTGTTGCCTCTCTGATGAATGCCCTCCTTGCCTGGTCAGTGAGTTTCAGTGGGTGGCCCTCTCTTGGGAGGTTTGTTGTGGTGCCATATTCTTTCCAGTTTTTAATAATGGATTTAATGGTTCTCTGAGGGATATTCAAAGTTTCAGATATTTTTTTATAACCCAACCCTGATCTGTACTTCTCCACAACTTTGTCCCTGACCTGTTTGGAGAGTGCCTTGGTCTTCATGGTGCCGCTTGCTTGGTGTTACCCCTTGCTTAGTGATGTTGCAGATTCTGGGGCCTTTCAAAATAGGTGTATATATACTGAGATCATGTGACGGGTCATGTGACACTTAGATTGCACACAGGCAGACTTTATTTAACTAATTATGTGACTTCTGAAGGTAATTGGTTCCACCAGATCTTTAGAAATTTCACTTCACTTCACCAATTTGAACTATTTTGTGTATGTCCATAATATGAAATCCTAATAAAAATCCATTTAAATTACAGGTTGTGCAACAAAATAGGAAAAACGCCAATGGGGATGAATACTTTTGCAAGGCACTGTATGTATGTGTGCTAGAGTCTGTCAATTGTATATTGTCAATGTTTATCTGCAAGAAAGACCCTCTACATATGTTTTTCACATCATATGGTCATGTGCATGTTGTCAATGTTTTTTATGCCTATAAATATATTGCATCATTGTAGTATATACAGTTCCTGCACTGTGTGTGTGTGTGTGTGTGTGTGTGTGTGTGTGTGTGTGTGTGTGTGTGTGTGTGTGTGTGTGTGTGTGTGTGTGTGTGTGTGTGTGTGTGTGTGTGTGTGTGTGTGTGTGTGTGTGTGTGTGTGTGTCAGCTTTCCCCCACCATTTCTGTCATTTGTGTGTTTCTTGGAGTTGGCTAACCTGATCAAATCAAATCAAACGTTATTTAGCACATGAGCTGAATACAACAAGTGTAGACTTTAGCATGAAATGCTTACTAACAAGCAGATTACCAACAGTGCAGTTCAAGAAGAGTTAAGAAAGTATTTACCAAGTAGACTAAAATAAAAAGTAACACAATAAGAATAACAATAACAAGGCTATATACAGGGGGCATTAGTATAGAGTCAGTGTGCGGGGGTACAGGCTAGTTGAGGTAATTTGTACATGTAGGTGGGGGTGAAGTGACTATGCATAGATAATAAACAGCGAGTAGCAGCAGTGTACAAAAGGGGGGAGTCAATGTAAATTGTCCGGTGGCGATTTTATTAATTGTTTAGCAGTCTTATGGCTTGGGGGTAGAAGCTGTTGAGAAGCCTTTTGGTCCTAGACTTGTCCTACTGGTACCGCTTGCCGTGCGATATCAGAGAAGAGAGTGACTGGAGTCTCTGACAATTTTATGGGCTTTCCTCTGACACTCCCTATTATATAGGTCCTGGATGGCAGAAAGCTTGGCCCCAGTAATGTACTGGGCCGTGCACACTACCCTTGTTTGGCCCGCCTTTTCCTGTAGTCCACAATCAGTTCCTTTGTCTTGCTCACATTGAGGGAGAGGTTGTTGTCCTGGCACCACACTGCCAGCTCTCTGACCTCCTCCCTATAGGCTGTCTCATTGTTGCCGATGATCAGGCCTACCACTGTTGTGTCGTCAGCAAACTTAATGATGGTGTTGGAGTCATGTTTGGCCAAGCAGTTGTGGGTGAACAGGGAATACAGGACGGGACTCAGTACACACCCCTGAGGGGTTCCAGTGTCAAAGATCAGCATGGCAGGTGTGTTGTTGCCTACTCTTACCACCTGGGGGCAGCCTGTCAGGAAGTCCAGGATCCAGTTGCAGAGGGAGGTGTTCAGTCCCAGGGTCCTTAGCTTAGTGATGAGCTTCGTGGGCACTATGGTGTTGAATTGCTGAGCTGTAGTCAATGAACAGCATTCTCTCATAGGTGTTGCTTTTGTCCAGGTGAGAAAGGGCAGTGTGGAGTGCGATTGAGATTGCGTCATCTGTGGATCTGTTGGGGCAGTATGCGAAATGGAGTGGGTCTAGTGTGTCCGGGAGGATGCTGTTGATGTGAGCCATGACCAGCCTTTCAAAGCACTTCATGGCTACCGACGTGAGTGCCACGGGCGGTAATCATTTAGGCAGGTTACTTCGCTTCCTTGGGCACAGGGACTATGATTGTCTGCTTAAAACATGTAGTTATTACAGACTCAGTCAGGGAGAGGTTGAAAATATCAGTGAAGACACTTGACAGTTGGTCCGCGCATGTCTTGAGTACATGTCCGGGTAATCCGTCTGGCCCAGCGGCTTTGTGAATGTTGACCTGTTTAAAGGTTTTGTTCACATCGGCTACCGAGAGCGTTATCGTACAGTTGTCTAGAACAGCTAGTGCTCTTGTGCATGCTTCAGTGTTGATGTGGGGGATTATCTGGCAGAATTTTTACTCAGCTTGATGCTGCATTGGCAAACAGTTTACTTAACAGGTAATAAATCCCAAAAATCTAAAGGACAATGTCTGCCCATTCAAATCCTGGAGTGCTGATGATATCTTGGTTAATGAAGGGAAGTTAGCATGATTGATGTGACAACATTTCACACAGATCTCAATGTCAGAGAAACAGAGTTAGAGATCATATATATCCATTCTCACCTCCTATCTTGACGTGTGAATGACTGTAATGTTGATGAAAACCCTGTGTTCCTGTTCATCACACATACAAATGCACACAGCATGGAGCTCTGGAGTTCACATGACATCCACCAACGAGTTTCTTTAATGAGATGCAGATCATGGTTGTCATGACGCACTTCACCCATTCTGCAACACTGTCAGTCTGGTCCTAATTAATACCCAGTCAAGGAACATGGAAGGGCCTGAGAGGAGCTGGAGTTGTGAGTGCTTAGTTAGCAGCAGATGGCATCCAGGAAAAGCTGTAGCACTGTGTCTGCGAGGGAAAACAGAGGTGGTGTGGGGAGCAGGAAGAAGCTATTGCAGCATATGGTTCTATATGGAGCATCCAGACACAGAGTGGTTGTGAAAACAACTCGCTATCTCGCACAAAAATGAGACATGACATTCATCATTAAAAGCGTAAAAAAGGATTCTTTTCTCAAGGAGAGAAATATTCCTTTTCCCACATTGCACGGATAATGAGAAAGAACAGCAGGGGTTGAGCAATTGAGGACTTACACAATTTCAAGTTCAATCTTTAATGTTTAGGACCTTTAAATAAATTGTCTTCTTTTGGATGAAGCTTTTGTACACCTGATATTGGCAGGCGGACAGATTTTGTCAGTCAACACAAATCTACAGGTTCCACTTGTATTGCAGTGGGGAAAATGTGAATACTGTGACAGACGTTGATATGGACATGAACTGCTCAAATCACGGAGATCAAGGATGAACATGAGGATGAATATTAAGATCTTTCTTAGAACATTTCTCATTTGTTCCAATAGGTGATATTTGTCCATGTTTGTGTGGAATGCAGCTGTTGTGAAATCTCCACGGTCACTTTTTAAAATATATTCAGTCTCACAGAAAGATGCAGTGCCTTTTTCCACTAGACCTGAGTAGCTTTGGAGGGTTGGAGTTGAGGGAGACAACCATGTGTCAATGACATCCAGAGGAATTTAGGTTGTAGGCCTATGTGATTGCTGTTGGTGTAGTGGGCTCTCTTGGTACTGTCATCGTAAGGGTGGTAAAAGTTGTCTATCCAAAACCATGACATTGTCTTGGGAATATAATGTGTATCCCCTACGCTTGGAGTTTGGGCACTTAGACATTTGCAAGAGAGCCTTTGGCCAGATTCTCTTGCAATGAGAGTCAGACTCTCTTGCAATGCACAATTGGAAAAGACTCCCGGCTCGTGCGGCCCAAGTTAAACAACTGCTTAGGGATGCTAAAAAATCCCTTTACAAGCAAGATCCTTGCTAAGGGGTCCCCTAGCCTGGACATGCAAAACATGGAAGAAACCGTGTTTTCCTCCGCTACGGTGGAGTCGTCACTGGCTGACTACCTCATCTCCAAACGTTGTGCTGCTAACACCGCCAGTAACTCCCTCCCTCGAAAGTCAGAGAGCTTTTCTGCATCAATTTTCCAGAAGACTTACAATGCCTCGGCCCAGTCAATCAGAGTACTTAACGTGAACTTTTAATTGATTGCTTACCAGGCTGAGTTACTGAAGGAGGTGGGGAAACAGCTGGATCCATATGCCTGGGATGAGATCTGTATAGTTACAGACCTAAACCGCTGCTCCTCCCGTAATGCAATACAAGGCTTGGCGGTGGTGGAAGAGAGGGCACTTTTGATAAGCTTGTCCAGCTTAACTGACAAAGAAAAAATGGATCTCCTGGATCCCCCACTGTAACCCAAGGAGTTGTCCGGGCCCACTGTCACCGCCATGCTGCAGGAGTGTTACATGGGTAAGAAAGAAGGAGTCATGACTCAGATCAGCTCGGCACAGGTCTGACAGATAGCCAGACCCCCCCTGTCCCACCAGAGAGGAAGGGGGAGTTGGGCCAGTTTTATGAATTAACACCGGTCGTAAACTTTCTCCCTCTTGCTCTGCAGAATTGAACAAAGGAATGTGCTGTGTGTAGAGAGAGACTCTTGCCAAAACTTCAACATCAAACAACGGACACAGGGACAATATATTTTAACATCCAAACGTTGAGGATGATAAGGGATGGAATATGAAAAATTAATGTCTATTTTGTGATGTCCTTAAAATTATCAGAAAGACTGTAAAACAAGATAACTGTAACTCTGAAAGTGTACACGTCCTGGTTATCAGGTTGGCATCTAAATGTTGTATAAAATAAATTATTAAGCATGAAAATACTTTTTTGAAAAGATAGAAATGTGAGTTAAGTCTTCAAATGAGATAATGGTTTTTCATGTCTGTTGCACACTAACTAAGCCACACCCCTAATGAGGTCAGAGTTTGTGTCCACATGATGGAACCGCCCTCCAAGGCCAGAGTGCTTAAATAGGATGCGCTGAGAATTTAAATACAGACCAGAGAATGTGAGGATGTGGTCCTCACGTTGAAATGGTAAAAACTACAAGACCAGAAAATGGTTAGACCCTCTGAAACTCTCGATGAGTGAAGAAGGTAAAGACTAGACCAAACCATGCATCGTCTGCAGCTCTACATGTAAAGTAGTCTATGACAATTGATCAAAGATGGGAGGGAAGAATAGATTAATCTCACCACCATGTGGTGCACCTCTGATGTATCCATTCTAAGAACACGCCAGAAGAAAATAAGCCTTTAACTAAGAAGGACATTGTGACCTCTGGTGGACAACCAGAGACTTGCATTGAACTACTTGCCATAGACGGACCGAGTTAGTTGGTAAATAAATAATTAAGCCAATTTGTGTTCCACTGATTCATCACTTAGGTTAGTGTTGTGCGGATTTACGAAGTCAACGAAATTCAGAATGAGACTGATATGAGGAAAGTATTAATTGATGACTGGTATGATATGGATATGTTCTTTGAGTTAATTCAGGAAACGGTAACTCATTAAATAAACTCTACCCGTGGTGCCCCAAATTCGTAATGAGCCCACTACACCAACAGCAATCACATAGGCCTAAAACCTCAATTCCTCTGGATCTCATTGACACATGTCACGACAAAGACGAAGCCTTCAACTTCTGCCTGCCCCGCAGACCCGGGTTCCGTGGCAGCCTGTCAGTTCCTGCAGCTATTTGTCCCAGCCTCACAGCTGGGAGGAGGCAACAAGCTGGCTTTGGGGGTCTTAGATCTCCGGCGACACAGCAGACTGCCCATACCCAGGTTAAACCCTTGAACCGGAGTCATTTGCTGCAGCCACAGAAAGGTTTTGCCCTCTTAACCCCCATGGAGGGGGCAAGAGGGATCGACCAACCTAGTGCACAGCCCTAGTGGCAGAGGAGGATAGTGTGCAAGGCCTATGGTCCCCTGTCCTACCCTCTCTCTCAGGTTTAACGTGAGCCATTCCTCCCTCTCTCCGACACACACGGCAGTGGGGAAACAAACCCTATTCGCTGTGCAGTAGCTCACTGCCTGACCTTGCTCACGCAGAAAAAGGAGGAGAGGGCATTTTAACCATAAGTGCCCTTCTCCCTTAGACTCTCTCTCAGTGCCTTTTTCAGTGCCTAGCCAAGTCAGCATGTCTGCTCTCCCTCCGGTCTCATCAGACTAACGAAGCAGGATGACAGAATGCCAGTCGTCATCTTTTATGACCCTCTGATCATTCAAAGCATTTTGCCTCTAAACTATCTATTACGTGAAAGTGAACACAATAGAACAGGGTTTTCCCATACTCGGTCCTGGTGCCCACCCTGGGTGCACGTTTTTATTTTTGCCCTGCACAGCTGATTAAAATAATCTTAGCTTGATGATGTGGCTATTTGACGCAGCTGTGTAGTGCTAGGGCAAAAACCAAAACATACACCTGGGGCGAGCCTGAGACGTTTTGTGAAAACCTGCAATAGAGCAGACTTACGAGTGCACTTCCTCGGTACGTCACCAGCTCAAACAGTTTCATCCCCGGGGTTCCCAAGTGTTTGGGTTCCCAAGGGTAGATGTTTTCTTGGCTCACTACAAAACCCCCCTCAGGGCTTTTGGGATTTTCAACAAGCCTACAGCAACTCAGATCCACAGTCAGTATAGACAGGTTGGTTGTTGAGCAACAAAAGCTGCGTGCGCGCTACTATGGGGGAAAAATATGGCCTTGGCTTAGACTGTTGACAACATGTAAACTATGTTTAATTTCCAAATGTTTATGAAAAACATAAATACATTTGCACAACTTTTCTCTTAAATACATTGTTACAGTTGTTAGTTAGCTAGCTAGCTTGCGTATTTGAGACATATTAACATAGATATGACATCAGTCAAACACCTCACAAGAAAACATAACATAAATAACAAGATAAAATGAGCTGAAAAGAGCCACCTACGATTCCCCACATGGCAGCTACTTGTCATTGTTGCTTGCTATCTGACCATTTAGAATCATAGCAACACATGCCTTCCGGCTATATCGATGCCCGCGCATAATTTTTGTCAGCCAACCTGCCTATATTCTTTTCATTAGCAATACTTTCTGGTAAATAAAGATGGGAGTAACAGTATCCTTATCAGGTGACCGAGCCCCAAACAGCTATCTGTAACTTTCAAGAACACAATGCTCAGACATATTCCTCTGTTCCCTTCTACCAGTCTGCTTGGTAAACGCAGTGGGCTACTACCCTCTCTACCTCCCTTTATGGGAGAGAGCGGGGTGGGGATGTTTTTACAAGGTTCTATGTTTTTTGCAAGACCTTTTGGACAGAGGGAAGGCTTTCTCCACTGCAAAGGTCTATTGAACCATTATCTTGACCTGTCATATTGTCTTTGACAATACCACAGTAGGGAATCACTTGAGTGAGTTCCCAGTGGAAAGAGGGGAACTGGGAGAGACAGCAAGGGTGGTTTGTTGCTCCAGAGCCTTTCTGTTCACCTTCACACTCCTGGGCCAGACTACACTACTACATATGACCCACTGAAGAGATGAGTCTTCAGTAAAGACTTAAAGGTTGAGACCAAGTTTGCATCTCTCACATGTGTAGGCAGACCATTTCATAAAAATGGGAGCTCTATAGGAGAAGGCCCTGCATCCAGCTGTTTGCTTAGAAATTATAGGGACAATTAGGAGGCCTGCGTCTTGTGGACCGTAGCGTACGTGTAGGTATGTACGGCAGGACCAAATCAGAATGATAGGTAGGAGCTAGCCCATGTAATGCTTTGTAGGTTAGCAGTAAAACCTTGAAATCAGCCCTTGCCTTTACAGGATGCCAGTATAGGGAGGCTAGCACTGAAGTAATATGATAAAAAATGTTGGTTCTAGTCAGGATTCTAGCAGCCGTATTTATCACGAACTGAAGTTTATTTAGTGCTTTATCCAGGTAGCCGGAAAGTAGAGCATTGCAATAGTCCAACCTAGAAGCAACAAAAGCATGGATTAATTTTTCTGCATCATTTTTGGACAGAAAGTTTCTGATTTTTGAAATGTTACGTAGATGGAAAAAAGCTGTCCTTGAAACAGTCTTGATATGTTTGTCAAAAGAGAGATCAGGGTCCAGAGAAACGCCAAGGTCCTTCACAGTTTTATTTGAGATGAATATACAACCATTAAGATTAATTGTCAGATTCAACAGAAGATATCTTTGTTTCTTGGGACCTAAAACAAGCATCTCTGTTTTGTCCGAGTTTAAAAGTAGAACGTTTGCAGCCATCCACTTCCTTATGTCTGAAACACAGGCTTCTAGCGAGGGCAATTTTGGGGCTTCACCATGTTTCATTGAAACACCCTCTGTTAGCATGTCGCTCACATCCAGTCTCTTAACCATTAGCCCCATCTTGGAACTTGTCATTTTTCTTGAATGCAGCCTTTTGGGCCGATGAAATCGTGGAGATTAAATATCTCTCCTTTAAAACTTCTTTCGTGATTTCCTAAACGTCTGCAAAGCGAGTGAGTGAGCTGCACACATCGTCAGTCCACCATTTATGCCATTAATTTGCCCTGGGGTTATCTAAGGTAACTTACCCACCCCCTCCTTTATGCCTAAAGCCAGCGATAATTAAATTTTCTTGCCTTATAGCTTGTGGTTTTCCACCATTTCTCCACCGTTTTTGTCCCGCACATGCGTTGCACATTTATTTGGAACGATTTTGTCACTTTTGTCATTTTTATTAGGAATCCCATTAGCTAAAGCCGTAACGCTAGATAATATTCCTGGGGTCCAACACCAATTAACAAGACATTACAAACAACCACAAATCAAGACTTCACAAACATGAACTTCTTATGGCTGCAGGGGCAGTATTGAGTAGATTGGATGAAAGGTGTCCAGAGGTGCCCAGAGTAAATGGCCTGCTCCTCAGTCCCAGTTGCTAATATATGCCTATTATTAGTACAGTTGGATAGGAAACACTCTGAAGATTCTAAAACTGTTTAAATGATGTTGGTGAGTATAACAGAACTCATATGGCAGGCAAAAACCTGAGAAAAAATCCAAACAGAGAGTGGGAAATCTGAGGTTTGTAGTTTTTGAACTCAGCCCTATCAAATACACAGTGGGATATTGGTTATGTTGCATTTCCTAGGGCTTACACTAGATGTCAACCGTCTTTAGAAACTTGAATGAGGCTTCTACTGCATTGTGGGTCCGTTGAGAGCTCTTTGAGTCAGTGGTCTGGCAGAGAGCCAGGTCCTGGTCATGTGCATTTCACATGAGAGTGACCTGCGTTCCATGGCTTCTCTACAGACAATGAAATTGTCCGGTTGGAACGTTATTGAAGATTTATGATAAAAACATCCTAAAGATTGATTCTATACTTAGTTTGAAATGTTTCTACGACCTGTAATATAACGTTTTGAACTTTTCGCCCGACGTTCGGCTTGACCTGCACAAGCGTTTGGAACAAAAGTAGCTACTTGGACATAAATAATGGACATTATCGAACAAATCAAACATTTATTGTGGAACTAGGATTCCTGGTAGTACATTCTGATGAAGATCGTCAAATGTAAGGGAATATTTATAATGTTATTTCTGATTTCTGTTGACTCCAACATGGAGTCAACATAATCTGAGCGCCGTTCTCAGATTATTGCATAGTTTGCTTTTTCCGTAAAGCTTTTTTGAAATCTGACACAGCGGTTGCATTAAGGAGAGGGATAGCTATAATTCCATGTGTAACACTTGTATTTTCATCAACATTTATGATGAGTATTTCTTTAAAATTGATTTGGCTATGCAAAATCACTGGATGTTTATGGAACTACTGAACGTAACGCACCAATGTAAACTCAGATTTCTTGATATAAATATGAACTTTATCAAACAAAACATACATGTATTGTGTAACATGAAGTCCCATGAGTGTCATCTGATGAAGATCATCAAAGATTAGTTATTAATTTTATCTCTATTTGTGATTTTTGTGACTCCTATCTTTGGCTGGAAAAATGGCTGTGTTTTTCTGTGGCTTGGTGGTGACCTAACATAAACATTTGTGGTGCTTTTGCTGTAAAGCCTATTTGAAATCGGACACTGTGGTGGGATTAACAACAAGATTACCTTTAAAATGGTATAAGATACATGTACAGTGGGGCAAAAAAGTATTTAGTCAGCCACCAATTGTGCAAGTTCTCCCACTTAAAAAGATGAGAGAGGCCTGTAATTTTCATCATTGGTACACTTAAACTATGTCAGACAAAATGAGGGAAAAAATCCAGGAAATTATATTGTAGGATTTTTAATTTGTGCTAATAACCTTTGACTCTTTCCAGACTTCTGGGCACACCCTATACATACATCAAGTACTGTTTTTTGTTGAATATCTTATTTTTGCACTTTTCAATTAAGAACATTCAAAACAAAAGTGAAAAGATATTAGACAACGATAGGACAAAGTGACAGTAACAGACGAGCGTAACAAAATAATAATAATAATTATATATACAAACATACAATAAGAAAAATAATAATAACGAGACATTGGATCACCTGCCGTTGGCTACATATTATACATTACGTGTGAAACATTATGTGAGGATTATATATAGAGTCAATCAATGAGATGTGGGGGGAGATTCTCCATATAGTCAATAAAAGTTGCCAAATTCTGTAAAATGTCTTTAACTTATTCCTCAAGCAGTAAGTGATTTTCTCCAAAGGGATACAACTATTAACTTCCGATAGCCACATTGCAACTGGCAGGGAGGAATCCAATTTCCATTTCAAGGCAATACATTTCTTGGCAATCGCTAGCAATATTTCTGTTAGCTTTATAGTATGGCTTTGCCTAAGATTGGTGTTAGTAAAGTTACCCAGTAGACAGACCTTCGGGTCTAAAGGGAATGCAACCCTGTGAATTGAGGATATGGTATTGCATACCCCCTGCCAGAAACCGTGTAGTTTGGAATGGAGGAATGTTCCTTCATCTGAGCCACATCTAAAACACAGGGAGGAGATATCTGGGTTAAACTTGTGCAGTCTAGATGGGTTGATATAGAGCTGATGGAGGAAATTAAACTGGATCAGTCTGTATCTGGCGTTCAATGTGGATATAACACCATCCCTGCATAGGTCACTCCATAGATCCTCATCCTCATTTTTCCCATCTAAGTCCTGGCATAAGAGCATCTTGAACAGTGGTTGGTCTGCGTGTTCAATAGGTGTCATCTTAGGTAGGTTCCATTGCCCCTTGAGAGTCACCCTAATAAAGTTTCATAGTTGTAGGTAGCTAAAGAAGTCCCTGTTAGGCAAGTGGTATTTCTGTTTCAGCTGATCAAAAGACATAAGAACTCCCTCCTCGTAACAATGTTCCAGAAGAGTGATCCCCCTTATCTGACCATGGTCCAAAGTTACTATTCTGGAAAAACATAGGGATCAATCTATTGTTCCATAAAGGGATTTTAGGGGAAAGGAATCCCTCTCGTCCAAACAGCTCATGCAGTTTGCACCATGCTAGGACAGAATGTATGATTAAAGGGTTGTCTGTGGTGGTTTTTATAGATTTTCTGTCCCATTTGTAAAACAATTCTGCCCCAGTGTCATCATTTACCTCGAGCTTTTCAATGTTCAACCATGAGGGAGAGGGACCATTGTCAAACCTCTGAGCCAGAAACCTAGACTGTGCAGCCCAGTAGTACATTCTAAAATTGGGGAGGTTTAAGCCCCCTTGACTGTAATCAAGGGTCAGTTTATCCAGGCAAACCCTAGGGGTTTTGCCGTGCCAGATAAACCGTCTGGTCAGCTTGTCGAGAGAGTAAGAAAATGCTGCAGGAACAGGGATAGGGAGAGATTGAAACAGATATAGAAATCTGGGCAGGGCATTCATTTTAATTACATTGATTCTACCCAGTAGAGTGAGAGGTAAGTCCATCCTATTACAAAGGTCAACCTTCACCTTTTGAAACAAACTGGCCAGATTGAGTTTATAGAGGTTGTTCAGATTACCATCCACCATTATGCCCAAATATGTGAAGCCCACAGGAGACCATCTAAAAGGAAACTTGTGCTTGATGGTATGATGGTCAAAGACAGACAATGGTAAGATTTCACTTTTTTCAAAATTGACCTTATATCCAGAGAAAGAACTATAACACTGTAGTAGGATCTGCAAGTGAGAGAGGGAGTGTTCTGGGTTTGTTAGTAATAAGATAAGGTTGTCCGCAAAGAGTGATAATTTATGGGTATGGGGGCCCACCTCAAAGCCATGTATGTCAGGGCATGTTCTAATAGCCTCAGCCAACGGTTCGATGATGAGGGCAAAGAGGTGGGGGCTAATTGGGCAACCTTGTCTGTTCCCCCTATAAAGAGGGAAAGAGGAGGAAGTAATCCCATTGGTAGCAATCCTAGCTTTAGGAGATTTGTAGAGTGATTTTATCAAATGTACAAACACAGTAACTAAACCGAACTTTTCCAAGACGCGAAAGAGGTATGTCCATTCAACCCTATCAAGGGCCTTTTCAGCGTCGAGGGAGACTGCGACACTAGGTATTTTGTTTTTGTTAGCAAGGTGAATTATATCAAAGAACCTTCTGAGATTATTGGAGGACAATCTATTAATTATGAAGCCAGTCTGATCTGGGTTGACCAACAGGGGAAGACATGACTCCAGTCTCTTAGATAGCATCTTGGTGACCAGTTTACAATCTGTGTTAAGGAGAGAGATTGGTCTATAGGAGGCACACTTTAGCGGGTTTTTCCCTTTCTTGTGGATTACAGTAATCACTGCTTGAGAGAAGGACTATGGAAAGCAGTTGTCTTCTCTGTTTTTTTAAGTACCTCCATAAGGTAGGGGACCAACAGCTCCCTAAATTCTTTATTGAACTCTGGAGGAAAGCCATCCTCCCCAGGAGATTTATTAGAAGGTAAGGATTTAATGGCCTCCAACAATTCAGGAACTGAGAAGTGTTCACTCAGGCGCTCGCTGTCTTCCACTGACAGGCATTGGAGGTTGAGAGAGGAGAGAAAGGAGTCTTGATTGGGAAGTGTAGAGGTCTTCATGGTATTTCTTAAAAGTATTATTAATTTTAGTAGGGTCGAAAGATATCTCATTAGTAAGAGTTTTATGGCAATAATTGTCCTCTTACTTTCCTCGGCTTTCAGTTGCCATGCCAATACTTTGTGATCTTTCTCTCCAAGCTCGTAATAACGCTGTTTTGATTTAGTGATGGCCCTCTCAGCTTGATATTTGTTCAGAATGTTATATTTAAGTTTTTTATTTACCAAAAGCCTGTATAGATCTTTAGTCGGGCCTCTTTGGTAGGTTTTCTCTAGCTCGGAGATTTCAGATTCAAGGGCACTCAGTTCCGCACCATGTGTTCTCTTCAGCCCTTTAGTATAGGAAATAATCTGTCCCCTCAGATAGGCCTTCAATGTGTCCCAAAGAATGAAGCTGTCAGGAGCAGAGGGTTTGTTTGTCAAAGTAAAAATATTGATCTGCTCTTTGATGAATGCACAAAATTCAGGTTGCTTTCGGAGTGTAGAATTTAGTCACCATCTATATGCTCCATTTACCTTGGTAGGAATGGAGATTGATAATACCAGAGGAGAATGGTCACTAAGCAATCTGGGGAGATACTCGACATCTAACACTCTATGAAACAGTTGTGTCGAAAGTAAAAAGTTATCTATGCGTGTGTGTGTCTTGTGTGGGTGTGAATAAAAAGAGTAGTCCCTATCCTGTGGGTGCAACTGTCTCCAGATGTCTAGTAAATTAAGATCTTTCATGAATGACATGGTGAGCTTGCCGGCTTTTGATAAGAAGTGAGGGTTTATCAGAAATTAAAATCTCCTCCAACCAGTAGCCATCCTGGTGGTGCTTGAGCGACCTGAAGGAAGACATTCTGAATAAACATATGATCATCGAAGTTAGGAGCATAAATATTCAATAGGATCCAAGACTCTGAAAATATATGCCCCTGCACCAAAACAAACGTGCCGGATTGATCAGAGATGGTGTTGTTGACGCAGAAGGGGGGATGTGTCTACTTATCAAAATTGCAGTTCCTCTTGCTTTGTACTTGTCCTACCCATTCCCTCTTCAATTTATTTTGTTCACTGGCTGTAAGATGTGTTTCTTGTAAAAACACAATGTCAGCCTGTAATTTCTTAAGGTATGTATAGACTCTTTTCCTTTTAATCGGGCTGTTAAGACCTTTTACGTTGAATGTGACATATTTTAGTGGATTAAGCATAGGTTGGGTTTCAACTATGTAACTGAATGGAAATCTATCATATGCAGATAATTAGGAAATGATTCAACTTTGGTTTGAGCACAAAAGTGACCTATGTGTCTCTTTAGGAAGGAAACAATAAACATAGAAAAAAGGAAGAAGAAAATAATAAAAATTCCACCCACCCCGATTGTCAGACTAAAACAACAATCCCAACAATCAAACATGAATACAATTGTAGAGATAAGTTGCTGCTCGCTTTCCATCTTGCTCTTACCTTGGCGTAAACTAAAACATGCGAGCTCTCTAAGTTGAAAACAAACGTTGTGAATAGATATTTATGGCTGAATATTTACTGCCCATGGTAAGGGCTGCTTGAGTCTCTTTTCAAAAGATTAACATAAATGAGGGGGAAAGCAGTGGGCCTGAGCCCACTTATTGCTTCGCCCAGTGGATATGGACTAAACCAAAATATACTCTCCTGTAAATGTAATAGAACTCACCCCGGAAAGATACGGTTAGTTGAAAATGAACAAATCAATTATAGTGACCGGGAGATACCAGCAGTTCAGTACCGGATAAGAGAAAACAAACAATCTGCATTTTATCCCCCAGAAAGACCGTCCTGGCTCAGACATGGCTCAGTTCTTTGAGAAAAGTGTGCACTTCTCCCGGTGTGTTGAAGAAAGTGTGTTGAAGAGATGGCTTCGGCCTTTGTACTGAACTTTCATCCGCACAGGGTGGATGAGGTAGCCGGTGATGTTCTTCTCCTTCAGTGCTTTGGCGGCAGGTCTGAACTGCTTGAGACGTCTGGCGAGATCCGCGCTCATATCTGGGAAAGGCTGACCCTCTTTCCATCGATGGTGATGTCCCCTTTGGCTCTTGCGAGTTGCAGTATCTTCATTCTGTCTTGTTTTTGAGGTAGGCATTGTCCTTTTGTAGTTGTATCAAGACCTGGTCATGTCGAGCAATGGTATCTTCAACTGTGCTAATGCGCAACTCTGCCTCAGTCGTTCTCAAAAGGAGATCATTCATGGAGGATTTCAGGTCGTCAATGGAAGAATGGATTTCAGCCGATTTCTTATCAATTTTCATAGAAAGACCTCTGTTACCATCCTGAATTTCCCGGAGGAGAGTAAAGCCAGCATGTCGGCAGGCTCGCAAGAGGCTGCTGAGAGCAACAGTCTGGAACTGTCGTCTGAGTTATGAGGGCTAATGCTAATCTTGCTAGCTGTAGCGTTATCGTTATCTTGGGAATCAACAACGTTTTAGTCGTCCTTCTTGCCTCTCAGTCGGAGGTCCATGGCTCTTTGGGAAGGTAAGTACTTGACAATTTATCAGCCGGTGTTAGAATATTGTTTCAATGTTGTTATTTAGGTAAAAATAGAATAACTTTGAAGAGCTCGGTTTGTCAACGTCTGCTCAGCTCCGCGGCATCACGTGCTCCCCATACATCAAGTACTTATTAAAGATATGAGAGATTGGGGTAGATATTTGGTAGGCTGTAACTCTAAGCAAGTTGGCGCCAAGATTATCGGTACCAGGTGACTTGTCATCCAAAAGAGACAGCAGCATCCTTTCTACCTCTTCAAAGAAACGTGTAATCTGCTTGACAGGCCACAGTCTTCGCCCTCTCAAACTTCTGTCAGGCTAGAAAGGGTACTGACCTTTAAGCAAAAAGTGACAAATTGAAACATTGTGTGCTCTCTGATATGACATTAATTGAAATCATAATCATTTCAGATATGATGTAATGTGATTGATAAACAAAATGTTATTTCCCTTACACAACTGTCCACCTCCTTGACAATTCCCCGTCAGAAGACGCTTATGTTGATTTTAGCATTCATGGGGTTCACTCCGAAATGGCCAGCATACATTTCGGTCAGCACGGCCTCCTTCCCATCCAAAGTAAAACATCACTAGCAATCCTTCCCCCGTAGGTATATATCATTGCCTAACAAGTTGGGAGAGAAGAGTTGTTGAAATACTCAAGTCTATTTACACTGCTGTGTTTCTCTCTCTCCATCTCTCTCCCTGTACAGTATGTCTTCCACGCTCTTCCCACCTCTCTCCCTCTCTTACTTTCATCCTTTCTTTCTCACTCCCCCCCCCCCCTCTGTGTATTTCTCACAAAGAAACCTAGTTTACACCTGTCCATTTGATTGATCAGGTTGAACTTATAGCTAGACACCTCAATATGACAGACATATAACTATATCAGTGGAGGCTGCTGAGGGGAGGATGGCTCATAATAATGTCTGGAATGAATTCATTTGAATGGTATCAAACATGGAAACCATGTGTTTGATACCATTAAATTTACTCCATTCCAGACATTATTATGAGCCATCCTCCCCTCAGCAGCCTCCAATGAACTATGTGTATAGCTTGAGTCTAGCTAACGTTAGATGGGAAAGGGTTGTTCATAACTAAATCCGTCCAGTTATCTAATTGAAGTGAACTGCTTAACGTTACCCTGAATTGTGAATTTATCTGAATTTTGCGCCTCTTGTCGAGATCAGTGGTTCACCTGGTTGAAAAGATATAAGAAAATCTCCTCGAGGGATGGCATTGAAGTGCAAGCTACATACAAACAGAAAGCTGCAATGAAAGTTACAGTAGCTTGCTTGCTAGCTAGCTAACGTTAGCTAAATAAAACTGTCTACAGACAGGCTGAGGTACATAAGTACAGTAGCTAGAAGTGTCAATCTATAAAAACAGCTTAAATGACATATTCCTATTTAACAATATGTAGTTAGACAATACATGGTAATACATGGTAAAGAAAGTGTTCTTTTTTATTATAAAAAAAAATCAAATAAGGATCAACAATTTACATCATTCTTACATCATACAATACAGAACGCAGGTATTAATGAGAAAATACTGGGGAAAAACAAAAAGATAAATAAAATAATAATGCAATTGTAATCACTCTGAAAAAATCTTATTGTAAATGATTTAGGAAAATGTTTTTGTTGTTATTGTTCACTAGGGTTAATGTTTATTAATGTACCATTGCAATAGTAACCTATTATATCTTTCATGCCAAAAACATAGGCAGTGTTCATAATGGTAAATAAGTATTTTGCAAGGTTTTCTCAAAATTCTGACACAAATTTATATTCAAAGAACAAGTGAGACAGATTCTCACCTTTTTTCACAGAAAACGCAGATATCATCAATAGCCACAAATTTCGAAATCATAGAATTACATGGATATATCTTGTGTAAAATTTTGGAGTGCACTTCCTTAACTTTTTCCAGACAATGTCAGGAATAAGCGTGTTGCAGAAAATGTTTCCTCTTGGCGTAAGCTGGTTTTGTGAATGAAGAATTTGTCTTATATATTTATTACAACAAGATCTCTCAAGTAAGCCCACGTCTTCCGATCTGAGTTCTGAATAAACTTTGTGATCATTCCCAAAATTAAGATGAGTTTTCATAAGTGTAGTTAGACCACTGGTAATGGCTTTGATCACATAAATAAACTCTCTGAATGGTATTTGAAGCTCTTTCAATGTTAGAAATTGTTCATATGTAAGAATATTACCATTGTTGTCGAAAATATCAAGAACAAAGTCATTATTCCTCTCATGCCAGCTGGGGTAGAACAATGACTTGTTCCTTACAGTTATGTCTGAATTATTCCACAAAAGAGCTTTATGTGGGGAAAAATTGTACAAGAAACATATTTTCCAGGCCATTAAAGCTTGCTGGTGAAACCTAGCCAATTCAGGTAATTTTTCAGGAATATAATTACATTTCAGTAAAAATTGAAGACCTCCCAATTCATTAAACACATTATTTGGAATTAAATACCATATTGAATCAGTATTGATCAAACATTTTTTCAACCAGTTTATCTTAAAAATGTTATTTATGTGAACAAAATCCAACACTTCTAGACCGCCTTCAGCTTTTTTGTAAGAAAGGACAGATTTTTTTTAGTTTGAGACTTATTTTTCTAGTCTTATTAATCTCTTTACAAGTAGCTGGATTTACACATAACGATAATGAGGTATACACGAAACGAGACAGTCCCTCTGCCTTGGACAGAAGTACTCTCCCAAGTATAGAAAGATCTCTTTGTAGCCAATTATTAAATATATTTTTAGTTCTCTTAAATTTTAGGAGAGAAATTCAAATGTTGTCTGACTATGTCATGTATTGTCATATATTGTCATGTCTTGTCCCTGTGCTTTCTCTTCTATTCGTTTCCCCCTGCTGGTCTTATTAGGTTTATTTCCCTCTCTCTATCACTCTCTCTCTCTCTATCGTTCCGTTCCTGCTCCCAGCTGTTCCTCATTCTCCTAACGACCTCGTTTACTCTCTCACACCTGTCCCCTATTTTGCCCTCTGATTAGGTCTCTATTTCTCTCTCGGTTTCTGCCTCTGTCCTTGTCGGATTCTTGTTTGCTGTTTGCTGTTTGCTGTGTCCTTGTTCCGTCCTGTCGTGTTTTGCCTTATCATCAGATGCTGCGTGTGAGCAGGTGTCTCTGTCCGCTACGGCCCGCGCCTACCCGAAGGGACCTGCAGTCCGTTGCCGCTTATCCTGCAATTCCCCTCAACAACTAGAGGATTTAAGTTTTCCCCGTTTGGACATTTCCTGTAAAGGATTGAGGATTATGTTATCTCTGTTTGGACTTTAATAAACTCAGTTTCTGTTAAGTCGCGTTTGGGTCCTCACTCACCTGCACAACAGAAGAATCCGACCAAGAATGGACCCAGTAACTACGGATCCTCGCTACTCAGCCGTCGAGATCCAGGGAGCGATGCTCGGCAGACACAAGCAGGAATTGTCTGCTGCTCGGCATGTCGTTGAGACCCTGGCCGCTCAGGTCTCCGACCTCTCAAAACAGTTTCACAATCTCCGTCTCGATCCACCAGCTACTTCCTGGGCTTCCGAGTCTCCGGAACCCAGAATTAATAACCCACCGTGTTACTCTGGGCAGCCCACTGAATGCCGCTCGTTTCTCACCCAGTGTGATATTGTGTTCTCTCTCCAGCCCAACACATACTCAAGGGGAAGAGCTCGTATCGCCTACGTCATATCTCTCCTTACTGGACGGGCTCGTGAGTGGGGCACGGCAATCTGGGAGGCAAGGGCTGAGTGTACTAACGAGTATCAGAACTTTAAAGAGGAGATGATACGGGTTTTTGATCGTTCAGTTTTTGGGAAAGAGGCTTCCAGGGCCCTGGCTTCCCTATGTCAAGGTGATCGATCCATAACGGATTACTCTATAGAGTTTCGCACTCTTGCTGCCTCCAGTGACTGGAACGAGCCGGCGTTGCTCGCTCGTTTTCTGAAGGGTCTCCACGCTGAGGTTAAGGATGAGATTCTCTCCCGGGAGGTTCCTTCCAGTGTGGATTCTTTGATTGAACTCGCCATCCGCATAGAACGACGGGTAGATCTTCGTCACCGAGCTCGTGGAAGAGAGCTCGCGTTAACAGTGTCTCCACTCTCCGCATCACTACCATCTCCTCCCACTGGCTCAGGTGTTGAGCACATGCAGCTGGGGGGTATTCGCATCTCGACTAAGGAGAGAGAACGGAGAATCACCAACCGCCTCTGTCTCTATTGCGGTTCCGCTGGACATTTTGTCATTTCATGTCCAGTAAAAGCCAGAGCTCATCAGTAAGCGGAGGGCTACTGGTGAGCGCTACTACTCTGGTCTCTCCGTCAAGATCCTGTACTACCTTGTCGGTCCATCTACGCTGGACCGGTTCGGCAGCTTCCTGCAGTGCCTTGATAGACTCTGGGGCTGAGGGCTGTTTTATGGACGAAGCCTGGGCTCGGGAACATGACATTCCTCTCAGACAGTTAGGGGAGCCCATGGCCATGTTCGCCTTGGATGGTAGTCCTCTCCCCAGTATATTATGTGAAACACTACCTTTAACCTTTAACCAGACTAAGTGTTTTTTTGACAGATGTATTCCTAAATATTTAACACAGTCCTTTACAGGAATATTTTCTATTTCTTTATCATCAGAGTCAAATAAACATAAGATTTCACAATTAGAAACATTCAGCATTAATCCTGATGCAATAGAAAATGCAGTTAGAGCATTAAGGGTATGTGAGACCTGGTCTTTGTCTCTTAAGAAAAGAGTAGTATCATCAGCCAGTTGGGAAATTTTGATTTATATGTTAAAAATGGTTAAGCCATACAAATTTGCATTATTCAGAATATCTAGAGATAGAAGTTCCACTACCAAAATTAATAAAAATGGCGAAATTGGTCATCCCTGTCGTACACTTTTGTTTACACTGAATCTTTTGGAAGTATTGAGGTTTAGTAGCATAGAGCTATTTATATCTTTGTAAAACATGCAAATTACTCAAATAACATTTTCACCAAATCCAAAATGTTTAAGAGACCTAAAGAGAAATTCATGTTCAATTGTGTCAAAGGCTTTACAGAAGATCAAAAATAGGACAACCGCATCTGAGTCAATTGCATCTAAATAATATATAAGGTCCAATACTAAACTAATGTTAGAGCTTATCTGACGGCCGTTCATGAATTCTGTTTGAGTATCATTTATAATGGTATCTATTCCTTTCTTTAATCTTTTGGCATAAACCAGAGCAATCCATTTGTAATCAACATTTAATAAAGTAATTGGTCTCCAATTTTCAATGAGAGAAGGGTCTTTATCAAGCTTCGGAATCAATGAAATAAGACCCTGTTTCATAGTGGAGACCATTAACCCCATTTTTAATGCAATCTTGGAACATATTGAAAATCGGGTCTTCTAGTAACTCCCAAAACTGTCTATGGAATTCCACTGACAGACCACCAGGGCCAGGTGATTTCCCTTTTTTTCATTGAATTCAGAGCCAATTGAGACAGGTAAATCGCAAACTGAGTGGAAATCATCCTAAATTGCTGGGACATAATTCTGAATGTGTAACGGTTTTCTTTAGGTGAAGTAGAGGCGGACCAAAATGCAGCGTGGTTGTTATTCATTGTACTTTAATAAAGAAACTGTACACGAATAAACTAACAAAACAACAAACGTGCGAAAACCCAAAACAGTCATATCTGATGCAAAACACAGAGACAGGAACAATCACACACAAACACACAGTGAAACCCAGGCTACCTAAGTATGATTCTCAATTAGAGACAACTAATGACACCTGCCTCTGATTGAGAACCATACTAGGCTGAAACATAGAAATACCCCAAAACATAGAAAAACAAACAGACTGCCCACCCAACTCACGCCCTGACCATACTAAAATAAATACAAAAACAAAGGAAATAAAGGTCAGAACGTGACAGAATGTGCTAAATGTAGCTTTCACAACCATCTTCCTGAAATTGAGAGCTGTAAAGGTTTTCATAAAAGGAATTGACAAATTATGATATTGTAATGGGATCTTTGCATAAAACATTGCTAATTTTGAGTGCCGTTATAGATTTTCTTTTGTAGTTTCTCTTTCCAATTGCAAAAAAGTAACTAGTGTTTCTTTCCCCCTCTTCAATCCATTATGTTCTTGACCTTACAAGGGTGCGCCGTTTGCCAGATCCGTGTAAAGCTGCTCTAATTCTAGTTGTAAAGACCTGAACACAGACTCATCTTCTTCAGGTAGTTTTCTAAAGAAAGATAACCTGTCAAGCTTGCTCATCACCTCCTTTTCTCTGAGGTTCTTTAATTCCATCAGCTCTTTGGCGAGTTTAATGGCTACCACTCTGACTTTATATTTGAAAAATTCCCATCTACTTCCATGACCCAAGTTTTTTCTTGCAGAAATATCTTTAGCTAATGATTTGATGTTTTCAATGAGAGTAGTATCTTTAAGATGTGTGTTGTTTAATTTCCAATATCCTCAAGTACCTTTTGATTTTTTAGTAGCTTGTAAATTCAGGGAAATCAAGTGATGATCAGAAAAGGGAGCCAACTGATGATCTACATCTATAACAAATTGTAACAAAAAAGGGGAAATTGGGAATACATCTATTCTAGATTTACATCACATAGTTTTGTTGGTCCAGGTATAACCCTTAGCATCTGGAATGAAATAACACCAGACATCCTCAACACAGAGATCCTTGCAGAATGTAATGATAATGTTACTATTTTGAGGGTTTTGACTCGTTCTAGGAGGAAAACAATCAGCAGATTCATCAGGTGTTTCATTAAAATCCCCCGAAATAATTAGAAAAGCCTCAGAGTATTTGTTGTTTAAATCCTGTACTTTCCTGGTAAATTGGGTAAGAAGGGTCTTATTAGGAGCATGTGAGTTATGTCCGTATACATTACAGATGATGAAAATAGCATTGTCAAGTTTAACAGTTACTATGACCCATCTGCCGTCTTGTGAAGATGTGGATTCTAGAATGTCACCTTTAAACTTGTGAATAAGTGTCAAAACACCAGCAGAATGATTTGGTCCATGACTGAAATAGGCCATTGTGCTTTCCAAAATTTCGAAAGTGTTCTCTTTCCAGTTTTTTGGGGTCCTTTGAAGCAGCAGGTAGTCAGCAGGTTCTCACCATCAAAAACCCTGTCATTGGAGAGCAATTCTGAGGTTATTTTGCATGGACTGAGCAAGAGTTTATGCGGTGAAATAGAACTAGAACTGCCCGCATCCTCCTCCCGGGGTAAAATAGAGCCAAGCAACCAGCACAGCAACGGAAGCTTTGGTTCATTACCTAATCCGGTCAGAATGTTGCAAGTTCTAGCAACAGCCCTAGCAACAGAAGCTAGAACTCATCGAATCCCATTGTGATGTAGAGGGGGACACTGTTTGGCATGACAGGCCCCCAAAAGGCAAGGCCTGGCCCTGACTGAACTCATCCCTTTCTTTATAAATGTCCTCCATCCGCACATATACACACACACATTCACATACACAGTGAGTTTTAGAAGACCTCTCACATCTGCATCGTCAAAGCTACATGCAGTGCCTCCTGCTGAGTTCACCTTGCCAATGAAGTGTGTGTGTGTGTGTGTGTGTGTAGTGACCGGGACAAAAATAGAGCAGGGGACAGACAGAGCAGCCAGAGGAAGGCCAATGACAAAGATTTTAATAGGAGAATACTAATGACGACATTGGTTTGTTTTTGCCTACGGTGTGTGGGGTTTCTAAGAGACAATTAGCTCACTTAGGCTTATCTTTTGTCATTTTTTGCAATCAGATAATCAAACCAAGCAAACAAGTTAGGTTGTGGAAATGAGCAATTTATAGAATGAATTAATACTTTTAGATGTGGAGTCTTATTAAGATTCAAATGTTTTTTTGTTCTCTCTCCTACACCACATGGAGTCATTACGGACCTTTCATAACTGCAGGGTTCCGTGAAACCCCAGGGCCTACAGTAATTTGAAGATGCAACAGATATATTCTAATTATAACTTAGTCCTTCATGTCTACAGGACAGCTGTTAAGACAGGCAATCATTGATCGAGGCGATAATAAATTACCCCAATCCTAAGTTCAAATGTAATTAATTCCCAGTTAATGTCCAGTGGAGGATTTTGGTAGAGTGCATAATCATTAACATGATTAATCCCTCCATGGTAAAAACCATAGACTCTATTCAGCTTTCTCAGCTCACTGTGGTGTGGGTGCAATGTATGCTGGGACTGTGGAGTTGAGAGTGCAGGGAGGATGAGTGGAGGATGGGTGGAGGATGGGTGGAGGAGCGCACACAAAGTTCACAGTAATATACTGTCAAACAAAAGTTGATTTTGAATTTACAGTAACATACTGTATCTTTTATACAGTAACTAGCTGCCATTAAGTTACCGTAAAAAACAAACAATTTTGTTATTTTTTATTGTGTACACAAACAGTGACAAATCAGATTCCACCTCAGAAGTAGCAGCTCTCTCTCCTAAGAACCGAATATTCATACCGAAAAATTAGTTTTTTCAAATCATCTTCCTTCTTTATTAGGTTTATAATGAAGGGTATTTCCAAGGACGTTACTGTCGGGAATGTCTCTGTGTTGATTAGGGATTGATAATTGAGTGATAAAACGTACACTACCGTTCGAAAGTTTGGGGTCACTTAGAAATGTCCTTGTTTTTGAAAGAAAATATATTTTTTTGTCTATTAAAACAACATCAAATTGATCAGAAATACACTGTAGACATTGTTAATGTTGTAAATGACTATTGTAGCTGGAAACGGCTGATTTTTTTTATGGGATATCTACATAGGCATACAGAGGCACATTATCAGCAACCATCACTCCTGTGTTGTGTTAGCTAATCCAAGTTTATAAATTTAAAAGGCTAATTGATCATTAGAAAACCCTTTTGCAATTATGTTAGCACAGCTGAAAACTGGCCTTCATTAGAGTAGTTGAGTATCTGGAGCATCAGCATTTATGGGTTCGATTACAGGCTCAAAATGGCCAGAAACAAAGACCTTTCTTCTGAAACTTGTCGGTCTATTCTTGTTCTGAGAAATTAAGGCAATTCCATGCGAGAAATTGCCAAGAAACTGAAGCTCTCGTACAATGCTATGTTCTACTTCCCTTCACAAAACAGCGAAAACTGTCTCTAACCAGAATAGAAAGAGGAGTGGGAGGCCCCGGTGCACAACTGAGCAAGAGGACACTTACATGAGAGTGTCTAGTTTGAGGAACAGATGCCTCACAAGTCCTCAACTGGCAGCTTCATTAAATAGTACCCTCAAAAGACCAGTCTCAACGTCAACAGCGAAGAGTCGACTCCGGGATTCTGGCCTTCTAGGCAGAGTTCCTCTGTCCAGTGTCTGTGTTCTTTTGCCCATCTTAATCTTTTCTTTTTATTGCCCAGTCTGACAAAAAAAACTTTTGAACGGTAGTGTATGTATGATCATCTGCCTCGCTGCTTGTGCCATTTGGTTCTCTCAGAAACTCTTCCAGCACCTTTCTATTTTTTCATCAGGTGTCTCTCCCTGCTGTGGTTCGTTTCGAGTGCATTTGATGTTTCCATCTCCTAACATGTGATTATTCAGGTGTGTAAAGCAACTAATGATCTGACTTCAAAGGTTGAAGGCAGCGATGTGAATGCGGGGTGGATTTATTTACTGACGTACGGACGGATGAGGATGTTGGTTGGGAGTTAGGTGGGTGCCCACCGAGTGGTGTTTCGTACCCTCAGTCCCAAGGCATATCCTGCCTCTGTCTCTCTATGGAAATGCAAAATGTAACAAACGACGAAGCCACAGTGGAGTGGGGTAGAAGAGAAGGAGAGAGAGAGAGAAAGTGAGAGAGGGAGCGAGAAGAGAGAGGAAGTGAGAAAAAGAGATTAAGGGAGAGAGAGAACGTGGGGGACTTTTTCAAATTAGGCGTTAATTAGCGTGGACAGACTTCTAATGGAATGTCAGCTTACTAGAATGACTCTAGGACAACCTGATAGAGGAAGTGTCACGGTTTTCTTCCTGGGAAGGAGAGGCGGACCAAAATGCAGCATGGTTATAGTTCATGGTTCTTTAATAAGAAAACTCAAACATGAACAAACTACAAAACAATAAACGTGAAAACCGTAACAGTCCTAACTGGTGCATAAAACACAAAGACAGGAAACAATAACCGACAAAATACCCAAAGAATATGGCTGCCTAAATATGGCTCCCAATCAGAGACAATGATAAACACCTGTCTCTGATTGAGAACCAATCCAGGCAACCATAGACTTACCTAGACACCTAAAAGAACACAACCCCATAAATCTACAAAAAAAACCTAGACAAGACACATAAATCACCCATGTCACACCCTGGCCTAACCAAAATAATAAAGAAAACAAAGATAACTAAGGCCAGGGCGTGACAGTAACCCCCCCCCACCCCCCCCTCTCCCCCAAAGGTGCGGACTTCCGGCCACACACCTAAACCCATAGGGGAGGGTCTGTGTGGGCGTCTGTCCATGGTGGCGGCTCTGGCGCGGGACGTGGACCCCACCATAGTCTTAGTCCGTTTTTGTAGCATCCTAGGAACGGCGACCCTCGTCGTTGTTGTCCGAGGCTACCTGGCTAAAAATCAAGCCTATTTCTATCATGAATATGAGTTTGGAGGCTAAAATGGTTAAATATTAAAGATTTAAACCTCTCACTAAAAGCTTCACTCATACATAAATTATACTTAAACTCTAAATGGATCTCCAGTAGATTATTAAGAACGGCTCATCCTTTGTTCAAAAATAGCCTTTTTTGCCTTTATACAGATTAAAACTTCTCATTTCATGAAAATGACATTTTGTTTAAAGTATCACCCTTTCTTAAACAAGCTTTACAATGCTGGTTACAATTTAGTTTTATACTCTAGAAAAGATAGAAGAAATATTACAACAAATGTTATGGTTAAACTCAAATACACTGATTAAGAAAAAATACATTATTTATGGGATTTTAAAAAAAATGTATTATTTTTATTAATGATATTATGAATAGAAACGGATGAATTATGTCACATATGCAGCAATCGTAAATATATGGAAATGTCTGCTCAATTGCAGCATTACCACAAAAATGGAGGAGGCAAGTCGAAAAGAGAGAAGGTAGGGAACTTGTTTGCCTGCCATATATTAAAGATACAAATTGGCTGAAAGGAATTGGTATAAATAGAAGAAAAAATGTTTTAAACGATGTTGACAGCTGCACCATACAAATTGAAAAATAAATGGGAAGAGATTTTTGATGTACCGATTCCATGGCAAATGGTTTATGAACTGGTACAAAAAACAACACTTGATTCAACACTTCAAGTTTTTAAATTAAAATGATTCTAAAAAAATCTTTCCATCAACAGAATGCTATATATACAGTGCATTCACAAAGTATTCAGACCCTTTGACTTTTTCCACATTTTGTTATATTACATTACATTACCGCCTTATTCTAAAATCGATTAAATAAATAAAAATCCTCATCAATCTACACACTATACCCCATAATGAAAAAAGAGAAAACAGGTTTTTATAAATGTAAAAAATCAGAAATACCATATTTACAAAAGTATACAGTAAACAGTCACTTAGTTGAGCTCAAAGCTGATTGGCTATTATTATTATTATTTTTTAAATCATGGCTTCCACTGCATTCAGTTCCACGGGCGGCAACAATGTCATACTCTTTTGGACAAGACAGCATCAGATAGGTGGCCTACAATTGTTTAGAAAAATTATGAAACACAGACATACAAAATATTATTATTATATATTTTTTTCTTACAGGTATCCACCCTATTTAGAGAGAAAGTGCCTAACAGTCTGTTTAGTCTAGTGAGCTGTCTCTGCCTACTTAACTATGGCATCTGTGATCGGAGTCGGTGACTAATGAGCAGCCATTGCCTTATATGTACATCTATGAAGCAAATGTTTGTTTATGAGTTCACTGTTCAGCCAGCTTAGCATATTAGTACATTGCACTTAATGGGCTTATGGCTATGGTTGCCTGGAGGTGGAGATATTAGACACTTTTATAAAGAGCTTATAGCTTAATCAGAAATATGCTCAATTCACAATATAACTGAGCCCTGTGTTCTGTGTCTGTCATGCATTTAAAATGCAGAGGAAGCAATGAACGGGAACAATGGGGCGTTGGTTATTCATCAGCTTTCATCATGGGGGTCATGGCTGGGGAATTATTTTGACAAAAAAAGGAGACTTGATGAAAACAGGTTGCCTCGCTTTTTCATCACACCACCCGCACATGGTTATGTTATGAAAGGCAGCCGCCATCAAAGCCCGGGAGAGACCCAGACAAAGACATGTGTGGGGGGTGATGCTTCTGTAAAGGTGTAGTGACATAATTGTCACCCCCGGCTCTTACTGCTCCATCAAAACCCCCACCGTCAGAGCTGAGCGTCTCCTCTCTGTACAGGTGGATAAGCCTTTATCGCCAGTCTCCAAATGAGCAGCGTATGTGGTGTGGTGAAGCTAAGGGTGCACAGCTGTTGTCACTTTCTGGAGCAAGGGCAAGGAAGCGGTTATGCTTGGCTGCCTCGCCCTGCCTCGTCACTCTCCCTGACACATTGTGCTTCTCTTGGCTCGACGCTTCGAGGATTCAATGTGAGTAAGACCTTTTAACAGGTTAACATTCACAAGACCGCAGATTTACTAGGACGCACACTCCAAGCATGCGCTGACCAGCTGGCAAGTGTCCACTGACATTTTCAACCTCTCCGTGACCCAGCCTGTAATACCTACATGTTTCAAACATACCACCATAGTCCCTGTGCCTAAGAGCCCCAGAGTGACCTGTCTAAATTGCCCTGTAGCACTCAAATCTGTAGCCATGAAATGCTTTAAAGGGCTGGTCATGGCTCACATCAACACCATCATCATACCACCCCAACAGATCCACAGATGATGCAATCTCTGTTTCACCCCACACTGCCCTCTCCCACCTGGACAAGAGAGACACCTATGTGAGAATGCTGTTCATTGACTATAGCTCAGTGTTCAACACCATAGTGCAACTAGAGAAGATTACCAACCCCCACGCTCTGTATTTTATGCTGGCAGCAGCTTCACCACAGAAAGAACTGATCTAGGCTGAAACACCTGCATTTTGGAGCTGCCTTAATCAATAAAGCAAAAAAGAGACCAATCTGAACTAAAGTTTTGTTGTTAAGTATTCTGTTACGTGGTTAGCCTTTACGGCTGGGACTGCAAGTTTGTGTTCCTTTCTTGGCGTGGATTCCGCGAGTGCTAGCTGGCTGTACTACAGACACCTGTTGTTAGTCGTGAGAAAGACTCATTGTTATCTTTTCGTAAAACAACTGGTTGCAGTAAAGCGCCAATCTGGATATTAAGGAGATCCTGAGGGAAATTGACGAGTATCAACAGCTTTACACTATGGGGGAACAACATACTACATCATGGAAAGATTTGACCACCTCACAAAATAACTTTAACCTGACAAAAAAAGAAAAACAGATTAATCTACAGACACGGATGATTTACTTACCATTGAGGTAGAGGCCAGTGCTCTGGCTGGAATCCATGCAACAGTGGAAAGGTTGTGTGAGGAGGTAACAGGACTGAGGGGGAGTTTGGAGTTCAGCCAGAGTGAAATTCACAACCTCCAAGTGGAAAACAAGACACTCACAGCCAAGATAAAAATACACGATTCCAACATTGTCTACTCAGGGAAAACAGGGTGATGAAGGAGTCGCTACTAGACATACAAAGTCATAGCATGTGTGAAAATCGATTTTTCTTCTGGGATTCTTGAGGACTCATCGAATAATCCAGACGGCGCTATCAGAGAATTCATGCAATCCACCTTGAAACTTCCTATGGAGACTGTAAACAAGGTGGCATTCCACTGAGTACACAGACTTGGAGCTCGGAGTGACAAGACCAAGGGTCCCCGACCGAACACTACCAACAAAAGGAGCTGATCAAAAGCAGGGGAAGGGAGCTTAAAGGGACCAAATTCGGTCTCAATGACTCATTTCCAAGGGAGATAAACGAATGTCGTAAGAGACTGTATCAGGTACAAAGACAACAAAGGGAGAACGGTAAGTGTGCCTTTATCATGTGGACAAACGATTTATAGATGGACAGCTATTCCCAGACAGCTCCATAACACCGTGGCTGTACTAAATTCTACAGGTTACGGAAAAAAAGAAGGTATTGGAACTGTAAAAAATATCTGAACATTATTAAGTGGATATTAACACACAAATACACAATTACATGCTTGCTTACACATACAGACTTATACATACACACACACACCTGAACTCTTCTTTCACTCTCTCTTTCTCTCTTTTCTTTTCTCTCCCTCTCTATTGTCGAGAGCTGTTTTGTAATTTAATGTGTTTATTGTTTGTGTAACAATCTTCTTCTGAGGTGGAGGAGTATGAGGAACGGACCAAAACGCAGGGTGGTAAGTGTCCATTTGAATGAAATATAACTGAATACTAAATAACCAAATGAAACAACGAAATGAAAATCAAAACAGTTCTGTATGAAAACAACTACCCACAACTCATAATGGGAAAACAGGCTGACTAAGTATGGTTCTCTATCAGAGACAATGACAGATTGAGAACCATACCCGGCCAAAAACACAGAAATACAAAAACATAGAAAAAAGAACATAGGACGCCAATCCTAGTCACACCCTGAACTAACCAAAATAGAGAATTAAAAGCCTCTCTATGGCCAGGGCGTGACAGTACCCCCCCCCCCCCCCCCCAAGGTGCGGACTCCGGCCGCAAAACCTTCTGGCAACTCCGAAATGGTTTCTGTCAGCTTCTAAGTTGAAGGCAACTGTGGCGGCTCCGGAGTGAAGGGCGGCTCTGGCGGCTCCTGACTGACGGGCGGCTCTGGCGGCTCCGGACAGGAGGGAGACTCTGGAAGCGCCGGACAGGCGGGAGAACCTGGAGGGAGGAGGCACCGGATGGACCGGGAAGTGGCGGAGCACTGGAGCTCTGGTGTGCAGCCTTGGCACCACTCCTCCAGGCTGGATGACCACTTTAGCCTGGACTCTCCAGAGTTCAGGCACAGGTTGAACCTGATCATGATCATGTGAAACGTCAATTGCTTTGGAATTGCTGTGATGTGTTTTTCAATTTTGTTAAAGGTAATTATGATGCAACTATGATGGTGATACAATATGGATTACAATTATCATTATGAATATTAACTTCTTATGGCTGAGATCCCGTTACCGGGAGCGATATAACAACATCCAGTGAAAGTACAGGGCGCCATATTCAAAAGAACAGAAAAGTCATAATTAACATTCCTCAAACATACATGTATTTATATAGTTTTCAAGGTAGTCTGGTTGTTAATCCCACCACAGTGTCCGATTTCAAATAGGATTTACGGGGAAAGCACCACAAACGATTATGTTAGGTCACCAACAACTCACTAAAATACACAGCCAATTTCACCAGCCAAAGAGAGAGAGAAAAAGCACAAGTCGAGTTAAATTGAATCACTAACCTTTGATAATCTTCATCAGATGACACTCATAGGACTTCATGTTACACAATACATGCATGTTTTGTTTGATAAAGTTCATATTTATATCAGAAACTCTGAGTTTACATTGGCGTGTTAGATTCACTAGTTCCAAAAACATCCAGTGATTTTGCATAGCCACATCATTCAACATCACTCTCCTTAATACAACCGCTGTGTCATATTTCAAAAAGACTTTACAGAAAAAGAAACCCATGCAATAATCTGAAACGGCACTCTGAAGTAAAAACACCACAGCCGCAAAGATGGCGTCAGTATAAACAAGAAATTACATGATATATATTCCCTTACCTTTGATGATCTACATCAGAAAGCAATCCAGGAATCCCAGGTCCACAATAAATGTTTGTTTTGTTTGAAAATGTCCGTTATTTATGTCCAAATACCTTCTTTTGTTAGCGCGTTTGGTATACATGTCCAAACGCTAATTCTGGTCGGCGTTATATAGGACAAAAACTGCAAAAAGTGATATTACCGGTCGAAGAAACATTTCAAACTAAGTACAGAATCAATCATTAGGATGTTTTTAACATATAGCTTCACTAAAGTTCCAACCAGAGTACTCCTTCTTGTCTTTGTGAGCAATGGATTAGCAGATTACAAAAAAATAAAATCAGTCTTTACGTGGCTAAATGAAAAGGAATATAACATATACTGTTTACAGGAAACTCACTCTACATCCTTAGATGAAGTTGCGTGGAAAAAAGGAACTCAAAGGGTGTGATGATAGTAATTAACAAACATTTCGGTCTGAATGTGCAAATAGTCAGGAATGATTCGCAAGGAAGGTGGAACCTTTTCAATATGAAAGTGGACGAAAAAGAGATTATTAATCTATTAATTATTAGTCTCATTAATCTATATGGTCCAAATTAGGATGATACACACCTCTTTGAAAACAGTTATACCAATTTATTGAATTTACAGGCAACAAATGATCTAATCATTGTGGTAGGAGACTATAACACAATGTTAAGTACCTCAATGGGGTGGCAGGGTAGCCTAGTGGTTAGAGCGTTGGACTAGTAACCAGAAGGTTGCAAGTTCAAACCCCCGAGCTGACAAAGTCAGTCTGTCGTTCTGTCCCTGAACAGGCTGTCATTGAAAATAAGAATTTGTTCTTAACTGACTTGCCTAGTTTAAAAAAAAATGGACTGAAGGTAATCATTCTGCAAACTATCATCACTGTGCCCTTAAAGAAATCACAAATATTATGGACACATTAGAAATAGTGGATATTTGGATACAAAAAAAACGCGACCTAGTGAGATATCCATGGAGGAGACTTAATCAAGCTAGTCGTCTTGACTACTTTCTTGTCTCTTTCTCTATTACATCAAAAGTTAAAAACGTTTTAATAGGAGACAGAATGCGATCGGATCATCATCTAATTGGCATTCACATAACTCTTATAGATGTTCCACGTGGACAGGGATATTATACATTTTCCACATGGACGCAGATATTATACATTTTCCATGTGGACAGGGATATTGTAAATATAATCAAAGTATACTGGAGGACAACTTATTTTTAACGAAGACAAAAATAATTTATAACTGAATTTTTCCAGTATAATATAGGTTCAGCAAATCCCCTTATTGTTTGGGATACTTTTAAATGTACCTTCAGGAGTCATTCAATTCAATATTCATCAATAATTAAAAAAATACGTTTCTGGCTAGAGACATGACTAACAAGGGAAATCCATGAACTAATAGTACAGGTAGAGAGCAATAAAAACGATACTACAGAGATACAAAATAAGTTAGAGGAAAAACAAAAAGAACTTGAGGAACTTATTCAAGAACAATCTAATGTAATCTATTACAAAAATAAAGCAAACTGGATAGAATATGGAGAAAAATGCACAAAATTCTTCCTGAATCTCCAATACAGGAACGCTAACAAAAATAATTTGCAGAATAATTAGCTTTTTAGTTGGGAAGAGATTTTCGATGTACCGATTCCATGGTTGGGTGTATGGGTTGATATATAAAACAACAAAGGATTCAAGACTTCGTGCTTTTCAGCTAAAATTATTATCTAGAATTCTTGCCACCAACAAATGTTGAATATTAGGGGCATAAAGTCATCGAAGCTCTGCAGATTGTGTTGCGAGGATACAGAATCAATAGACCATTTATTTTGGTATTGCCCTCAGGTAGCCTGTTTCTGGTCTCAGGTTCAGGATTGGCTGAAAATGCATAGCATTAATCTAAAAATTGACCCTATGGGGTGCACGTTAAGTCTCCTCCTCTACTCCCTGTTCAGCCACGACTGCATGGCCGCGCACGATTCCAACACCGTTTTGCTGACGACACAACGGTGGTTGGCCTGATCACCGAAGATGACGAGACAGCTTAAAGGGAGGAGGCCAGTGGCCTGGCATTGTGGTGCATGGACAACAACCTCTCCCTCAACATCAGACGAAGGTGAAGGAGCTGATCGTGGACTACAGGAAACAGAGGACAAAGCACACCACATCCACAGGGCTGTAGTGGAGTAGGTTGAGAGCTTCAAGTTCCTCCTTGTCCACACACACCAACATAGTAGTGAAGAAGGCACGAGAACACCTTTTCCCCCTCAGGAAGCTAAAAAGATTTGGCATGGGTCCTCAGATCCTCAAAAGGTTCTACAGCTGCAAAATCGAGAGCATCCTGACTGGTTGCATCACTGCCTGGTAGGGCAATTGCTCGGCCTCCGGCGCTACAGAGGGTAATGCGTATGGCCCAGTACATCACTGGGGCTAAGCTGTCTGCCATCAAGGACCTCTACATCAGGCGGTGTCAAAGGAAGGCCCTAAAAATTGTCAAAGACCCCAGCCATCCCAGTCATAGACTGTTCTCTCTACTACCGCATAGCAAGCGGTACCGGAGTGCCAAGTCTAACACAAAAAGGCTTCTCAACAGTTTTTACCCCCAAGCCATAAGACTCCTGAACAGATAATCAAATGGCTACCCGGACGATTTGCATTGTGTGCCCCCTTCCCCCCAAACCCTCTTTTATGCTGCTGCTACTCTCTGTTTATCATACATGCATACTCACATTAACTATACATTCATGTACATACTACCTCAATTGGCCCAACCAACCAGTGCCCCCGCACATTGGCTAACTGGGCTATTTGCATTGTGTCCCGCCACCCGCCACCCACCACCCGCCAACCCCTCTTTTATGCTACTGCTACTCTCTGTTCATCATATATGCATAGTCACTTTAACCATATCTACATGTACATACTACCTAAATCAGCCTGACTAACCTGTGCCTGTATGTAACCTCACTACTATTATAGCCTCGCTACTCTATATGGCCTCGCTACTGTTATTTTTCACTGTCTTTTTACTGTTGTTTTTATTTCTTTACTTACCTATTGTTCACCTAATACCTTTTTTTGCACTGTTGGTTAGAGCCTGTAAGTAAGCATTTCACTGTAAGATCTACACCTGTTGTATTCGGCACACGTGACAAATAAACTTTGATTTGATTTGAAACTTGGCTATATACACAGGGTACCAGTACTGAGTCGATGGACAGGGGTATGAGGTAACTGAGGTAGATATGTACATATACCGTAGGTAGGGATACATTGACTCAGGTAACAGGCTTGAAAATAAACAGTAGCAGCAGCGTATGTGATGAGCCAAAATAGTTCTTGCAAAAAGGGTAAGTGCAGATAATCCGGGTAGCTATTGGTTAACTATTTCACCAACTATTTAGCAGTCTTTTGGCTTGAGGGTAGATGCTGTTCAGGGTCTTGTTGGGTCCAGACTTGGTGCATCAGTGCCGCTTGCCGTGCAGTAGTCTATTACTTAGGTGGCTGGAGTCTTTGACAATTGTTAGTGCCTTCCTCTGACATCGTCTGGTATAAAGATCTTGGATGGCAGGCAGCTCGGCCCCAGTGATGTACTGGACTGTACGCACTACCCTCTGTAGTGCCTTGCCGGCAGATACCAAGAAGTTGCAATACCAAGCGGTGATGCAGCTAAACAAGATGCTCTCAATGGTGCAGCTGTGGAATCTTTTGACGATCTGAAGGCCCATTACAAATAGTTTCAGTCTCCTTAGGGGGAATAGGCTTTGTCATGCCCTCTTCACGACTGTCTTGGTGTGTTTGGACCATTCTAGTTTGTTGGTGATGTGGACACCAAGGAACTTGAAGCTCTCAACCTGCTCTACTGCAGCCCCGTCGATGAGAATGGGGGCGTGCTCGGTCCTCCTTTTCCTGTAGTCCACAATCATCTCCTTAGTCTTAGTTACGTTGAGGGATAGGTTGTTCTTTTCTTACATTTATATTTTATAGGTTGTTATTCTGGGACCACCAGGAGAGGTCTCTGACCTCCACCCTATAGGCTGTCTCGTTGTTTTGGTACTCATTGTGTATTTATTCCTCATTGTGTAATTATTCCTCATTTTTTTCTATGCATTGTCGGGACGTAAGCATTTAATTGTTGGTCTACACCTGTAGTTTTACAAAGCCTGTGACATGTACCATTTGATTTGATTTGATTCTTGGCTCAGCCCCACTCTTTTGTCTGACTCACAATCAGAGTAGAGAACCCGTAACTGTAGTTTTAATCCTGGGAGGTATACGTCACGATAGAGGAACAACAACAACAACCATGTTTGTGTGATGGTGAGGACCGGTAGGAAGGGATAATGTGTGTGTGTGTGTGTGTGTGTGTGTGTGTGTGTGTGTGTGTGTGTGTGTGTGTGTGTGTGTGTGTGTGTGTGTGTGTGTGTGTGTGTGTGTGTGTGTGTGTGTGTGTGTGTGTGTGTGTGTGTGTGTGTGTGTGTGGAAGGGATGGAGGGTAAGGGTCTTGGTGAGAGGTGGAGACCTACAGTACACAGATGTCTTTTTATAGCCTTAATGAGCCAAGCCTCCTTCTCTAGATCAAGGAGCAGAATCAAAGGTCCCACATGTTAGGCATCGTGTTGAGGTGACTTAATTGGCTGAATATTGCCTTACTCTAGACCCCTTTTTTTTTTTAAATTGAGCGGCCCCACGCGCACTTTGATTTCCACATTTTATGATGTGCCATAGGAGAACTGTAATCAGAGACAATTTAGGCCACGTAATTACACTTGGGGTTCTGGGTATTGTATCTATAAGTGGGTCTTACAGATGATCGCTTTATGGAGTGCTTTGCACTTGCTCTGGCTGCCTGCCTAAACACAAACGATGGTAGGGAATCATTATGAAATTATGATTATGATAATTATGATTATTATGAAATTGCCGCTGTAGCTGAGATGACCAAAAATAAAACTTCTGGGTGATACAGGAGGAACATAGTTCAAAGAGGACCATCAAAGAGGATTGACAGACTTCCGATCACTCCCATGATCAACCTTCACTCAAAATGCAGACAATTAGAGCGTCCCATCAGATACATAAGCTTCCTACCATATCAAATCAAACTTTATTTGTCACGTGCGCAAAATACAACAAGTGTTGGCCTTACTGTGAAATGCTTACTTACAAGCTCTTAACCGACAAGGCAGTTCAAGAAAGAGTTAAGTCAGGAAAAACAACTTAATCTACTTTACTTTTTTTATTTCTATAGTTTACCTGACAGCATCACTGTTAGAAAGAACATCGCAATACACTAGGTTTAAAATAAGATTAGGACACGCAATGATGTTGATCTTACAATGTCTTCATATGTTATATTTCAAAGCATTGGATTTGTGGAATAAGAAACTGCTTCTATATGCGTAGTAAAAATGTACCAAACCTTGGTAAATAACTGTATCCACCTTCTCTATCCCATAGAGAACAAACCAATGGAGATAAACTCTTCTAGGGTTGTTTTTATATTCTGTTGGGTGACGTCCTAAAAGAGCCTGTTGATTAAGAAGGACCCTGTTTCTTGATATTGAGGGTCAATGGATGTGGTATCACATCATTGGGGAAGAGGGAAAGGTAATCAGTTTTTTATTGGATATCTGGTTGTAGGGAGTGGGGAATAGGAGGTTGACTTCTTTGCTGTTGAGAGCCTTCTCTGCAGGGGCTTCAGCCCCTTTATAGAGATGAATTCTGTTCATTTTGGCTCTGCTCTCAAAGCCCCATCTACCCCGAGCTTCAGCCAGACCGACAGCCAGCCACTGATAGGGAGATTTAACCACCGGCCAGAGGGCTTTACGCCAGCAGGTTCAATCAATAAAAGTCTTATAGGCCTCTAGGCCCTCCGTCGCCCTAGAAGAGTGATCTCCAGTCTTAATGCGAAATAGAAGCCCTCCTCTGAGACTTTGCGTGACTTTTCACTCAAATGTTCCCTCGGCAGCTGGAGCTGACCAAGTTTTAAGGGTCCGTCCATTACAGAGAAAACTGATTTAGTCCATAAACAATGACATGGTCAGAGCTGGCACGGTGATGGTAGGTACTTTGATGGTACTTTGCATTCCGTTCAACCATTGTCAAAGTGCAATTATGTCATCTATTTTTCCGTAGTTTCCCTCCGTTGGCATGGACGTCAAAACCACTGTTATGGTTTATATTGAAACCGAGCCAAACAAATAAAAAACAACCTACACCTGACACATCCATCACCAAGTCAACCCTGGCAAACTGCCCGTAAAAGATAAGAAAATAGAAACATTTTTCCTCAACTGCAGTAAAACAGAGGTATTGCTGACAGGCATGCCGGAGCAGATAACTAATGTCAGCGATACCTGACCTTTTACATGTCTTGGTTTCCAGTCTAAACAACTGTGTCTGCAATCACAACAGTGAAATTCACCTAATGGGTGCCCTGTGCGGATCCCTTGGGATGAAGGAGGGAGGAACTGTACATAGAGCAGTGAGGGCGACACTGCCTCAGGAGGGGTGTCTGAGTCTGAGTTGTCAGGGAGACACACACTGACCGACAGGACGAAGAGGCGGTTTGTTTGGCAGCGAGGATCCCCATTGAGGTGTGTTTCACAGGCAGCCAGGGAGCTCCCAGGCTCTCTGCTGGGAGTCCATCACGCACACCACACCTCCCACAGTGTTTGCACTGGAGGCATGCAGTGGTATAGTATGTGGCACAAACACACTCATACACACTCATAGAGAAAAGAACACGCACACATGCATGTGAACACACACACACATACACACTGAATAGTTTAATCTGGCAATCACACTGACCCTCCACATGATGAATAGACATCAGAAGGATAAAGTGGACTTACCTACATCTTTATCAAGGGAACGAGAGGATATGAGCATGTAAAATTTTCCCCCTTCTGATGACCAGGTGGCGAATCGCATCTCTGCATGTCTGGCAGACATATCAGTGTGGATGACGGATCACCACCTCAAGCTGAACTTCGGCAAGACGGAGCTGCTCTTCCTCCCGGGGAAGGACTGCCCGTTCCATGATCTCGCCATCACGGTTGACAACTCCATTGTGTCCTCCTCCCAGAGCGCTAAGAACCTTGGCGTGATCCTAGACAACACCCTGTCGTTCTCAACTAACATCAAGGCGGTGGCCCGTTCCTGTAGGTTCATGCTCTACAACATCCGCAGAGTACGACCCTGCCTCACACAGGAAGCGGCGCAGGTCCTAATCCAGGCACTTGTCATCTCCCGTCTGGATTACTGCAACTCGCTGTTGGCTGGGCTCCCTGCCTGTGCCATTAAACCCCTACAACTCATCCAGAACGCCGCAGCCCGTCTAGTGTTCAACCTTCCCAAGTTCTCTCACGTCACCCCGCTCCTCCGCTCTCTCCACTGGCTTCCAGTTGAAGCTCGCATCCGCTACAAGACCATGGTGCTTGCCTACGGAGCTGTGAGGGGAACGGCACCTCAGTACCTCCAGGCTCTGATCAGGCCCTACACCCAAATAAGGGCACTGCGTTCATCCACCTCTGGCCTGCTCGCCTCCCTACCACTGAGGAAGTACAGTTCCCGCTCAGCCCAGTCAAAACTGTTCGCTGCTCTGGCTCCCCAATGGTGGAACAAACTCCCTCACGACGCCAGGACAGCGGAGTCAATCACCACCTTCCGGAGACACCTGAAACCCCACCTCTTTAAGGAATACCTAGGATAGGATAAAGTAATCCTTCTCACCCCCCTTAAAATATGTAGATGCACTATTGTAAAGTGGCTGTTCCACTGGATGTCATAAGGTGAATGCACCAATTTGTAAGTCGCTCTGGATAAGAGCGTCTGCTAAATGACTTAAATGTAATGTAAAATGTTCTGGAACCCCCCTAAATGCTCTTCTAATACCCAGTAGCTTCCCCAAAAGCAGGCACACAACATAAAACCAAATGCTTCTCATAAAGATGAATGCCATGTCTCATGTGGAAGATACGAGTTTCCAAAAAGTCATACAAGTCTCCCCAGTGAAGTACCCTCTGTTTTGTTATGAAACAGTGAACACAAGTGACACAGAATGTATTTTATCATGTGACTGCTGTAAATATGTTGTTATACTTAATTAACTGGTTGTTTGTGGTCCCGGACTGAAATGACACATGAATGCACAACACACACACACACACGTACAAGCACATAAACTCACACATATACAGTACACAATCTCTCTCTTTCTTTCTTTATACAACCTATACCTCTTATCATCTCAAATCTTAGATAGATAGAGTTGATTCTAAATCAGTTCCTGGTGTCCGAAAGCATCCAGATTACATTTATCCGGGGTCTTAGTAGCTCTCCCATATGACAAGCACCTACTCTGGTAGTCTGGTTTACTTATGTCTCCCGGGATACAAATGCAAAACACCCTTGTTGTTTCATGTGAACTATAAAAACCGCTGTGTTTTGGCCTCTTTTGGCAGGGAACGGGAGCAGCTGTTGAGCTTAGGAGTCAACAGGTCCCATTACGCCAGAGCAGGCAGAGGCCTCAGTGTCGATTATCACCTCCCGGAGTTCCTATGCTTTGCATCGCATGCTGTCAAAAAGGCATACTGTGCAGTGTTGCGCTGGGCTAACTATTGCCCTGGGCTTTTTTTCATGTTTTTTCCCACCAGGTTAGTCTCGTTGAGATAAAAAAAAAATCTATTTGTCAAGAGAGACCTGGACAAAGCGATGGCCCTAGCATTATTCAGACTCCTCCATTGACATAGTACTGGAAAACCCATTACCTGCCAGCCCTGTTGCTGTAACCTTAGCTGTAATCATTGGAAGGCGAAGGCACTGTGTATGATTCTGTCGACCGCAGCAGATACCTGGGTTCAGCGAATTCGTCTCATTCCTTGAATTGCAGTAGGCCAAACATTCCTGGGTACACGCCATGTCTGTGCAAGATGTCTGGCTTTTGCAATTGTTGTCTCAATAATATGTGTGTTTAGTATGAGCATGTGCAAATACACGTGTGTAGTGTGTATGCATATACAATCCCTTGTAAAATGTGACAAGAGGACATATAGATACAGCACCAGTCAACAGTTTGGACACACCTACTCATTCCAGGGTTTTTCTTATTTAAAAAAAACAACTATTTTCTACATTGTAGTATAATAGTGAATACATCAAAACTATGAAATAACACATATGGAATCATGTAGTAACCAAAACAGTGTTGAACAAAATCTAAATATATTTTAGATTCCTCAAAGTAGCCACCTTTTGCCTTGATGACAGCTTCGCACACTCTTGGCATTCTCTCAACCAGCTTCGCCTGGAATGCTTCTCCAACAGTCTTCAAGGAGTTCCCACGTATGCTGAGCACTTGTTGGCTGCTTTTCCTTCACTCTGCCATCCAACTCATCCCAAACCATCTCAATTGGGTTGAGGTCAGGAGATTGTGAGGGCCAGGTTATCTTATGTAGCACTCCATCACTCTCCTTCTTGGTCAAATAGGCCTTAGACAGCCTGGAGATGTGTTGAGTCATCGTCTTGTTGAAAAACAAATGATAGTCCCACTAAGCGCAAACCAGATGGGATGGTGCGTCGATGCAGAATGCTGTAGTAGCCATGCTGGTTGAGTGTGCAAATCATTGACAGTGTCACCAGCAAAGCACCCCCACACCATCGCACCTCCTCCTCCATGCTTCACGGTGAGAACCACACATGTGGAAATCATCCGTTCACCTACTCTGCATCTCACAAAGACACGCCAGTTGGAACCAAAAATCTCACATTTGAACTCATCAGAACAAAGGACAGATTTCCACTGGTCTAATGTCCATGATAGTGTTTCTTGGCCCAAGCAAGTCTCTTCTTCTCATTAATTTCCTTTAGTATGAGTATTAGTGTCCTTTTGGGCTCCTAAGTGGCGTAGCGGTCTAAGGCACTGCATATCAGTGCAAGAAGCATCACCACAGTTCCTGGTTTGATTCCAGGCAGTATCACATCCGGCCGTGATTGGGAATCCAATAGGGCGGCGCACATATTATTATATTATTACAATTGGGCCAGCGTCGTCTGGATTTGGCCGGAATAGGCCATCATTGTCAATAAGAATTTGTTCTTAACTGACTTGTCTAGTTAAATAAAGGTTAAATAAAAATGTACAAAATTATGGTATTGGTATTGCAGCAATTCAACCATAATGGCCTGATTCACACAGTCTCCTATGAACAGTTGATGTTGAGATGTGTCTGTTACTTTGTGAAGTCTTTATTTGGACTGCTTTTTCTGATGCTGGTAACTCTAATGAACGTATCCACTGCAGCAGAGGTAACTCTGGGTCTTCCTTTCCTGTGGTGGTCCTCATGAGAGCCAGTTTCATCATAGCGCTTGATGGTTTTTGCGACTGCACTTGAAGAAACTTTCTAAGTTCTTAAAACGTTCCATATTGACTGACCTTCATGTCTTAAAGTAATGATGGACTGTCGTTTCTCTTTGCTTATTTGAGCTGTTCTTGCCATAATTCCCTATACCCCCTACCTTGTCACAACACAACTGATTGGCTCAAATGCATTAAGAAGGACAGAAATTGAGAGAATACCAAGAGTGTGCGAAGCTGTCATCAAGGCAAAGGGTGGCTACTTTGAGGAATCTAAAATCTGAAATATATTTTGATTTTGTTCAACACTTTTTTGCTTACTACATGATTCCATATGTGTTATTTCATAGGGTTGATGTCTTCACTATTATTCTGCAAAGTAGAAAATAGTAAAAAATGATCATAATTATAATGAAGAAGAAAAACCCTGGAATGAGAAGCCGTGTCCAAACATTTGACTGGTACTGTATGCCTCCCCATATTGAGGCATTGCTATTCACTATTTATATATATATATATATATATATATATTAATATATTAATATATAAATTACAGATGCCTGGGCAGAGTGACAGACATATGGCCCAATGCAGCTGTAGTGTTGCCTCCATCTTAGACCCCTGCAGAGCCCTCCAAGACCACATATTATAGCTCCAAATGAAGTTATTCAAATGGAATTGAATACAAAGATCACTGGAGCCAGTGTGCCAATGACAAGGTCTACTGTTTGCCCATAGACCGCTTTAACACGCGCTCCATATTAAGCAAACAAACTGGAGAACGAGTGCGAAATGAACCCTGAAATCGTTGATGAGCGCTAACGTTATTATTCGCTTTTCGGAACTTGTGTAAACTTACATAATCCTTAATTCAACAGAAGTCTTTGTGCTCTCTGTACTGCTCAGTACTGAAACGCAGGGACCCGGGGTGTCGTAGGGTGGTTTTGAACATGATCTGTGGATTTCTGGCTAAGGAGCAGTCGACTGTTACCCACAATGCCTTCTGCTGTTGGTGTTTTTAAGCTGTATGTATTGCATAACCTACTAAGCAGTGCAGTCCTTAAAAGGGCACTAATAGCACTGGAGGTCAACAAAGTAGGATTTCCATAAATCCTGTGCTGAAAATCCAGTTTCTTTTTTTTTGTTGCTTTACTTTTCCATCATAGCCACTCACAGGTTTCAATTATAAAAGGTATGAGAGTAACCCTTAACCCTAATCCATGATGATGTTCAGGATGCAGTGCACTCAATAGTCTGGTATTGGGATGTTCATTTCTTATACGAATTATACATTTGGATATCTGCAACCTGTCTGTATTATAACAAAACATGCTATCTAAAATGAACATTGTTGGTGACATTTTTTACTGAGATGGCGGTATTGCCATTATCTCTCTTGCTAAAGGGATTTTATATCAATGAAACTAACATGGATAAATAATATGAGGAATAAATCAAATCAAATCTAATCAAATGTATTTATATAGCCCTTCGTACATCAGCTGATATCTCAAAGTGCTGTACAGAAACCCAGCCTAAAACCCCAAACAGCAAGCAATGCAGGTGTAGAAGCACGGTGGCTAGGAAAAACTCCCTAGAAAGGCCAAAACCTAGGAAGAAACCTAGAGAGGAACCAGGCTATGTGGGGTGGCCAGTCCTCTTCTGGCTGTGCCGGGTGGAGATTATAACAGAACATGGCCAAGATGTTCAAATGTTCATAAATGACCAGCATGGTCGAATAATAACAAGGCAGAACAGTTGAAACTGGAGCAACAGCACAGTCAGGTGGACCGGGGACAGCAAGGAGTCATCATGTCAGGTAGTCCTGGGGCACGGTCCTAGGCCTCAGGTCCTCCGAGAGAGAGAAAGAAAGAGAGAATTAGAGAGAGCATATGTGTGGTGGCCCGTCCTCTTCTGGCTGTGCCGGGTGGAGATTATAACAGAACATGGCCAAGATGTTCAAATGTTCATAAATGACCAGCATGGTCGAATAATAGTAAGGCAGAACAGTTGAAACTGGAGCAGCAGCATGGCCAGGTGGACTGGGGACAGCAATGAGTCATCATGTCAGGTAGTCCTGGGGCATGGTCCTAGGGCTCAGGTCAGTTGAAACTGGAGCAGCAGCATGGCCAGGTGGACTGGGGACAGCAAGGAGTCATCATGTCAGGTAGTCCTGGGGCATGGTCCTAGGGCTCAGGTCCTCCGAGAGAGCGAAAGAAAGAAGGAGAGAATTAGAGAACGCACACTTAGATTCACACAGGACACCGAATAGGACAGGAGAAGTACTCCAGATATAACAAAATGACCCAGCCCCCCGACACAAACTACTGCAGCATAAATACTGGTGGCTGAGACTAAATAAAGGCGCCAAATATCCATCCTGTCGGCCCAGAGAGCCCAACCCTAATCTCAGGTGTGCAGGAGAGGGAACTCGTGAGAACAAAGTTGCACATATGTTATTCTAACAGCTAGCTTGTTTTTCCAAGTTGGGAGTTTTGGCCTGCTGAGTCATGCACCTGGTATAAACAGACACACCCTGCCAACTAGTGTGTTTTCCCAGAAAGACTGAGCCTTTTATTGTTCCCCCATAGGGTTGTGTGAAGTCTTTAGTTTACGGTCATGCCTTGGAGCAACGAGTGTACCCAGGAAAACTGTCACAGTCTTGGCTGAGGTTTCCCAGTCGGTCTTTGGATGCTTCACAACAGAGGATCCGTTCCAATAGACTTAGTTTGGGCCTGGCTTGACAGTGCGGTCGGTTATGTGCAGTTCGCAAACGATTTGTTCTTTTTGAACGACTCATTTTACTGACTCGAGAGTCATGACACATCTTTCGAGTGACTCGTTCATTTCAGTCATTTGCTTGACATGCGGGCCGCAATGCATTCTACAGCAGGATTAATATGCCCTCCTCCGGTTCAGTGGCTCCACAGACATGCTTTGACCACCAACTGTCAATCGTGTGCACTCAGAAACAGAGATCATGCTGCAGGCAGAATGGAGAGGGAAAATACATGTTTCGAACTGATAACTGATTGCATGTTGCAAGAATTACATTCCGCCAAGAGTCGTTCACAATCTAGTTAAAATCCTGATTCTTTCGAGTTTTTTGTTCATTGTTCGCCGGATGGGGGTCCTGGGTGCTCTGGGCATTACTGGCTTAAGTGAATGAAATTAGTCAAAAGATTCATTCTGTTGACTGAACGGGTCATAAAGATTGGAGTCAGTAAAAAGAGCTAAACTTCCCATCACTAATGCTTGTCAGTATGCTCGTATTAACCGGTCAGAAAGCATCGTGACAGGTTATGGCAATCAATATTACATAATCTTAAACAATCAGAAACCATCTTAAATCGTAACATATTATAATGTCAGTGTTGTCAGTTTAGCAATGGTTGGTTCTCATCAACATAAGAAAATACAGGTACAGCTTGTCCCAGAAGGTAGGTGTGTGTGTGTGTGTGTGTGTGTGTGTGTGTGTGTGTGTGTGTGTGTGTGTGTGTGTGTGTGTGTGTGTGTGTGTGTGTGTGTGTGTGTGTGTGTGTGTGTGTGTGTGTGTGTGTGTGTGTGTGTGTGTGTGTGTGTGTGTGTGTGTGTGTGTGTTTAGGTAGGCTTATGTCTGCATGTAGGTATGTTGGTGTTGCCTCATACTTTGACAGCTCCTTAGACAATCCATGTCTCAGTTGTCTGTGAACTATCCTCCTTTAACCTGTCTCCTCCCCTTCATCTACACTGATTGAAGTGGATTTAACAAGTGGCATCAATAAAGGAGTGTAGCTTTCTCCTTGATTCACCCGGTCAGTCTGTGTCCTGGAAAAAGCAGATGTTCTTAATGTTTTGTCCACTCAGTATATTATGCACAGTATATTTTCATGCATGTATTTTCACATGTTTTTCCGTGTATTTGTTATGTAATACTCCATCTACCCCCCAATTCTCTTAACCATATGTAAGCTGTAAACGTCTGTGTTAACCTTTCTGCTAGTGTCACACCCTGATCTGTTTCACCTGTCTTTGTGCTTGTCATTCTGCCTGCCCTGACCCTGAGCCTGCCTGCCGTTTTGTACCTTGTCACACCCCCCTGGATTACTGACCTCTGCTTACCTTGACCCCGAGCCTGCCTGCCATTCTGTACCTTTCGGACTCTGCTCTGGACAACTGACCTCTGCCTGCTCATGACCTGTCCTTTACCTGCCCCCTTGTTTCTGTAAGAAACTTTTGTTACTTGAAACTGTCTGCATCTGGGTCTTCTCCTGGGCTTTGATAGCTCGCTTGAGTTACCTGATGTGGAAGAGTTCCATCCCACTGGGCACATACAGTGGGGCAAAAAAGTATTTAGTCAGCCACCAATTGTGCATGTTCTTCCACTTAAAAAGATGTGAGAGTCCTGTAATTTTCATCATAGGTAAAACTTCAACTATGACAGACGAAATGAGAGAAAAAAATCCAGAAAATCACATTGTAGGATTTTTAATGAATTTCTTTGCAAATTATGACTAATAAAATGTGATTTAGTCATGGCTCTATGTACTACAGTGTGTTTTCCACAATCTGTTCTGGACTTGGGGACTGTGAAGAGACCCCTGGTGGCATATCTTATGGGGTATGTATGTGTCCCTGAGCTGTGTGTTAGCTGTCTGAACAGACAAGTTCGCTGCGTTGAACACCTCAATACGTCTCACAAAGACAAGTAGTGATGCAGTTATTCTCTCCTCTACTTTGAGCCAGGAGAGATTAACATGCATGTTCTTGATATTAGCTCTCTGTGTATATTTAAGGGCCAGCCGTGCTGCTCTGTTCTGGCCCAACTGTAATTTGCCTAATGGGTTTGGAGTTTGCGGATACACCAGCGGAAAAGCACTTTGGGTAAATAATATCTATATCTAGAAATATATATCAAAGTAGGTTTTCTCCCTCCTTTGAGTTGAACTAAATGGGTCTTGTTATTGCACTACTTGTCATGGAGGTAGAAAGAGAACAAGCCTTAGGCAACAATCAATGTTATTGTGGCTGAAGACGTTACTTAGTCACGGTCAAATAATGATGGTATAAAGCAGACATTCATCGGCATCTACAAAAAATACATGGCTTCTACTGTTGTGCACATGACTGCTGTTTTTTTTTCTCCATAGATCAAGGGCACTTTAGGTTCTTGTGTTTGTGATTTCATACATTTTCCCAGACCTTTTTACAACTTACACTTGTTAATCTTTCAAGTTGAGCTAATGCAATGCAACAAAAAAAGTCCTACATCCATGCAAATGGGCTAACAGTTGATGCTCTTTAACATCTCGTGCACGGTTGTACCTTTGTGCTTCTTCTCTTCTTCCCAGTCTGTATTGAGTAAGCTGTCCTTACTGTGACCTCCCAAGTCCCTGTCGATTTGCCGCCCTACCGACAACAATGGCAACTTGTTCTAAGGAACATGAATAAAGAAAGGAGCTTGAAACAAGTGAGTACAAGTTCAGGAGGAGATAGGAAAGGAAGTGAGAGCAATGAGACCCCGTACCCTCTGTAATTATTCTAAGCAAGTTGGCTAAATTAGCACGACAGAACCCAAAGCTGTGTCAGACACAGCTCCAGAGGGCCCTCGTCCAAAATGGCCAAGCCTCCATCTGGTCTCCCCCACTGGCTCACAACGCCCCCCCCCACACCTCCCCTACCGTCTTTATGCGACTTTATGGCAATATGGCTTACAATCGACTCTGTTCTTTGCCAGAGATAGACATCACAAGGGCTCTAATTCCCCATGCGTCAGCTTTTTGGCTGGTAAGCTTTTGCTGAAGCGGGACTGTTTATGAAAACAAGATTTTAGTGACATTCTCTCAGGGCAAGTTAACTTTAATAATGTTTTTCAAATGCTGAGGCTCTTTGAGAAACCCTTTCTTAAATGTGATGCACTGATTGTGAGCTCCATTTGACACCTCCTTGAGAAGTGGAGCTGAGGAGGCATTTATTTTAGAACCAGGTCAATCATGTTATCTGGTGTTATTCTGGTCTTGGTCCTGAATCGTGAGTGACTATGCCTCATCACACCACGCCTAGAGAGATGGATGAGTCACTACACCCCACATACACACGCACCACGGGTGGTTGGTGGCACCTTAATTGGGGAGGACGGGCTCGTAGTCATGGCTGGAGCAGAACTAGTGGAATGGCATCAAATACATCAAACACTTGGTTTGATGCCATTTCGTGAGCTCGGTGACAGCCATTATTATGTGCCGTCCTCCCCTCAGCAGTCTCCACTGACACGCATATGCACACGGACACGCACACAAGCATGCACACACAGTAAGCTTATGGAGGCCCAAGAGTGGCTTGCCATTGGCAAAGTCAGTAGCCCGTAATTTTGCCAGTGAATAAGTGTTTTCTAGTTGACACACACACACACACGAACACACACACATACACACCAGTCCCTTTGCTGCTTTGATGCATATTATTCCACCAACTGAACACCTATTCTCCTGTTGATCAATATGTGGTTATGCTGCTGTTTCAACTGTTCCGCCTGCGGCTATGGAACCCTGACTTGTTCACCAGGCATGCTACCTCATCGTGCTGCTGCTCCAGTTTTAACTGTTCTGTTGCTGCTCCAGTTTTATTTACTGTTCTGCCTGTTCTAGCTGGGTGGAACCTTGACCTGCTTCAACTGAGCTACAGAAGGACCAGTGCTACCTTGTCCCAGGCCTGCAATGTTCGACTCTCTCTCTCCCTCTCTCTCTCTCTCTCACTCTCACTCTCTCTCACTACCCACACCTGCTGTCTCGACCTCTGAATGCTAGACTGTGAAAAAGACAACAGACGTTTACTCCATTTACTCCACCTGTTGCACCCTCTACAACCACTGGGATTATTATTTGACCCTACAGGTCATCTATGAACGTTTGAACATCACCACCCGGCTGAGCCTGGGTCCTCTTTAGGTTTCTTCCTAGGTTTCTGGGAATTTATCCTAGCCACCATGCTTCTACATCTGCATTGCTTGCTGTTTGGGGTTTTAGGCTGGGTTTCTTTTCAAGCACTTTGTGACATCTGCTGATGTAAAAAGGGCTTTATAAATGATTTGATTTGATTTGATGAGGTCTTTTGAACGCTGGTTGCACAACGCCTAATCCAGGTTGGCCAAGACAGGTCCCTTTCACCTCAGGCAGGGGAATCTGTTTCCCAATACAAAATCACACACACAAATATATAAACAAATTCAAGCAGACACACACACGTACACACACACACACACACACACACACACACACACACACACACACACACACACACACACACACACACACACACACACACACACACACACACACACACACACACACACACACACACACACACACACACACACACACACACACACACACACACACACACACACACACACACACACCACAAACTGTCAAAGAGAAACAGACTGGATTGCAGAGACTGCATGCTTGGGACTGGTATTGTCCCCTCTCATTCTATTGTGTATTGGAGAGAAAAACAATTTGGCGTCTGACTGAAGAGCTAGGGAAATGTCATTTTAAAATGTTTTCATCTCCATAGGAGAGTCCAAATAAGAATGGAGAATGTTTGCTAGTTGCGAGGCCTTTCCCCATTTTAGTTTACTCCCATGCCCCAAGCCGTGGTTAAGCTCCAGATGGGGGTTCCTGGGTACAAATGGGGGTTCCTGGGTACAGATGGAGGTTCCTAGACAAGTTCTCTCTCTCTGGGCCCTTGGGGTTAACTTGTCATTCAGAGTGGATTCTCTGGTTCTCCCATGTGGAGAAAGGATCCCCACTTCACCGCCTACTCTAAATTATTCAAGTGTTTACCAAGATGTAGCAATGCGGTTTAGTGTTTGTTTTGCTTTGGGATTCCAGTGGCACTTTGTATTCCAGCTATTACAAAAATCTTGGAAATGCTTACAGAGGATATTTCAGGGCGCACCAGGGACTTGTTGAATGAAGAAGTGAGAAGCCATTAGGCAGAGGTGGTTTCACCTTACCGTCCATTGGTGTAGCTAGCTAATGGTTGTATTAATTTCACATCACAGAGTAGGCACAAGATAAGCAAATTGTGTGTGCATGCGTGTCTGTTTACTGGTGGAGGTTTTGTATTCAACATGAATGTGCCCAAGAGGCCGCTCCGGTTCCTCTTCCAGACAACCCCACTTCCTGCTCTCCTACCCACACATGCACATATTCCTCCCATCCTTCAACCCTCCAGCAAACTGACACACACTCTCTCTCGCATGCACACACATCCACCATTTTTTGGGTACTTTCTTTGCCCTAAATGTATCTGCCATAGGAGGTTGCTGAGGGGAGGACTGCTCATAATATTGGCTGGAACGAAGTGAATGGAAACCATGTGTTTGATATTGGTACTATTCCACTCCGATCACAACCGCAAGCACGTCCCCCCAATTAAGTTGCCACCAACCTTCTGCGGTATCCTCTATAATTTCTAATAATCAACTAAAACTTTTGAACATCACATCGGCAGTTACTACTTGGCTTCAACGACTTTGACTCATCCGGCCTGGGCTCTTTATGTACCTCCGATTCAATCTTCGGGCTAATCAAGATGAATCTGGAGGGTTCGGGTTCACGTTTTTGTGGCCTGGTGGTAGATAGGTCAACATGCCCTTGAGCAGGGCATTGACCCTGGATATTTCTGCGTGTCGCTCTGAATGGGAATCTGTTGGATGACTGGTATGATGTAGTTGTTGAGTGGCTTCACTGCAAGTTAATTGTATGTTTCGAATATTCATTCAATTCAAAAATATATATAATAATTTAAAAGATGAAGCACATGCGAAAAATAGGCAAGAGATCGGGTGTCCTGTTGAGACTAAGGCAAAGAGAAAACCGGCCACCACTTGGTGGATTTGCGAAGAACGGGACTCTCATAACTGCAATAATTCTCTGTTTTTCTGAAATATGGCTTTCGGACAAGATACCTCCCATGGCTATCCAACTCGATAGATTCTCCGTTCTCCGAGCGGACAGGTCATTGGATTCAGGGAAATCCAGAGGGGGAGGGGATGTCGTTTCATTAACAACAGATGGTGTGCAGATTCTACACTCTTAGAAAAAAAGGTTCCAAAATGGTTCTTTGGCTGTCCCCAAAGGAGAATCCTTTTTGGTCACAGGTGGAACACTTTGTGGAAATAGTTCTACCCGGAACCAATAGGTTTCTTTAAAGGGTTCTCCCATGGGAACAGCTGAAGAACCATTTTAGGTTATAGATAGCAGCTCCCTGATGGTCAAATGCCGACCATTCTACCTCCCGAGAGAGTTGAAATCTGCTATCGTGACTGCTGTATATATTCCACCTCAGGACAATAACAACAACAAGCTGGCACTTAACGATATGTACGAGGCAATACATAAAGGAAGGAAACCATGCTGCTCAACTTCCATAAACATGTCTCCTTCGCCACTAGGGGTGATACTCCCTCATCCCCCAATTCAACAAATTAGATAATGTCTATATACTCCTGCTTCCTGTTTACAAACAGATGCTCAAACAAGAAGTACCTGTGACATGCTACGTAGAGAAATGGTCCTCCAAATCAGAGGCTACGTTGCAAGCCTGCTTTGATAGCACTGACTGGAATATGTTTCGGGGTGAGCAAACCACCTCCATCTCGGGCTTCATCAGGAAATGCATCATCAGATTTTTCCCCACAGTGAAGGTTCACTGCTTCCCCAATCAAAAGCACTGGATTCACATTGAGGTATGTGGTATGCTAAAGGACAGAGCTATTACTCACAGGGATGTCACAGCTAACCCTGAGGCTACGGCTCAGGACACGAACACGTACAAGAAGTCTCGCTTCGACCTCTGCAGAGCCATCAAACAGGCAAAAGGACGGTATAGGAACAAGGTGGAGTCCTATTACACTCGACTTGGCGGTGGCTACGGTCCATAAGGAATTAAAAAATTAGACCTAGCCGTGATCAATCCACCGATGCCTCTCTACCAGACGGACTCAATACATTTTATGCATGTTTCGACAAAAACAGGCAGACATCTTCAAGGTTATTTTCAACCTTTTCTTGTCCCAGTCTGTAATCCCCACGTCTCAAGCTGACCACCATCATTACTGTTCTTAAGAACTCAATGTCTACCGCCCTGTAGTACAAAGAGCTGTGATTGGGGTGGCAGGTAGCCTAGCAGTTAAGAGCATTGGGCCAGTACCCGAAAGGTTGCTAGTTCGCATCCCCAAGCCTATTGGGTGAAAACTCTCTCGATGTGCCCCTAAGAAAAGCACGTAACCCTAGTTGCTCTGGACAAGAGCGCCTGCTAAATGAAACAAATTTTGATGTAATCATGAAGTACTTTGAAAGACTGGTCATGGCACACATCACCTCCATCACCTTAGACCCACTCTGATTTGCATTCTTCCTCTACAGATGATGTCATCTCAATTACACTCCACACTGCCCTATACCTATGTGAGAATGCTGTTCATTGAATACAGCTCAGCATTCAACACCATAATGCTCCCCAGCTCGGGACCCTGGGACTGAATACTTCCTTTATGGGCTGACCCCAGGTGGTGAGAGTAGTCAACAACACCTCAGCCATGCTGAACCTTAACACGAGGGCCCCCCAGGGGTGAGTACTTCGTCCCATCCTATACTCACTGTTTACCCATGACTGTGTGGCCTTGCATGACTCCAACTCCATTATCAAGTTTGCTGACGACATGACGGTGCTATGCCTGAACACTGACAGCAATGAGAGGAGGAGGTCAGATAACTGGCCGTGTGGTGGCAGGACAACAACCTCTCCCTCAATGTCAGCATACCTGTATATACTTGCATTCTTGTGTTTCTCACATCTTAGTTGTATGTTTTTATTTATTTATTTGTATTATCTATTATCTAGATGATTATCATTTTTGTGATTAAGTGTTTATTGAGTTTTCACACAACATATTTTTTTTGTAAATAAATCAACAAACAAAACAGACATAACAAGCAGAGTCAACATCACACAATGTTAAACAAGCGGCTCCAGCCTCTGAAAAATCACATCTCCAACCAACAGCTCGTAGCAAACTTCTCAAATATTAGAGAAAAAGGAAACGAAAAAGGGGAAGAAAAAAGAGGTATAAGTCACCCTACCAGTTGGTCCCTTAAGGCAGAGGATACCCCTGCCCACGCCTGTGCTGTGGACGGCCTCCTAATTCACAATATTCTGGAAAACATTAATCCAGTACATTTCAAGAACCAGCCCCGGGTTCCACCATAATCGCAAAATTGCTTTCTTTCCTGCAGTAAATTTGGCTAGTAGAACCGTACGTTGAATGAGTGCCAAAGATAAAGATGAGTCATCATTCAACAGGCACAGGTAAGGATCTGGGATAAGGTTTACCCTCCTCAATCTTGACAGCACCAAGCATATGTTACTCCAAAATGTGTGTAAAAACAGAAAAATCCCGAACGTATGCATAACAGTACCTTCAGCATTATTTGTACAGTGTGCTGTTTGGTTAGTTATTATTTCCATCTGAAAACGTTTACATGGAATTGCGTATGCTCTGTGTATTTGAAGTGAATGAGCCGAAGGCTAAGATTCTTAATATGTCTTGCTCAGATTTGACCATATCCTATTCCAATCAGGTGTTAATCCCATCCTCTCCAACGGTCTCCCATACCACCTCCATGGGTAATTTCTTATGTCTTCCCTGTAAGTGAGTCATATATCTTTGCTACTAGCCCTCTAGAACTCCTGTCTGGACCTATCCAGCCTGCCATTGGGTGTTCTGGCAAGAGCAAATTCCAGGGTACACCGTAAGCTTTCATCGCTGACCTTAACTGCAGATACAGAAAGCACGAGGATCCTGGCAGGGAATAGTTGTCTTTAATATCCTGAAATGTGTGCAAGCCAATCTCACAATAAGTGTCCTACAAAACATAAACACCCTTTGAAGACCAAAAGGCCTGTGTGAAAGGATGTCCACCCGTCAATAAATGGAAATTCCATATTTGAGATAACTGATGGCATATTGTCTGATGATCTGTGATCCTTTCCACCCGGTTCCATACATTCAAGGAGTTCAGAACTATGCCACCAAACCTAAAACCAAGATGTTTTCTACCAACCTTAGCAAATAGTAACTATTCTAGTCTATATCTATATATATATTAGTATCACTTAGGGCTGTTGCGGTGAGCATATTACCGCCACGTCGCTGGTCACGAGTCATTAAGGCAGTCAAATTCCACATGACCGTTTAGTCACGGTAATTAGGCTTCTCCATGCTCTTATGCTGCTGCTGCTGGTCATTAGTAGCCTGCCAAACTTGCTAACTGCCTGCTACTCAGCACTTTGTTGTCCCTCTAATCCCACTGACATCAATGCAAATGTTATCGAAAATCTAATCAAACACTTCATGAGAGCCCATGAGCTCCTGTTGCGCAACATTTCTATAGGCTATGCAATTGTACGAGAAAACAGAGTGATGGCCTCTACTAAAAAAGAGTCCCATCAGCCTTCTATAGACTAGGCCTACTGTATGTATTTCTCAACACTCAAGCATTTCGCTACACTCACATTAACATCTGCTAACCATGTGTATGTGACAAATAAAATTTGATTTGATTTAGCTGGCTGATGAAAAGTACATTTGGACAGTTCTTCCAATATCTTCACAGTTGTGTCGCGGATGTGTCTATCTTCACTTGTACAGAAGAAGTCAGAGGTTTTCATACACCTTAGCCAAATACATTTAAACTCAGTTTTTTTTTACAATTCCTGACATTTAATCCAAGTGAAAATTCCCTGTATTAGGTCAGTTAGGATCATCACTTTATTTTAAGAATGTGAAATATCAAAATAATAGTAGAGAAAATTATTTATTTCAGCTTTTATTTCTAACATCACATTCCCAGTGGGTCAGAATTTGACATACACTCAATTTAGTATTTGGTAGCATTGCCTTTAAATTGTTTTACTTGGGTCAAACATTTCGAGTAGCCTTGGGTGAATTTTGGCCCATTCCTTCTGACAGAGCTGGTGTAACTGAGTCAGGTTTGTAGGCCTCCTTGCTCACACACACAGACGACATACCTCTGGCCCTCTTTGGACACTGTGTTAACAAACCTCCAGACGAGCTTCAATGCCATACAACTCTTCTTTTGTGGCCTCCAACTGCTCTTAAATGCAAGTAAAACTAAATGCATGCTCTTCAACTGATCGCTGCCCACATCTGCCCACTCGTCCAGTATCACTTCTCTGGACGGTTCTAACTTAGAATATGTGGACAACTACAAATACCTAGGTGTCTGGTTAGACTGTAAACTCTCCTACCAGACTCACATTAAGCATCTTCAATCCAAAATTAAAGCTAGAATCGGCTTCCTATATCGCAACAAAGCATCCTTCACTCATGGTGCCAAACATACCTTCGTAAAACTGACCATCCTACCGATCCTCGACTTTGGCGATGTCATTTACAAAATAGCCTCCAACACTCTACTCAACAAATTGGATGCAGTCTATCACAGAGCCATCTGCTTGGTCACCAAGGCCCATATACTACCCAGTACTGCGACCTGTATGCTTTCGTTGGCTGGCCCTTGCTTCATACCCGTCGCCAAACCCACTGGCTCCAGGTCATCTACAAGTCTCTTCTAGGTAAAGCCCCGCCTTATCTCAGCTCACTGGTCACCATAGCAGCACCCACCTGTAGCACGCGCTCCAGCAGGTATATCTCACTGGTCACCCCCAAAGCCAATTCTTCCTTTGGCCGCCTCTCCTTCCAGTTCTCTGCTGCCAATGACTGGAACGAACTGCAAAAATCACTGAAGCTGGAGACCCATATCTCCCTCACTAGCTTTAAGCACCAGCTGTCAGAGCAGCTCACAGATCACTGCACCTGTACATAGCCTATCTGTAAATAGCCCATCCAACTACCTCATCCCCAAACTGTATTTATTTATTTATCTTGCTCCTTTGCACCCCAGTATCTCTACTTGCACATTCATCTTCTGCACATCTACCATTCCAGTGTTTAATTTCTATATTGTAATTACTTCGCCACCATGGCCTGTTTATTGCCATACCTCCCTTATCCTACCTCATTTGCACACACTGTATATAGACTTTTCTACTATATTATTGACTGTATGTTTGTTAATTCCGTGAGTAACTCTGTGTTGTTGTATGTGTCGAACTGTTTTGCTTAATCTCGGCCAGGTCGCAGTTGTAAATGAGAACTTGTTCTCAACTAGCCAACCTGGTTAAATAAAAATAAATAAATAAATAATAATAATAAATAAATAAATAAACACGCTTTTTCAGTTCTGCCCACAAATTGTCTATAGGACTGAGGTCAGGGCTTTGTGATGGCCACTCCAATACTTTGACTTTGTTGTCTTTAAGCCGTTTTGACACAACTTTGCAAGCATGCTTGGGGTCAATATCCATTTGGAAGACTTGTCACCAAGCTTTAACTTCCTGACTGATGTCTTGAGATGTGACTTCAATATATCCATGTAATTTTCTTTCCTCATCATGCCATCTATTTTGTGAAGCGCACCAGTCCCTCGTGCAGCAAAGCACCCTCACAACATAATGCTGCCACCCCCGTTCTTCACAGTTGGGATGGTGTTCTTAGGCTTGCAAGCCGGCCCCTTTTCCTCCAAACATAACGATGGTCATTATGGCCAAACAGTTCTAATTTTGTTTCATCAGACCAGAGGACATTTCTCCAAAAAGTACGATCTTTGTTCCCAATGTGCAGTTGCAAACTGTAGTCTGTTTTGTTATGGCGGTTTTGGAGCAGTGGCTTCTTCCTTGCTTAGCGGCCTTTCAGGTTATGTCGATATAGGACTCGTTTTATTGTGGATATAGATACTTTTGTACCCGTTTCCTCCAGAATTTTCACAAGGTCCTTTGCTTTTGTTCTGGGATTGATTTGTACTTTTTGCATCAAAGTACACACCAAATCTCTAGGAGACAGAACGCGTCTCCTTCCTGAGCTGTATGACAGCTGTGTGATCCCATGGTGTTTATTCTTGCATACTATTGTTTGTACAGATGAACGTGGTACCTTCAGGCATTTGGAAATTGCTCTCAAGGATGAACCAGACTTGTGGAGGTCTACAATTTCTTTCTGAGGTCTTGGCTGGTTTCTTTAGATTTTCCCATGATGTCAAGCAGAGAGGCACTGGGTTTGAAGGTAGGCCTTGAAGGTAGACCTCCAATTGACTCAAATGATGTCAATCGGCCTATCAGAAGCTTCTAAAGCCATGACATCATTTTCTGGAATTTTCCAAGCTGTCTAAAGGCACAGTCAACTTAGTGTATGTAAGCTTCTGACCCAATGAATTGTGATATAATGAATTATAAGTGAAATAATCTGTCTGTAAACAATTGTTGGAAAAATTACTTTTGTCATGCACAATGTAGATGTCCTATCCGACTTCCCAAAACTATAGTTTGTTAACAAGACATTTGTGGAGTGGTTGAAAAACGAGTTTTAATGACTCCAACCTAAGTGTATGTAAACTTCCAACTTCAACTGTAGCCTGTCACAATGTCTGTGTTATTTGTTGTTGTTTCCTTAGGGTACCACCTGGAGGGCACCCTTATCCTGTTTTCTAATTTCCAGGTTACCCTAATTATTACTTATTGGATTCACCTATGTTTAATTACCTTCTCTGTTCATCTGGTTGCCTTGTTATTTAGGTTCCTCAGTTGGCCTGTATCTTTGCTTACGTGTCATGTTTTATTAGTGTGCTCTTTGTGGTTGCCTTATTTCTGTTAAGACTAAGTTAAAGTTTTGGATTTACCCTTACCTCTGCTTATTGTGTTTCTCTGCGCCTGTGTTCGAGTTCGTACTAGCACTATTGTTACAGTAGACCTAAGCCTACAATGGACCCAGCAGAGTTTTCTCAGTCGTCCGAGGAACATTCGGAACTCCACCATTTATGGTCGGCTCTCAGTTACCATGGAACTATGTTTGGTCGCCATGAGACGCGGCTGCAGACATTGTCGGATGATTCAAGAACTCTGGTCTGCAGACAGGACAGGCGGGAGCAATGGCTGCTGCACGTGTGGCTGTTCCTAATCCCCCACTCCCGACCAGCTCAGGTTCTTCCTCCCTTCGGGAGCCTCGTCTCCCGGCACCGGAGCGATTTGAGGGGCATCCTGGGGAGTGTCGTGGGTTCCTGCTTCAATGCTCGCTGGCCTTCAAGCTACAGGCATCAAGGTTTCCCACTGAGAGTTCCAGTGTAGCATAAGTCGTCCCCTTGCTCTCAGGACTGGCTCTGGACTGGTTCACAGCCATATAGGAGCAGCAATCAGACATTTGTTTTAATTGGCAAAGCTTCACCCAGGAGATGAAGAGGGTTTTTGATCACCCCATTAGTGGCAGGAACGCTGCCTGAAGACTCATTGCGCTTCAGCAAGGCAGCCAGAGCATAGCTGATTACGACATTGACTTTCCAACGCTCGCCGATTAGAGCGCTGTGAATACAGAGGCACTTCACTCAGCCTTTCTGAAAGGACTCAGCGAGGTTATCAAAGATGAACTGGCTTCCCGGGACAACCCTGACACTCTGGATGAGCTTATCGTTCTGGCCATCCGGATTGACAAACGGCTTCAGGACTTAGTCGTGAGAGGACAGAGGGGTTCCGAGTTGTTTCCAGTGTTTCGGGTTCCGCTAAGGAAGTCGATATTTCCTTACGCTGTGTCTGCTTGTCCTGTACCCCGTCAGTATTCTCAATTCGGCTCTGGTTCTCCTTCATATCCTTCAGAAGCGCCAATGCAATTGAGACACACAAGACTTTCCACTCTGGAGAGAAGGTGCAGGATTAACGAGCAACGTTGTCTTTACTGTGTACAGTCTGGACATTTCCATGCCACCTGTAGACGGGAGAATACTGGTGAGTCAGATACATTCTCCAGCTGCCGCCACGGTACGCACCTTGCTTCTGGCCAACCTCCGTTGGGACAATAGGCAGTCGGACATTCCTGCTTTCATAGACTCTGGGGCTACCGGTTGTTTTCTGGATCGCACATTAGCTTACCAACAGGGGCTGCCTCTCACTAAGCTGGACATTCTGTTGTCGGTCATTGCACTGGATGATTAACCCCTAGGATCTGGGAAGGTCAAACAACTCACCATGGCTATTCAGCTACGAGTTATGGATTAGCATGTGGAGTTTATCCAGTTACATTTGGTGGACTCTCCTGTGCTTCCCCTGGTTCTTGGACATCTGTGGCTTTCTATCCATATTCCTCAAATTGACTGGCCCTCTGCAAGAGTTCTGGGATGGAATCCTTCATGCCAGTCCACCTGCCAGCAACTCTCTCCACATCTTTCCGGCACTGCTCGTCTGGAGGCTTCCGATTCTCCTGTTCCCCCGGCTGGAGATGACAAGCCGGATCTTTCCTGTGTACCACGGGATTACTGGGATCTGGGTCAAGTCTTTAGCAAAGAAGTGACAGTGAATTGCCTACTCATGAGTCCCACGATTGTACCATTGACCTCCTGCCCGGCATCTGCTGGGGCGGCAGGGTAGCCTAGTGGTTAGAGTGTTGGACTAGTAACCAGAAGGTTGCAAGTTCAAACCCCCAAACTGACAAGTTTGTTCTGCCCCTGAACAGGCAGTTAACCCACTGTTCCTAGGCTGTCATTGAAAATAAGAATTTGTTCTTAACTGACTTGCCTAGTTAAATAAAGGTAAAATAAAACTCCTCTGAGAGGAGGGCTGTATTCTCTCTGAGGTCCAGAGGCTGCAGTGGAACATTTGGTGGCAGGTTTTATTCGGCCGTCTACTTCACCTACAGGAGCTGTTTTTTTCTTTGTTGGAAAGAAGGATGAGGCATTGCGTCCCTGTATCGATTACAGTGGTTTAAATAACATTACCATCAAGAACCGTTACCCTCTTCCACTTATGTCACCAGCCTTTGAGAGATTCCTGGGAGCTATAGTTCTCTCAAAATTGGATTTATGGAATGCGTACAATCTGGTGTGCATCAGACAGGGAGACGAGTGGAAGACAGCGTTCAACACCCAAATGGACATTATAAGTACCGTGTCATGGCATTTGGACTTAATAATGCTCCAGCCATTTTCCAGGCCCTGGTTAATGATGTGCTGCGCAACTTTCATGTTTGTTGTACCTGGATGACATAACTCATCTTCTCCAGGTCCCTGGCTGAACACATCCAACATGTTTGCCAGGTTCTTCAAAGACTCCTCTTTCACCACTTGTTTATGAAGGCTGAAAAGTATGAGTTCCACGTTCCTCAGATCTCCTTCCTGGGGTACATCATATCTCAGGGCTATGGACGGATGGTTGTCACAGTTTCTGTTATTTCATTGATGTTTCCTTAGGTTACCGATGGCTTTCTAGCTTCCAGGTTACCCTGAGTATTACTTATTGGATTCACCTGTATTTAAATCCCTTCTCAGTTCATCTGGTTGCCTTGTTATTTAGGTTCCTCAGTTGGCCTGCATCTTTGCTCAGGACTCGTGTTTTATTAGTGTGCTCTTGTGCGGTTGCCTTGTTTCTGTTATTAAGACTCTAAGTAAAAGTTCTGGATTTACCATTACCTCTGCTTGCTGTGTTTCTCTGCGCCTAGGTTTGAGTTGGCACTAGAACTATTGTTACAGTAGCCTGTGAGAAAGACCCGATCACGTGATGGAGAGCCATGTGAGTGAGAGATGCTTTAGAGCACATATGTCAGAGTCAAGGCCCGCGGGCCACATCCGGCCCGCGAGAAGGTTTTTTACGGCCCCTGGGATGATCTTGATTTATTATTAGAACCGGCCCGCAGACCGCAGCACGCCGGCAGCCCGCAGATCTTTTACACGCACCAATACTACATTTCCCACAATGCAACGGTGACGCACCGAGCAGTAGGCTGCTTCATTTCAATATTTATTGGCACAGCAGTTGTCAGCATCACAGTAAAATTAACTTTCAGATACCCATCAAAAATGGCAAAACGGAAGGTGGACACTGAGAACCGGGGGTTTCAAACAAGGTGGGAGTCGGAGTATTTGTTCACGGAGGTAGCTGGAAAACCTGTGTGTCTTCTGTGTGGAGAAAGTGTGGCGGTACTGAAAGAGTATAATCTGAGACGACATTATGAAACGAAACACGCGGACAACAACAAGAATATGGACATGGAACAAAGGCTACAAAAGGCAGAGGAATTAAAACGAGGAAAAGATTTCATTGCATATTCCTTGGCTGTGGATGAGAGCACCGACATTTCTGACATTGCCCAGTTGTCAATTTTCATCCGCGGAGTGGACTCCAGCCTAAGCGTGACAGAGGAGTTTTTGGCTTTACGTCCTATGCATGGCACAACTACGGGGCATGATTTGTATGAAGAGGTGTCAAGATGTGTAAATGAGATGGAGCTGCCTTGGGAAAAACTTGTGGGTTTGACAACCGACGGAGCACCTGCGATGTGTGGACACAGGAGCGGACTGGCTGGCGAAGATACGGGAAAAGATGCAAGAGAAAAACGCGACAGGTGAGCTGACAGCTTATCATTGTATCATACACCAGGAAGCGTTGTGCGGTAAAGCCTTGAAAATGGAGCATGTAATGAGCATCATCACGCGCACAGTTAACTTTATCAGAGCCAAAGGTTTGAATCACCGCCAGTTCAAGGCATTTCTGACGGAGTTAGAAACGGAGCATGGTGATTTGCCTTATCACACAGAGGTGCGATGGCTAAGCCAGGGAAAGGTGCTTCAAAGATGTTTCGAGCTTCGTGAGGAGATTTGTCTGTTCTTGGACAGCAAAGGGAAAGACACAACACAACTCCGAGACGAAATGTTTCAGTGTGAAATGGCTTTTCTGTGTGACATTACGAGTCATCTGAATGCAATGAACTTGCAGCTGCAGGGTCGGGATCGTGTCATCTCTGATATGTACAGTACAGTGAAGGCATTTAAAACCAAACTGACTCTGTGGGAGACGGGTTCTTAGATGCGGAAAGAAAATTTGAGCCACTTTCCCAGCTGCCAGACCATGAAAGAGAAGCTCTCTACCAGTGCGTTCCCAAATAGCGCACAGTTGGCTGATAAAATAGGTATGCTTGCCGCTGACTTTCGTACGCCGATTTGCTGACTTTGAAGCACAAAAAAGCAGGTTGGAACTGCTCGGTAACCCATTTGCTGTTGACGTGGAAAGCTCACCACCAAACCTCCAAATGGAGTTGATTGACCTCCAATGCAATGATGCACTGAGGGAAATAATATGCGGCAGTGGGTGCTGCGGAGTTCGCCCGTTTCCTCCCCGACACAATGCCCCAGCTGCGCATCCAGGCTGCTCAAACGTTGTCTATGTTTGGCAGCACATACCTGTGTGAACAACTGTTTTCTTTGATGAACTTGAACAAAACATCACACAGAAGTCGACTTACTGCTGAACACCTCCACTCAATTCTGAGGATTTCCTCAGCTCAGAGCCTTACCCCGAACATTGATGAACTTGTGGAAAAGATGGGACACCACCAAGTATCACCCTCAACCTCAAACAAGTGAACATTACTGTGCAATCACATATTTAGAGTTTTTACTCAGTTCAAGTTTAAAAGTTAAAGTTTAATATTTGTTTTCACTGCATGTTACTTCTCCTTAAACAAAGTGTTGTTTTTGATTAATAGATTTTTGCACTTTATTTTATTGTATTTCAATCCAATTATATTTTAAAAATATTTCAGTTGAGTGGATGATAGAAAATTGCTATTATTGTTTTTTTCTTTGAAGTAAATGTAGCCCACTTTTGCTAAAATAGAAAATATAGGCTACTGATGGTGCCTTGAATACCGGTTTCTTTCATTTAATGTTCATGTTATGGGGATTTTTATATAAAGGAAATTTGTCTTTTGTGTCTGTTGAAAATTAAAGATTACTGACAGAGCCATAAGAAAATATTGCTTTATTTATCTGATCATATTGGAATATATTTGTTAGGTTTTCAGTAGGTTCAATTAGGTTCACTAGACTATATGCGTCATTTAAAAAATTTTCAATGAACATTCGAACAGTCCGGCCCTCGGCTTGTAGCTAAATTTTTTATTTGGACCTCCGTCCATTTGACTTTGACACCCCTGCTTTAGAGCGTACAGCACTCAGGGGGGAAGGGCACAATCGCCACAGGCATGTATTTCTTTAGGGTGCATTACGGCCACACAAAGAGGATGCCACCGTGAAATTCTAGGCATTATCAAGTGCTTGTCAAAGTGTGGATGAGGGACCGCTCAAGTCTTTCTCGCGACTTTTTTTCAAATCATCATGCAACCTTACAATGTATTAAAACATATAGCCCAACGTTTGTAGAACAACTGAAGTTACATTTATAACTCTAAATGAAGCATATAGGAATAATTATTTCTTTTTTAACACAGAATAGCTGCATGTGTGCATTCCCTCAAATCGTTTGGAGAAAAATTCAGCTTTGTTCAATTGTTCATCTTCATAATATAAAATACATTTCTTAATGGAATTCAAAGCAAGTCTTGCCTGCTAAATGAACTAGTGTAACCCACAGCCATTTGGCATAGCCAGATCAGGACCTAACATAAGGACGACTCAGTATGCTATTCTGTTCTTCTGAAATAGACTACATTTTCTTCATGTCATGCTTCTTTAGACCTGTCTAAATTAAATAATGGATTTGTTACAATTATTAAACTTTTAAAAATGTACTGTAGATGTTCCAAAGGTCTGTGTGTGTGTGTGAACACCACAGCCCTATTATCACTGCACTGCTGGGAAAGAGCTCAAAGTAAGAATTTCACTGTACTGTTCACTGTACTCTGTACCTGTTGTATCCTGTGCACGTTGCGAATAAACTTTTAAACTCGAAACACACACACATTTAGCCCCCCAACCACTTTCCCACATCTCTTTCCTTTGCTACGGCGATCTTCCTTGCTAATCCATTATGAATCAATTACCCTCCACACTGTCTGGGCTCTCAGGTTATTTCATATTTCCTTTTCACCCAATTACAACTCTTCTTGCTGTGGAGGTGACGTCCTGTCTCTTCTCCCTTTCTCTGCAGGTTTCTTTCAGGCACCTACAGGTTTTACAATCAGCATCCTCTGCCCCAGTCCTATCCATCACCCATATGGGACAATACGTTTTTTTTAAGGTTCCTGAATTAGCAGTTAGAGACAACTTCTACCTAGTCGTTCACTCATAGTCCTGGGGACCCACGGGGTATGAAGGATTTTGTTGCAACCCAGTACTAACTCACCCGATTCAATCAACTTTTCGACTAAGCCCTTGATTTGCTAACTCAGTGCCGGGCTGGAACAAGAACCTGCACACTATGTGGGTCCCTAGGAACTGGATTGAAGAACACTGATCTACTTTATGTCATTAGTCTCTATCTGACATTCTTCATACCCCTCCCATCCCAGTTTCCCCATGAGTTGCTGATGCCAGAGCCATTAACTTTTGATTAGGAGTGCTACAGATACAATAAGCACTCTGAAACGCTCCCACCTTCTCTGTCAATGCTAGAGGAGGAGTTCCTCTCCAGTGGGAGCCCAGACCTTCCAACACAGCCTTCTCTATCAAGGCATCCTTTTGGTTTCAGGACAAGGGTATATATTTAGACTGTGACTCAGCAGCCTAAAGCAATGATTTTCCGCTCTCCACTGGTGGATGAAGCAAGCATACATTAGCCTGGTCCCAGATGTGTTTATGTGCTGCAAAGCCAACTACTATGGTCGTTGTTATTGTTTGGCATGACAATGACCACAGTGTACATAACACAAGCAGATTTGGGACCAAGCTAGCGATCAGTCCTGGAGTAATCCTCTGCTAGTATTCATTATCACATCTTTAGATTTAATTACAGAGGCAAGAGAGGGAGGGGAGGACAGTATAATTATAAATACTTATTTTTCCTCTGTATTCTCCTGAAGAGAAGGCCAGAGCCTAGCTTTCAGGGGACGGGTTCTGCACTGTAACTGGCCAACTGATTTTTTTTACCGCCACCCCGACTGCTAAATAGGTACATGTTTTCCATGTACCTATTTAGCAGTGCCATGTGAAGTCTGTGAGACGTGAAAGGGTTCTATGTTATTCCTCCACAGGATTCAATGTCTTGTTATGAACGAAGGCGGGAGCTGGACTGGGGTCTCATACATGACAAATGTGGTGCCGTGGTAAAAAAGAGTGACTTCACGAGAGTGCTAAAAGCATAGGGGAAGACTAATCAAGGCTGTATACACAACAATTCTTCCCCTAAGCACAGCCAATTACAGTACACATACAATCTCATTTGTGAGCCTCTTTATTGGACATATTAACAAATAGGCCAATACTTTATAATTACAGGATATGTATAAATTATAATCTTTAGTCTGTAATGTCTATAGATGACAGTCTCCGTGACAACTGTTTTGTAAAACATGTTCATACTGTACTGAGTAAGCTATTATCAGCCAGATATGTTTCCAAAACACTGATATGCCTGAAAAATGGGCTTGTTTTAAATTACCAAGGTGTAGGATCCTCTCTTTTCTAAAGGTGTTATTAACATTGCTAAGCATAGTATGAACTACCTTTTGAGTGGGATCGTTCTGTGCTTTTTGCACATTGCCCAGTAGGCCTAAACACCCATTGAGGTAAACAAAGTTATCATGACAATGGAAACAAGTGTTCAAAGAGTTCCACTTGGCAATCATAACACGAGTGACTAAAAGATTAACACTCAATCAACACCCCTTCTGATGCAATGAAAAGAAACTCTGTAAAATGTCTGTCCAATTCTACCAATTAGACTTTGATTCATACTGTGGGAATGTTAGAGTTGAAACCCTTTAAACCTTGAACAAGGGAGAGAGAGAGAGTGAGAGACAAAGAGAATGAGTGAAGAGAGAAAGAAAGAGAAGAGAGTAAGAGAGAGAGAGACCATTGATTTAACAGAACTTCTTGATTGGTGCTGCACTATGATTGGTGCCACACTAAGTCTCCAACTCTGAACGGGCAAAGTCTCTCTTTCTCTGTCTTTCTTTTTATGAGCGTATGCTCTAGTTCACAAGCACAGGCACAAGGAAGTAACACACCAAGGACTTCATTCAGGCAGATGAGGAAAGACAGGTTGTATTCACTCACTGCTAAGTACAGAACTGTCACACCTGCTCCCACTCTCTCTCTGGCGCTCGAGGGCGCCAGACCGCCTATCATTACACACACCTGTCCCCTTCGTTAAGCGCACCAGTGCCTCATTGGACCCACCTGAACTCCATTGTTACTTTGTCCCTGTCCAGATGCTGTTCCTCTCCTGTTTCATATCCGTTATTTATTAAATATTCTCCCTGTATCTGCTTCCTGTCTCCAGCATCAACCCTCACAGAATGCAGACACCAAAATTGGAAGCTTCAGGGAGGCCTTGTTTCTTGTTGGTGCCGTCGTCGATGGAAGCGGGGGTGCCTCAGCTAGCTTGTCGGGCTTGGTAGACAAAGGACAGGGGTGGGGCCAGCTCAAGAGCGGGAAACTCAGAGTGGTCCCACGTCCATACAGTCGATAACTACACTTGTGAAAATGCTAATACTTTGAACATGAACAACCACTAATTTGAAAAGAAATTACAATTGACATATTTACAAGTGTATGCCTTTGTTGTCCCTCTGCGATCGCCAGTCCGTCTGCTGGATAGTCAGTCGACAGAAGGTCTCTGGTTTATCCACCAGAGATCAAAATATTTCGTAGCTGTATCTTCTCATAATGGTTACGTCAGAGTGCCATTCGGAAATGTTCTTGAGAATGTATCTTTCGGAGTACAATTGTTCTTAGATCAGATGCGTTTGCCAGACTAAAGTGTTTAAACAGCTGCAACTGAATAATTGGTCTTTAGTTTGTAGATTTCTCCACCATTTCAGTGTGGGGATGCTCTCCATGTTCTCTGGTCTTGTCCTTTGGTAGAGTTGTAGTTTAAACCATTTTGTAACATCCGGCTCATGCCTTTTTACGCTACTGCTACTCCCTGTTCATCATATATGCATAGTCACTTTAACCATACCCACACGTACATACTACCTCAATAAGCCTGACTAACCGGTGTCTGTATATAGCCTTGCTACTCTTATTTTCAAATGTGTTTTTACTGTTTTATTTCTTCACTTACCCACACACACATACGTTTTTTACTCTGCACTATTGGTTAGAGCCTGTAAGTAAGCATTTCACTGTAAGGTCTACACCTGTTGTATTCGGCGCATGTGACAAATAAACTTTGATTTGATTTGATTAGTCTGCTTGGGATGTAGAGTGGTATCCATTCCATCATGGGGACGTTGTCCCTTCGTTCTCTTGACTCTATTTAAATTGCCAACCATTTCAACATGTAGTGACAGGTCCATGCTTTCTGGTCTAATGTACATTTTGTCACGAATCCTTTATATTAACTCTGTGGAAAGGGGCATTCCATGACGTATGGGTATAATGTTTGTGCTCACAGGGGTGTGGCCACTGTCTGATCATAAGTTACTAGGAAAAGCCATTCTCATTTAGAAGACAAAGACCACATTGTTATCTTTCCAAAAGTAATCTTATGCTTAATTATCTATTTTATACAACATTCAGATGCAAACCCCATAATTGAGAAGTGTATACAAACAAAGCTACATTAATCTGTGTCTCCTGTCTTTCATGAGGTCACCAAATGAAACAAACTCGACATGACTGTTCCTTAAGTGTCCGCGGACCGGTCCACATACTCAAAAATATTGTTTAATTCTCCAATTTTGGGGATGTAGGAGTTTTGTCAGGAGAAGATCCTTTGTCTCACTGTGAAATCCTCTCTCCCTATACTGCATGTCCAAAAGGCGACTATGATCTTCCCATAAGGATGATCATGACAGCAGACTCAGGAAAACTGAGCTTTGGAGAAATACGCAGATCTAAAGAGGAGTCCATAATTTGCTTTCTAATGATCATGATCTTTTTCTACATTGTAGATGCAAATGTGAATACTTTAAAAAATATCTACAACAAAGATGTCAGGGATGCAATCAATTATTTTTCTGTTTTACACAGTCCTGAACTTTGTGACATTAGTCCAGGAGTTTGGAGATGCTGCTTGAGGTGCATACCTACAGAGATCTTCCCATGGGGACAAGAAGTGGACCAGAGGCTTTGGCCCAGAGTTTGAGGTTGAGTAACCAGAGGTGTGAACTTAAATGTGGACTTGGACTCGAGTCAGACGCGAGTCCGACTCGAGTCACAAATATGATCGACTTTGACTTTAACACCAATGACTCGTGACTTGACTTGGACTTGAGCCTTTTGACTCGACCTGACTTGATAACCTCCCCAAGTCCAAATATAAAAATGATGCTATTAAGAAAAGTGTGAAGGGCTTCAACTCTTCATTTAACGGATTACAGTTTGAATCGGACAGCAGCCAATCAAATTGTGCCAGCTGAGAAAATGCTGTGCGTAGCAGTGCAGAGGAACAGCAGCAGGTGAATTCAGATAGAGCCCTTGGAAAGATTATTATTTTATTTTTTTACCTTTATTTAACTAGGCAAGTGAGTTAAGAACAAATTCTTATTTTCAATGACAGCCTAGGAACAGTGGGTTAACTGCCAGTTCCAGGGCAGAACAACAGATTTGTACCTTGTCAGCTCAGGGGTTTGAACTTCCAACCTTCTGGTTACTAGTCCAATGCTCTAACCACTAGGCTACCCTACATTATTATTTTTGGATATAAAGACGACGCTGTATCAATAAAAAACGGATTGCAACTTGCAAAACATGCGGGAAGAAAATGACAGAAGGAGGCGCAACAATTTCTAACTTAGTTCGACATTTGAAGCTGCACAAAGAACGGTAAGTCGTGGCTAATATAGCTGACAGCTATATATTTTATATATATATATAGGGAATTAATGAAGTATGAAATAAGACAAACAGCCATGAAGAGAGGTAAAGAAATTGCTGACCTTAAAAGATTGAGGGAAGATAAACTTGTTAAGGAAATACTTTCTCTAATCTCTATGGAGGACCTTGATGAAGAAGGAAAGGGGCAGTTGTTCTCTTTACAACTAGAAATGGACCAAATGTATGAAGAGAAAGCAAAAGGGGCATTTGTAAGATCAAGAAGGAGATGGTGGGAGGAAGGTGAAACAAATACAAAATACTTTTACAATTTAGAAAGAATTCTGAATTTACATATATTCATAAGCTCAATATAGATAGCGAAGAAAAAGAAAACCCCAAATATATTTCAAAATATGTTTCAGAATTCTATGGTAACCTTTATGGTAACCTTTATATCAGTGCTGCCTGTTCTACTAGTGACATATCTGCCTTTCTAGACTCTGTCAAAGACTGTGCAAAATTCATAGATGAAGACTTCCAAAAGTCTTGTGATGAAATAATTTATATTAATGAAATTTAAAAAATGTATCGGCAAGTTAAAAGAGAACAAATCTCCAGCGAATGATGGCATTATCAGTGAATTCTATAAATATTTTCAGGAGGATATTGTTGAATTTATATATTTCATGTTTTTAAGGAGGCAATTTATTTAGGGGTCCTGCCTGTTTCCATGACACAGGGCCTAATTTCTGAAATACCCAAACCAAACAAAGATTCTATAATGTTAGAAAATTGGAGACCAATCACATTAATGAACAATGATGGAAAGATTACATTTACATTACATTTAAGTCATTTAGCAGACGCTCTTATCCAGAGCGACTTACAAATTGGTGCATTCACCTTATGACATCCAGTGGAACAGCCACTTTACAATAGTGCATCTAAATCTTTTAAGGGGGGGGGGTGAGAAGAATTACTTTATCCTATCCTAGGTATTCCTTAAAGAGGTGGGGTTTCAGGTGTCTCCGGAAGGTGGTGATTGACTCCGCTGTCCTGGCGTCGTGAGGGAGTTTGTTCCACCATTGGGGAGCCAGAGCAGCGAACAGTTTTGACTGGGCAGAGCGGGAACTGTACTTCCTCAGTGGTAGGGAGGCGAGCAGGCCAGAGGTGGATGAACGCAGTGCCCTTATTTGGGTGTAGGGCCTGATCAGAGCCTGGAGGTACTGAGGTGCCGTTCCCCTCACAGCTCCGTAGGCAAGCACCATGGTCTTGTAGCGGATGCGAGCTTCAACTGGAAGCCAGTGGAGAGAGCGGAGGAGCGGGGTGACGTGAGAGAACTTGGGAAGGTTGAACACTAGACGGGCTGCGGCGTTCTGGATGAGTTGTAGGGGTTTAATGGCACAGGCAGGGAGCCCAGCCAACAGCGAGTTGCAGTAATCCAGACGGGAGATGACAAGTGCCTGGATTAGGACCTGCGCCGCTTCCTGTGTGATGCAGGGTCGTACTCTGCGGATGTTGTAGAGCATGAAACTACAGGAACGGGCCACCGCCTGTTCAAGATACTTACATTCATCTTTGCAGAAAGACTTAAAAAAGGTCTTGACCAAATCATTGATGATACCCAGTCTGGTTTTATGAAGGGCAGACATATATGTAATAATATTCGACTAGTATTGGACTTGCTAGACTACAATGAGCACATTATAGAAGATAGCTTTATTTTATTTGTAGAGTTTTACAAGGCATTTGATACAGTTGAACATAATTTTATTTTTGAGACTTCGATTTTTTGTTTTTTTGTCAATATTTTCAATGTGTAATTAAGACACTTTACAATAATAGTAACAGCTCTGTTAAATTATCCCATGGAACTTCACAAATATTTGACATTAGATGTGGAATTAAACAAGGGTGCCCAATTTCTCCTTTCTTATTTTTATTGGTCACACAAGTTATGGCACTTCATATAAATAAGGATAGTTTTAAGGGAATTCAGATACAAGACAAAGAGATAAAATGTTCACAATTGGCTGACGACACCACCATTTAAAACAATGATTATAATGAAGTCAAGAAACCTATTGAGTGTGTTAATGCCTTCACACATGTATCAGGTTTATCTCTGAATATTAGGAAATGTTAATTAATTGTGTTGAAAAAATGTGACTTAAACTCAGTATGCAATATCCCTGTAAAAGATGTGATCACATATCTTGGTATTACAACAAAGATCAGAAAGAAACTGCCAACTTAAATGTCTCTCCTATTGTAGAGAAAATTGGAAAGAGATTTAACTCCTGGTTATTAAGAGATCTTTCTTTATCTGGACGTGTACTTTTATCACAATCTGAAGGTCTGTCCAGATTAGTTTATACCTCCACTTGCCTTGGATGTTCCTCTGTCAGTAAGTAAAATGATTGATACTAAATTATTTAACTTCATATGGAGGAATAAACCTCATTATTTAACCAGAAGGGGACTAGGGTTCCAATTTTGGAACACCCCCCCTCCACGTTCAGCTGGAACGCAAAAATATTCCTAAAAATATTTAACCTCCACACATTAACAAGTCCAATGGCTCAAATGAAAGATAAACACCTTGTTTATCTACCCAGCAAGTCAGATTTCTAAAATGTTTTACAGCGAAAACATAGCACATATTTATGTCAAACCACCACCGAAGACACGGCTAATTTGCATAGCCAAGTTGAAAAAAATATGCAATCAACAAACGCAGGATTAAAAGAAAAATAATGCACTAACCTTTTGAAATCTTCATCAGACGACAGTAATATAACATGTTACACAGTACATTTATGTTTTTTTCAATAATATGCTATATATATCCATAAATCTCTGTTTACAATGATGCATCGTTCAAAAAATGCTACTCAAATGTCCTGAGAAATGACGATAGCTCCGGCAGATAACGTCAGCTAACAAGGAATACACATCATAAACTTTGACTAAATATGCATGTTCTACATATATATAGTTAGATACACTTCTTCTGAATGCAATCGCTGTGTTACATTTATTTTTAACGTTACAGGTTTCGTTCACTAGGCTATACTATGAGTCGGCGCTCAAAAAGTAGCATTATGGCTCCTCTATCTTGGAGTCCACATAAACCCAAATTTACCACATAAATATTCCCTTTGCTGTTCTTCCATCAGAAGACCTGGAAGGAATTATACTTACCAAAAATAGCATTTAGTTTTGCAGTCTGTGTCTTTCGGTTCTCAAACACGACACATTTCGGTTGAAATGTAGCCAAAAGTCAAGTTGATGCGCACCAAAACGTCGAACTTACATATTATATGTCGATTAAACTTGTCAAACTAACTTCATAATCAAGCTTTAACATGTTATAAAGGTGTACAGCAATCGTGAGGACGAACAGAAACGCATGCATTGTATAATCGATCTTGGAAAAAAGACAGGACCTGAGCAGAGCGCGCATAAAAGTGACCTGTTTTTTCGTGTGACCGAAAGGTTTCGGCCTGCCAAAACTCTCGTGAGCGCACGATTCTCACAATGAGAAGCCCCATTGAAAGCTGAGATCGCGCTGAAGACAGAGAGACTGTTCCCAGACCTGTAACTGCTTGGGAGGGTGGGGGCGATGACGTCAAAGTTGGGCCAACTTTTATGATGACAAGAGAGAGTTTGGGAGAATGACTGCCCTGAGAGTTCTGCTTTACATACAGACATAATTTAAACGGTTTTAGAAGCTTTAGAGTGTTTTCTATTCAATAATATTTTTTATTTGCATATATTAGCAACTTTTGACAAAAAAATATTATGTTTACTATGGGCATGCAATTACTCCAGCGGGGGCAGTAGACAGCCCTATCCCCAAGAGTTAAGAAAAGCGGTAATATGTAGCACCCAAGGTGAGTGCTCTGGATATTAAAAACTCTAATGTAATATTTAAGATTAAATGGATACAAAACTATTTAAGAAATAAGGATTGCATCTGGAATATCATCCCTAAATTAATATTCCAACAAATTGGTGGTCTAGAAATCTTACTCAAATGCAACTTTGATATGGGTAAAATCCTTATTAAGCTTGCAAACTTTCATAAACAAGTACTTCTAACTTGGAACCTCATGTACAAACACAACACTTCCCCTCATAGGTATACAATCTGGAATAATAAAGACATAAAATACAAAAACAAGTCTTTGTTTTTCCAGAACTGGTTTGACAACAACATTATTTGGGTTAAAAAATGATTGAATAATGATGGACAACTATATGATTATCCAGAATTTATTAGAACACACAATGTTACATTCAGTCCTGAGGAGAATCAAATTGTTGTTAGAGCTGTCCCTAAAGATGCTATTCTTCTTTTAGGAGAATATAACAGTACTCCAAGTGCAACTGTTGAGGATTTTGTAGCCTCAATACAATTAGAAGAAATGTACATTTTAAACTATAAATGTAATAACATGTATATATACGGAAACTATGTCAATATGTTACTATTCCCTCTGCTAAAATGTACTGGAATGCAGCCCTCGGATAAGTGAACTGGAACAAAGTTTCATTGTTATCTGGTAAATATTGTATATTTAATTAGGTGAAAGAAGTATCATACAAACTCATTCATGGAATCTACCCTGTAACGACCTTTATTATACACAGATTTAAAATAGCTATTGACAACAAATGTGTATTTTGTGACTCTTGACCATTTATTTTGGGACTGCTCTTATGTCAGAAGATTTTGGTGTGAGTTAGAAGATTTTAATTTCAAAGAAACAACTATTAATGTTAATTTGAAAGATGTTATATTTTGAACCAAATTATATGGACCCTGATTTAACTTTCATTGTTAATTTGTTTATCTTTCATGGAATATTCTTTGTCCATAAAATGAAGTGGGCAGAGAACAAAACCCTTTTCACATGATTTAAGATAGAATTGAAATATTATTTTGAAATTATCATTAAATGTAAAAACAAAAAAGCAATACTCACCATAAAAGTATTTAACAAATTGAAAATGAATCTTGATATGTAATACCCCTGTCTGTTAGGTTTATGTACTCTTGTTTGTATATATGTGTTTTTGTATTTGTTGTGTTCATAATTTAAAAAATATATTTAAAAAATAAAATAAAAGATTTTCATCACAATGCAAAAAAAAGAAAAAAAGACAGCAATATATTTTATTACTTTGCTAGTGTATCATGTAGGCTAACGTAACCTTAAATCAATGAGCCTCCACACAGTCAGTCATTGCGGGAACGTGATCATTGCACTCAAGATTGAGGTACAGCTAACTAGGCAGTTGGTAGCCTAAATCCTGCCTGATTTTACTGCTGTTCCTAAAACCATTGACATACGTTAGCCTACTGTAACCACACAGTGTGTGTGTGTGATTTTGTACAAGTCTACATCGCCCAATTGCGCCCCATAGCGATCCTCGATAGTCGATCACTATTGGGGGTCTTGAATGACACTGCCCAACAATTTCCCAGTGACACATTTCAGTTTGCTCATGAGCTGATTATAATTCAATGAATTTAACAGCTCCATTCGCCCCCTCTCATAATATAATTCCATCCTCATGTCTTTTCAAATCTACAGAGGCTATTTCATGAAAATTGACCTTGGTCAAAAATGAATAAACGTCATTTACATTACATTTACATTTAAGTCATTTAGCAGACGCTCTTATCCAGAGCGACTTACAAATTGGTGCATTCACCTTATGACATCCAGTGGAACAACCACTTTACAATAGTGCATCTAAATATTTTAAGGGGGGGAGGGAGGGTGAGAAGGATTACTTTATCCTATCCTAGGTATTCCTTAAAGAGGTGGGGTTTCAGGTGTCTCCGGAAGGTGGTGATTGACTCCGCTGTCCTGGCGTCGTGAGGGAGTTTGTTCCACCATTGGGGAGCCAGAGCAGCGAACAGTTTTGACTGAGCTGAGCGGGAACTGTACTTCCTCAGTGGTAGGGAGGCGAGCAGGCCAGAGGTGGATGAACGCAGTGCCCTTATTTGGGTGTAGGGCCTGATCAGAGCCTGGAGGTACTGAGGTGCCGTTCCCCTCACAGCTCCGTAGGCAAGCACCATGGTCTTGTAGCGGATGCGAGCTTCAACTGGAAGCCAGTGGAGAGAGCGGAGGAGCGGGGTGACGTGAGAGAACTTGGGAAGGTTGAACACTAGACGGGCTGCGGCGTTCTGGATGAGTTGTAGGGGTTTAATGGCACAGGCAGGGAGCCCAGCCAACAGCGAGTTGCAGTAATCCAGACGGGAGATGACAAGTGCCTGGATTAGGACCTGCGCCGCTTCCTGTGTGAGGCAGGGTCGTACTCTGCGGATGTTGTAGAGCATGAACCTACAGGAACGGGCCACCGCCTGGATGTTAGTTGAGAACGACAGTTTGTTGTCCAGGATCACGCCAAGGTTCTTAGCGCTCTGGGAGGAGGACACAATGGAGTTGTCAACCGTGATGGCGAGATCATGGAACGGGCAGTCCTTCCCCGGGAGGAAGAGCAGCTCCGTCTTGCCGAAGTTCAGCTTGAGGTGGTGATCCGTCATCCACACTGATATGTCTGCCAGACATGCAGAGATGCGATTCGCCACCTGGTCATCAGAAGGGGGAAAGGAGAAGATTAATTGTGTGTCGTCTGCATAGCAATGATAGGAGAGACCATGTGAGGTTATGACAGAGCCAAGTGACTTGGTGTATAGCGAGAATAGGAGAGGGCCTAGAACAGAGCCCTGGGGGACACCAGTGGTGAGAGCGCGTGGTGAGGAGACAGATTCTCGCCACGCCACCTGGTAGGAGCGACCTGTCAGGTAGGACGCAATCCAAGCGTGGGCCGCACCGGAGATGCCCAACTCGGAGAGGGTGGAGAGGAGGATCTGATGGTTCACAGTATCGAAGGCAGCCGATAGGTCTAGAAGGATGAGAGCAGAGGAGAGAGAGTTAGCTTTAGCGGTGCGGAGCGCCTCCGTGATACAGAGAAGAGCAGTCTCAGTTGAATGACTAGTCTTGAAACCTGACTGATTTGGATCAAGAAGGTCATTCTGAGAGAGATAGCGGGAGAGCTGACCAAGGACGGCACGTTCAAGAGTTTTGGAGAGAAAAGAAAGAAGGGATACTGGTCTGTAGTTGTTGACATCGGAGGGATCGAGTGTAGGTTTTTTCAGAAGGGGTGCAACTCTCGCTCTCTTGAAGACGGAAGGGACGTAGCCAGCGGTCAGGGATAAGTTGATGAGCGAGGTGAGGTAAGGGAGAAGGTCTCCGGAAATGGTCTGGAGAAGAGAGGAGGGGATAGGGTCGAGCGGGCAGGTTGTTGGGCGGCCGGCCGTCACAAGACGCGAGATTTCATCTGGAGAGAGAGGGGAGAAAGAGGTCAGAGCACAGGGTAGGGCAGTGTGAGCAGAACCAGCGGTGTTGTTTGACTTAGCAAACGAGGATCGGATGTCGTCGATCTTCTTTTCAAAATGGTTGACGAAGTCATCTGCAGAGAGGGAGGAGGGGGGGAGGGGGAGGAGGATTCAGGAGGGAGGAGAATGTGGCAAAGAGCTTCCTAGGGTTAGAGGCAGATGCTTGGAATTTAGAGTGGTAGAAAGTGGCTTTAGCAGCAGAGACAGAGGAGGAAAATGTAGAGAGGAGGGAGTGAAAGGATGCCAGGTCCGCAGGGAGGCGAGTTTTCCTCCATTTCCGCTCGGCCTTCCGGAGCCCTGTTCTGTGAGCTCGCATTGAGTCGTCAAGCCACGGAGCGGGAGGGAGGACCGAGCCGGCCTGGAAGATAGGGGACATAGAGAGTCAAAGGATGCAGAAAGGGAGGAGAGGAGGGTTGAGGAGGCAGAATCAGGAGATAGGTTGGAGAAGGTTTGAGCAGAGGGAAGAGATGATAGGATGGAAGAGGAGAGAGTAGCGGGGGAGAGAGAGCGAAGGTTGGGACGGCGCGATACCATCCGAGTAGGGGCAGTGTGGGAAGTGTTGGATGAGAGCGAGAGGGAAAAGGATACAAGGTAGTGGTCGGAGACTTGGAGGGGAGTTGCAATGAGGTTAGTGGAAGAACAGCATCTAGTAAAGATGAGGTCGAGCGTATTGCCTGCCTTGTGAGTAGGGGGGAAGGTGAGAGGGTGAGGTCAAAAGAGGAGAGGAGTGGAAAGAAGGAGGCAGAGAGGAATGAGTCAAAGGTAGACGTGGGGAGGTTAAAGTCGCCCAGAACTGTGAGAGGTGAGCCGTCCTCAGGAAAGGAGCTTATCAAGGCATCAAGCTCATTGATGAACTCTCCGAGGGGACCTGGAGGGCGATAAATGATAAGGATGTTAAGCTTGAAAGGGCTGGTAACTGTGACAGCATGAAATTCAAAGGAGGCGATAGACAGATGGGTAAGGGGAGAAAGAGAGAATGACCACATGGGAGAGATAAGGATCCCTATGCCACCACCCCGCTGACCAGAAGCTCTCGGGGTGTGCGAGAACACGTGGGCGGACGAAGAGAGAGCAGTAGGAGTAGCAGTGTTATCTGTGGTGATCCATGTTTCTGTCAGTGCCAAGAAGTCGAGGGACTGGAGGGAGGCATAGGCTGAGATGAACTCTGCCTTGTTGGCTGCAGATCGGCAGTTCCAGAGGCTACCGGAGACCTGGAACTCCACGTGGGTCGTGCACGCTGGGACCACCAGATTAGGGTGGCAGCGGCCACGCGGTGTGGAGCGTTTGTATGGTCTGTGCAGAGAGGAGAGAACAGGGATAGACAGACACATAGTTGACAGGCTACAGAAGAGGCTACGCTAATGCAAGGAGATTGGAATGACAAGTGGACTACACGTCTCGAATGTTCAGAAAGTTAAGCTTACGTAGCAAGAATCTTATTGACTAAAATTATTAAAAATGATACAGTACTGCTGAAGTAGGCTAGCTGGCAGTGGCTGCGTTGTTGACTTTGTAGGCTAGCTGACAGTGGCTGCGTTGTTGACACTACACTAATCAAGTCGTTCCGTTGAGTGTAGTAGTTTCTACAATGCTGCTATTCGGGGCTAGCTGGCTAGCTAGCAGTGTTGATTACGTTACGTTGCGTTAAAAGAACGACAATAGCTGGCTAGCTAACCTAGAAAATCGCTCTAGACTACACAATTATCTTTGATACACAGACGGCTATGTAGCTAGCTATGTAGCTAGCTACGATCAAACAAATCAAACCGTTGTGCTGTAATGAAATGAAATGAAAAATGTGATACTACCTGTGGAGCGAAGCGGAATGCGACCGGGTTGTTGAGTGCGGAAGTTCTATTCAGTAGACGTTGGCTAGCTGTTGGCTAGCTAGCAGTGTCTCCTACGTTAAGGACGACAAATAGCTGGCTAGCTAACCTCGGTAAATTAAGATAATCACTCTAAGACTACACGCTCTAAACTACACAATTATCTTGGATACGAAGACAGCAAAGACAACTATGTAGCTAGCTAACACTACACTAATCAAGTCGTTCAGTTGAGTGTAATAGTTTCTACAGTGCTGCTATTCGATAGACGGTGGACGTTTGCTAGCTGGCTAGCTGCTGGGCAGATAGCAGTGTAGACTACGTTAGGACGACGAAATACGAAGTTGCAATAGAAGTGCTGACTGTTTCACTTTGTTGTCCTCTTTCTTTTCCTTTTTCTTCTGTCCTTCTTTTGTCCTTATTTTGTCTTCCTTTCTTCTGTTAACTAGAACGTCCACACTTAGACCTCATTTGACATTTTGTCAAATCTCATTGTTACGTTGTTGCCTAACTAATATACCAATATCACCATGCCTGTTACATTAATTTTATTTCACCTTTATTTAACCAGGTAGGCAAGTTGAGAACAAGTTCTCATTTATCTATCCCGAGGGTAGGCAAACTTTTTGGCTCGAGGGTCACATTGGGATTTCGATATTCAACGGAGATCCGCAAAACAATTTTGGGGACCGATTTGTTTGTCAAAATCAATTTGTGGGCCAGAAAAAGGGCTGTAATTTGAAAATACTGTATGTACTGTAGGACCATTATAATTTCTACATACTTTCTATCTAGTTTTAGATTCTATATAGAATCGGGCGCCCTCCGCTCATGAAGACTGTGTTCCCTCGTTTGCTGTGGCCGACGTGAGTGAGTCGTTTAAGCTTGTTAACCCTTGCAAGACTGCGGGTCCAGATGGCATCCCAAGCGCGTCCGCAGAGCATGTGCAGACCAGCTGGCTGAAGTGTTTATGAACATATTTAATCTCTCCGTATCCCAGTCTATTGTCCCCACTTGCTTCAAGATGTCCATCATTGTTCCTGTACCCAAGGACACTGAAATAAATGACTATCGCCCCGTAGTACTCATTTCTGTCATCATGAAGTGCTTTGAGAGGCTAGTTAAGGACCATATCACCTCCACCTAACCCGACAACTTATACCCACTACAAATTGAATACCGCCCCAACAGATCTACCAACAACACAATCGCCATTGGACTGCACACTGCCCTACACTACCTGGACAAGAGAAATATCTATGTAAGAATGCTGTTCATTGACAACAGCTCAGCTTTCAACACCATAGTGCCCTCCAAGCTCATCACTAATCTTAGGGTCCTGGGTCTGAACCCCTCCCTGTGCAACTGGGTCCTGGACATCCTGACGGGCCGACCCCAAGTGGTGAAGGTAGGCAACAACACCTCCGCTGCGCTGATCCTCAACACAGTGGCCACACAAGGGTGAGCGTGCTCAGCCTCCCCCTGTACTCCTTGGTCCCCCGCGTGGCTACGCACAGCTCCAACTCAATCATCAAGTTTGCTGACGACACAACAGTGGTAGGCCTAATTAACAACAATGACGAGACAGTCTACAGGGGGAGGTGAGAACCCTGGCGGAGTGGTGACAGGAAAATAACCTCTCCGTCAACGTCAACAAAACGAAGGAGCTGATCATGGACTACAGGCGAGAGCACGCCCCCATCCATATCGACGGGCCACAGTGGAGAGGGTCAAAAGCTTCAAGTTCCTCTGCGTGCACATCACTGATGACCTGAAATGGTGCCTTCACACAGACGGCACCTCTTCAACCTTAGGAGGCTGAAGAAATTTAGCCTGGCCCCTAAGACCCCCGCAAGGTCGGCGTTCACCCCCCTCCCTAAAAAATAATAATGAAGTATTGACAACCAATTGCTGTCCATGGTGCTGAAATTGCAACATGTCTATGCAGCTACATGCCTATCTAATCGATAATAGGATATCTGTGGTGCCAGAGCTTTTCTTTAGCTAATGTGTTATGCAGGTGAATGAGGACCCAAAAGCGACTTGGCGAAAACAGAGTCTTTATTCCAGTAAAGGAAAATAGGCAATACTCCTAGACAAATCGGAGCAGAAAACAAAACATAAAAAACTAATTCCACTCGTAGTGACGAGGACAGACTGGAGACTCGACCATAAACTGTAGGTTGCCTCGGGAAGGCACCGACCGTAGCAGACTCAGACACCTGCTCACACGCAGCATCTGAGGGAGACAAGACACAGCACGGCGAACAATATACAAGGATCTGACAGGACAGAAACGGAAGACAAGGGAAGAAATAGGGACTCTAATCAGAGGGCAAGATACGGAACAGGTGTGAAAAGATTAGATGATTGAGTAGGGGAATAGGAACAGCTGGGAGCAGGGACGGAACGATAGAGAGAAGAGAGAGAGGGAGGGAGAGAGAAAAAAGGGAACGAACCTAAAAAGACCAGCAGGGGGAAACGAACAGAAGGGAAAGCATAATGACAAGACAATATAAGACAAAACATGACATAATTTTCTCATGTTAAGCCTAACATTTCACAAATTTTCCATTTTTATACTGCTGTCTGGTGGCACTAATGTAATTACTTGTTCAGAAATTAAAGTTAGAAATTAAACAAGTGCAACAGCCTGCTAATCAGCTACCAATAGATGTTTTTTAATATACAATTGTCATGTATGGGTTTTGTCTGGCTGATAGCCTACACAAACGGGCTGCAAAAGTCAAAGTCAATTAAATTAAATCATCCAACTTGAAAGACTCCCCTGGTGTCCTGAATAGAGGTCGGCTGATTATTTAGGGCCGATTTAAAGTTTTCATAAGAATCGTTAACAGGCCTTTTTGGATGACGATTATGGCCGATTACATTCCAATCCACAAGGAAACTGCGTAGCAGGCTGACCACCTGTTATGCGAGTGAAGCGTCAAAAGGACCTTGTGGCTGCAAGGAGCCAAGGTAAATTGCCAGCTAGCATTAAACTTATTTTATAAAAAACAATCAATCTTCACATAATCCCTGGTTAACTACACGTGGTTGATGATATTACTAGGTTAACTAGCTTGTCCTGCGTTGCATATAATCAATGCGGTCCCTGTTAATTTATCATCGAATCATAGCCTACTTGAACTTCGCCAAACAGGTGATGATTTAACAAAAGCGCATTCGCAAAAAAAACACAATCCTTGTACAAATGTACCTAATCATTAACATCAATGATTTTCTTAAAATCAAACCTGCATATTTAGTTAAAAGTAATGAATGTTAGCAGGTAATATTACCTAGGGAAATTGTGTCACTTCTCTTGCGTTCAGTGCAAGCAGAGTCAGGGTATATGCAACAGTTTGGGCCACCTGGCTCATTGCAAACTGTGTGAAGACCGTAATTAATTTTCCAGACTTTTATATAATTATGACATGACATTAAAGGTTGTGCAATGTAACAGCAATATTTAGACTTAGGGTTGCCACCCGTTCGATAAAATACAGAACTGTCACGGCCCCTACCGTTGTAGGGGGGCGTTCGGCGGTCGACGTCACCGGCCTTCTAGCCATCGCCGATCCACTTTTCATTTTCCATTTGTTTTGTCTTTGTTTTACACACCTGGTTTCAATCCCCCAATTACTTGTTCATTATTTAACCCTCTGTTCCCCCATGTGTGTTTGGGAGTAATTGTTTATTGTATTGCGGTCTGTATTTGTGGCCTTGTACGACGTGTATTTTGATATATTTGAGTAAAATTGCTTTCATTACTCATATCTGCTGTCCTGCGCCTGACTCATCTCACCCGCTACACACAGACGTCTTACAGGAACGGTTCCATATTTCACTGAAAGAATAAAAGTTTTGTTTTCGAAATGATAGTTTACGGATTTTACCATGTTAATGACCAAAGGCTCGTATTTCTGAGTTTATTGTATTATAATTAAGTCTATGATTTGACAGAGCAGTCTGACTGAGCAGTGGTAGGCAGCAGCAGGCTCGTAAGCATTTATTCAAACACAGCACTTTACAGCGCTGTTTAGGACTTCAAGCCTCCCGAGATTAGGCTGGCAATAAAGTGCCTATAAGTACATCCAATTGTCAAATGTACATGAAATAGAAATGATATAGAGAGAAATAGTCAACGCTTCATAATTCTTATAACTACAACCTAAAATTTCTTAACTGGGAATATTGAACCACAAGCTTTCATATGTTCTCATGTTCTGAGCAAGGAACTTAAACATTAGCTTTTTTTGTACGGCACATATTTCACTTTTACTTTCTTCCCCAACACTGTGTTTTTTGCATTATTTAAACCAAATTTAATATGTTTCATAATTTATTTGAGACTAAATAGATTTTATTTATGTATTATTTTAAGTTAAAGTTGGTGTTCATTGTTCATTCAGTATTGTTGTAATTGTCATTATTACAAATATATATATATATTTTATTTATTTATTTATTATTATTATTATTTTTATTTATTTTTTTATTTGCCCGATTAATCTGTATGGGCTTTTTTTTGGTCCTTCACTAATCGGTATCGGAGTTGAAAAATCAGAATCGGTCGACCTCTCATCCTGAGGTCCTCCTTTTTTGTGTGTAAATGGTTTCAGCACGGCCTGTGGGTCCAGATCGCAGGCCCGACTGTTTTCTATACTAAGTATTGCCAACCCAGACAGTCTTTCCTGAGACTTTGTGCATTATATGTCCATTGCACATCACACAATTTAAACTTAGTGTTGAATGATGCATGCCAAGATACTGTATTGTCATGCAGGTGAAAGAGGACCCAAAAGCGACTTGGCGAAAACAGAGTCTTTAATCCAGTAAAGTAAATACAAACAAAAAACACAACTTTCACTCGAAATGACGAGGACAAACTGGAGACTCGATCTTGAACAGCAGGTGAACAGCAGGTTGCCTCGGGAAGGCACTTGAACCAGACAGACTCAGACACCTGCTCACCACGCAGCATCTGAGGAAAACAAGACACGACAGGGCGATACACAAACACAGCACGGTGAATTCTAGACAAGGAACCGACAGGACAGGAACGGAACACAAAGGAAGAAATAGGGACTCTAATCAGGGGAAAGGATCGGGAACAGGTGTGGGAAGACTAAATGATTGATTAGGGGAATAGGAACAGCTGGGAGCAGGAACGGAACGATAGAGAGAAGAGAGAGCGAGAGAGTGAGAGAGGGAGGGGGAGAGAGAGGGATAGAAAGAGGGAAAGAACCTAATAAGACCAGCAGAGGGAAACGAATAGAATGGGAAGCACAGGGACAAGACAAGATAATACATGACAAAACATGACAGTACCCCCCCACTCACCGAGCGCCTCCTGGCGCACTCGAGGAGGAATCCTGGCGGCAACGGAGGAAATCATCAATGAGTGAACGGTCCAGCACGTCCCGAGACGGAACCCAACTCCTCTCCTCAGGACCGTAACCCTCCCAATCCACTAAGTATTGGTGACCCCGTCCCGAGAACGCATGTCCATGATCTTATGTACCTTGTAAATAGGTGCGCTCTCGACAAGGACGGGAGGGGGAGGGAAGACGAACGGGGGTGCGAAGAAAGGGCTTGACACAGGAGACATGGAAGACAGGATGGACGCGACGAAGATGTCGCGGAAGAAGCAGTCGCACAGCGACAGGATTGACGACCTGGGAGACACGGAACGGACCAATGAACCGCGGAGTCAACTTACGAGAAGCTGTCGTAAGAGGAAGGTTGCGAGTGGAAAGCCACACTCTCTGGCCGCAACAATACCTTGGACTCTTAATCCTGCGTTTATTGGCGGCTCTCACAGTCTGTGCCCTGTAACGGCAAAGTGCAGACCTCACCCTCCTCCAGGTGCGCTCACAACGTTGGACAAACGCTTGAGCGGAGGGAACGCTGGACTCGGCAAGCTGGGATGAGAACAGAGGAGGCTGGTAACCCAGACTACTCTGAAACGGAGATAACCCGGTAGCAGACGAAGGAAGCGAATTGTGAGCGTATTCTGCCCAGGGGAGCTGTTCTGCCCAAGACGCAGGGTTTCTGAAAGAAAGGCTGCGTAGTATGCGACCAATCGTCTGATTGGCCCTCTCTGCTTGACCGTTAGACTGGGGATGAAACCCGGAAGAGAGACTGACGGACGCACCAATCAAACGACAGAACTCCCTCCAAAACTGTGACGTGAATTGCGGGCCTCTGTCTGAAACGGCGTCTAACGGGAGGCCATGAATTCTGAATACATTCTCGATAATGATTTGTGCCGTCTCCTTAGCGGAAGGAAGTTTAGCGAGGGGAATGAAATGTGCCGCCTTAGAGAACCTATCGACAACCGTAAGAATCACAGTCTTCCCCGCAGACAAAGGCAGACCGGTAATGAAGTCTAGGGCGATGTGAGACCATGGTCGAGAAGGAATGGGGAGCGGTCTGAGACGACCGGCAGGAGGAGAGTTACCCGACTTAGTCTGCGCGCAGTCCGAACAAGCAGCCACGAAACGGCGCGTGTCACGCTCCTGAGTCGGCCACCAAAAGCGCTGGCGAATAGACGCAAGAGTGCCTCGAACACCGGGATGACCAGCTAACTTGGCAGAGTGAGCCCACTGAAGAACAGGCAGACGAGTGGAAACAGGAACGAAAAGGAGGTTACTAGGACAAGCGCGCGGCGACGCAGTGTGCGTGAGTGCTTGCTTAACCTGTCTTTCAATTCCCCAGACTGTTAACCCGACAACACGCCCATAAGGAAGAATCCCCTCGGGATCAGTAGAAGCCACAGAAGAACTAAACAGACGGGATAAGGCATCAGGCTTGGTGTTCTTGCTACCCGGACGGTAAGAAATCACAAACTCGAAACGAGCGAAAAACAACGCCCAACGAGCTTGACGGGCATTAAGTCGTTTGGCAGAACGGATGTACTCAAGGTTCTTATGGTCTGTCCAAACGACAAAAGGAACGGTCGCCCCCTCCAACCACTGTCGCCATTCGCCTAGGGCTAAGCGGATGGCGAGCAGTTCACGGTTACCCACATCATAGTTGCGCTCAGATGGCGACAGGCGATGAGAAAAATAAGCGCAAGGATGAACCTTATCGTCAGACTGGAAGCGCTGGGATAGAATGGCTCCCACGCCTACCTCTGAAGCGTCAACCTCGACAATGAATTGTCTAGTGACGTCAGGAGTAACGAGGATAGGAGCGGACGTAAAACGTTCTTTTAGAAGATCAAAAGCTCCCTGGGCGGAACCGGACCACTTAAAACACGTCTTGACAGAAGTAAGAGCTGTGAGAGGGGCAGCAACTTGACCGAAATTACGAATGAAACGCCGATAGAAATTAGCGAAACCTAAAAAGCGCTGCAACTCGACACGTGACCTTGGAACGGGCCAATCACTGACAGCTTGGACCTTAGCGGAATCCATCTGAATGCCTTCAGCGGAAATAACGGAACCGAGAAAAGTAACGGAGGAGACATGAAAAGAGCACTTCTCAGACTTTACGTAGAGACAATTCTCTAAAAGGCGCTGTAGAACACGTCGAACGTGCTGAACATGAATCTCGAGTGACGGAGAAAAAATCAGGATATCGTCAAGATAGACAAAAACAAAGATGTTCAGCATGTCTCTCAGAACATCATTAACTAATGCCTGAAAAACAGCTGGCGCATTGGCGAGACCAAACGGCAGAACCCGGTACTCAAAATGCCCTAACGGAGTGTTAAACGCCGTTTTCCACTCGTCCCCCTCTCTGATGCGCACGAGATGGTAAGCGTTACGAAGGTCCAACTTAGTAAAGCACCTGGCTCCCTGCAGAATCTCGAAGGCTGATGACATAAGGGGAAGCGGATAACGATTCTTAACCGTTATGTCATTCAGCCCTCGATAATCCACGCAGGGGCGCAGAGTACCGTCCTTCTTCTTAACAAAAAGAACCCCGCCCCGGCCGGAGAGGAAGAAGGCACTATGGTACCGGCGTCAAGAGACACAGACAAATAATCCTCGAGAGCCTTACGTTCGGGAGCCGACAGAGAGTATAGTCTACCCCGAGGAGGAGTGGTCCCCGGAAGGAGATCAATACTACAATCATACGACCGGTGAGGAGGAAGGGAGTTGGCTCGGGACCGACTGAAGACCGTGCGCAGATCATGATATTCCTCCGGCACTCCTGTCAAATCGCCAGGTTCCTCCTGAGAAGTAGGGACAGAAGAAACGGGAGGGATGGCAGACATTAAACACTTCACATGACAAGAAACGTTCCAGGATAGGATAGAATTACTAGACCAATTAATAGAAGGATTATGACATACTAGCCAGGGATGACCCAAAACAACAGGTGTAAACGGTGAACGAAAAATCAAAAAAGAAATAGTCTCACTGTGGTTACCAGATACTGTGAGGGTTAAAGGTAGTGTCTCAAATCTGATACTGGGAAGATGACTACCATCTAAGGCGAACATGGGCGTAGGCTTCTCTAACTCTCTGAAAGGAATGTCATGTTTCCGAACCCATGCTTCGTCCATGAAACAACCCTCAGCCCCAGAGTCTATCAAGGCACTACATGTAGCACCCGAACCGGTCCAGCGTAGATGGACCGACAAAGTAGTACAGGATTTTGATGGAGAGACTTGAGTAGTTGCGCTCACCTGTAGCCCTCCGCTTACAGATGAGCTCTGGCTTTACTGGACATGAATTAACAAAATGTCCAGCAACTCCGCAATAGAGGCACAGGCGGTTGGTGATCCTCCGTTCCCTCTCCTTAGTCGAGATGCGAATCCCTCCCAGCTGCATGGGCTCAGACTCTGAGCCAGAGGAGGGAGATGGTTGCGATGCGGAGCAGGGAAACACCGTTGATGCGAGCTCTCTTCCACGAGCCCGGTGACGAAGATCTACCCGTCGTTCTATGCGGATGGCGAGAGCAATCAAAGAGTCCACATCTGAAGGAACCTCCCGGGAGAGAATCTCATCCTTAACCACTGCGTGGAGTCCCTCCAGAAAACGAGCGAGCAGCGCCGGCTCGTTCCACTCACTAGAGGCAGCAAGAGTGCGAAACTCAATAGAATAATCCGTTATGGACCGTTCACCTTGGCATAAGGAAGCCAGGGCCCTAGAAGCCTCCCTACCAAAAACTGAACGGTCAAAAACCCGAATCATCTGCTCTTTAAAGTTCTGGAACTTGTTAGAGCAATCAGCCCTTGCCTCCCAGATAGCTGTGCCCCATTCTCGAGCCCGGCCAGTAAGGAGTGAAATGACGTAAGCAACCCGAGCTCTCTCTCTAGAGTATGTGTTGGGTTGGAGAGAGAACACAATCTCACACTGCGTGAGAAAGGAGCGGCACTCAGTGGGCTGCCCGGAGTAGCAAGGTGGGTTATTAACCCTAGGTTCTGGAGGCTCGGCAGGCCAGGAAGTAACAGGTGGCACGAGACGTAGACTCTGGAACTGTCCAGAGAGGTCGGAAACCTGAGCGGCCAGGTTCTCCACGGCATGGCGAGCAGCAGACAATTCCTGCTCGTGTCTGCCGAGCATGGCTCCTTGGATCTCGACGGCAGTGTAACGAGCGTCTGAAGTCGCTGGGTCCATTCCTTGGTCGGTTCCTTCTGTCATGCAGGTGAAAGAGGACCCAAAAGCGACTTGGCGAAAACAGAGTCTTTAATCCAGTAAAGTAAATACAAACAAAAAACACAACTTTCACTCGAAATGACGAGGACAAACTGGAGACTCGATCTTGAACAGCAGGTGAACAGCAGGTTGCCTCGGGAAGGCACTTGAACCAGACAGACTCAGACACCTGCTCACCACGCAGCATCTGAGGAAAACACGACACGACAGGGCGATACACAAACACAGCACGGTGAATTCTAGACAAGGAACCGACAGGACAGGAACGGAACACAAAGGAAGAAATAGGGACTCTAATCAGGGGAAAGGATCGGGAACAGGTGTGGGAAGACTAAATGATTGATTAGGGGAATAGGAACAGCTGGGAGCAGGAACGGAACGATAGAGAGAAGAGAGAGTGAGAGAGTGAGAGAGGGAGGGGGAGAGAGAGGGATAGAAAGAGGGAAAGAACCTAATAAGACCAGCAGAGGGAAACGAATAGAATGGGAAGCACAGGGACAAGACAAGATAATAAATGACAAAACATGACACTGTATACCAGAGATAAGGGGCTTTTGATATTCTCATGAACACGATGGATTATTGTAACAGTCGTCGTATGAAGAAGGTGAGGACCAAGATGCAGCGTGGTAAGTGTTCATCATTATTTTAATAAACTGAACACTAAATACAACAAGGAACAAAAGAAACAACCGAAACAGCTGCGTCAGGTGCAAAACACACTAAACAGAAAATAACTACCCACAACCCATATTGGGAAAACAGGCTGCCTAAGTATGGTTCTCAATCAGAGACAACGATTGACAGCTGCCTCTGATTGGGACCATACCAGGCCAAAACCAGAAATACAAAACATAGAAAAAAACAACATAGAACGCCCACCTTAGTCACACCCTGGCCTAACCAAAATATAGAATAAAAAGCCTCTCTATGGCCAGGGCGTGACAATTATCTCAGTTTCCCTCTATACATCCACAAGCCTCACAAGACTAGTCTGAAGGTAGTCAGGGACCAGTTAAGAAAATATATGGAAGTACAGTATGGAGATAGTTTAGTGCCTAAAATATGGGGTTAAATACATCTAAATGTATAGTTTCTTTCTTATATCTCTCAGATATAGGACAGACACTTCAGAACAAACTTCCTTTCAATTTGTTTTGACGATCTGTTTATCCATGTATGAAGCTGTTATCCAATGGGTTTCTATGGGCTGAAAGCAGTCAGATCAAATTCAATATTTCATCAAATAATTTTTACACATATTTTTTTTGATACCTTAAAGGGTCCTTAAAACTCAAAGTCAAATATCTTAATGATCCTTGGTTTGGCCATCTTAAAACAATTCCATATGTTAGCTTAGTAGAACCCCCCTGCCCTTAGGGTTAACATCTCTGTAACTGTCATTTTTGCGGAGAGATCATTTTCTAAACGAAAACTCATTAAAAACTACCTAAAGAAGCATTAGTCTCTCAGTCTGATATGCGCTTTTGAACACCTGAGTAAGCTCCCCTCACAGCACTGGCCCCGTCTTAGCCTTGACCACGGCATTTGTTCACTGATATCCCCTTACACTTTCAATCAGTTTCTTTTTTTCTTTTTCACCTTTTCAGTCACATTCCTGAAGCACAAGAAACGAAAAAGGTTCATTGATCACTTATGGAGGGTTACTGTCGAAATGATTTGTACAATTTAAAAAAATTGGGGTATGGGCCCCCAAAGCTCTGATATATTTTTGAATTTCTGCCTTTATACTTGGTGGAATGTGTAAATGTTGTTTTGTATTGCTAGTTATTATTACAGCACTGTTGGAGGTAAAAACACAAACTTTTTGCTGCACCTGCGATAACATCTGCCAATCTGTGTACAAGACCAATAAACTTTGATTTGATATAGATGAGTGGCCTGGAATCCCCCCCCCTCCCCCCAAAATAAAATTAATAAATAAATAATAATTCTGATGGCGAAGTTGACTGAAAACAAAAGTAATGTAGGTTAAGCATGTTGAGTAACGAGTAGGATTCTGTGTTTTCGCATGACAAAGGGATCTGGCTTCACAATGAAAACTAGTTTTCGAACATATACTGTATATTATGCAAAAGAGATGTTGTTTATGTTATGTTATGTTTATGAACGATGAATCACGCTGCCTTGTCGACGACATGAACGAGCGGCGCAGATTACTGTTTGATTTGAAAAGGGCGCCGCTTTTACACATTCACAGTTACGGGCCACAACACGGTGCACCGCGGTTCAGCTTAATCGAACCTCCTCAATGAAGTGTATCACCCAATCGGTGCTCATATATTTTCAGCCTCCTTCAAGAGTTTGTCCAATCAGACCTGTCAAATTTAGTATCCAGTCTCGGTAGCCTGGGCATCCAATGAAAATCCAATATCCTTCCACGTTGCTTGCTTCCCCGGACGGTTACCGCGAGAGTAGGCTAGGCCGCAGTTCGTCTGTATTGCGGTGAGTGCAACTGTACGAGCGGCGCCTTCTCGCCAATTCATTCAACTCCAGCAACCCATAAAACAGATGACAGGAGGCGGTCTGCGCTTTTACATTGAACGGAGGACGACCACCTCTTTCTACGGCTCTGCAAGCTTCCCTTTTAAATTGCGACACATACTGTGAGTATTGACGGCGTCTCAGTTTTGACGGATGTTATGGATGAAAACACAGGCTATTTTGCTTGGGTGCCGGGTGTGTTTATGTAATATTTTCTTCTAGATCGCGTGCAAACATGGCTCTTGAGTTATCTTTCCCGAGTCAACGGCAGTGTCATTTTCGACTGCTGCTAGCCAGTTGCGAATATAGTAGGCAGACCGCATGTGCGAGCCGGAGTTTGATGAAAGGGATGCATTGTAACGTTTTGGGAGGAGGGGGCACGATTAGTTGACAGAATGCATGGTTGTTCAGTTCAGCATTATGTTAGTCATTTGGACAGTTCGCTTGGTGAGAATTGATGAAAAATGTTGATTGTCTCTAGATTTCGTCTAAGAAGTAAAGTACCAAGCCATCAGAATATGATGACCTGTATAATAGAGCTTTTCAAAAGCCACAGTCATGGCCTTTGAACAACATTGGTTACATTTTGAAATGTCTAATCTATGAATAAAACGAAAGCACCAAATTGAATTGTGGTTGGTTACATTGCATTACAAATCATAGTTGTGCATCGATCGTTGTGCTTAACCATGTGATGTAACTGAATCATGTATAGCCTACGATTTATGCTCCTGTGTTGGTTCAAGAAATGTTAGGTTTTCTTTTTGAATTCAATAGGCTTGTTGACTGCTTGGGACAAATGGGTGTTTGAAGTAGACATTGAATAGTTAACCAATTTATTGGGGCAATGGGGGGAAAAGTAGATGTAGGCAACCCCTAATCCCACAGAATGAGTAGTCTGCCAAATTGAAGTTGGAAAGATGATGCTGTAAGTAAGTGGTCCTTCTGTAGCTCAGTTGGTAGAGCATGGCGCTTGTAACGCCAGGGTAGTGGGTTTGATTCCCGGGACCACCCATACGTAGAATGTATGCACACATGACTGTAAGTCGCTTTGGATAAAAGCGTCTGCTAAATGGCATATATTATATTATATTAAGTAATCCACGAGGGCTGCCTACTGCAATCACAAACACTATCAATATCAGTTGATGGGGTGTCAGCAAACACACCACCGATGCCATATTCAGCACAAGAGTCAATCATCATGTCCAAACAGTGTTGTTCTACTAAACACTCTTAGGTGGGCTGGTCCTCATCGACCTACACTTCATCTCATTACATTTGCTGTAGCCAGGTACTAATTGCTGTTGTGACAGTTTTCCATGCTTAGAGGGTGCATAGGCTCTGAGCCATGGATACCTTGCCAAACCGGTGCCCAGGACACTTTTGCTGGACCATTTCATTTGGCTTCCGCTCTACCTCTTTTATTGGCGTGTTGCAGCGGAGGGGGAGCTCCCGGAGGCAAACGAATGGCTGCTCAGCGTCACCACCAAGAGCGAGGCCCTCCGTTAACCCCGTAGTGGCTGATAGGAAGCAGGCAGCAGCCGCCTCCGCTGCTCAAGCACATTACATCAGCTGTCACTCATTCACTCGCCCGCTCCGGACCCTGGCGCTTTCAGTCAGCACTCCGTACTCCCCAGGACTATGATGTGATTTCAGATGCATTAAATGATTGCTACATTAGTAGCCTTATGCCCTATTCACGTTACATCTGAGCAGTCCGTCTGTGCCAGATGCCATTCGTTTCAATGGTTACATCCACAACAGCGTGGTTTAGCAGCCATGCCGCACACTTTGAATCTTTTCAAACTTTGCGTCATCTTTAGTGTAGCCAGAGTCAGCCAATAGAACAGGAAGTTACCCTACCACAGAACAAGATTAACATATTATGTTTTTGGCAAAGGCTTTATGGAATAGCTAGCAACTTGTAAACAATTACCCATTCCTACAAGTGAGTACTATTTTCAATAGTAATGTTAAATAATACACATTGGCAGTTAAGTCAATTTATATTAGACTGTGTGTACAAAACATTAAGAACACCTTCCTGATATTGAGTATCACCCCCCTATTCTCCTCAGAACAGCCTCAATTTGTCTGGCATGGACTCTACAAAGTGTCAAGCATTCCACAGGAATGCTGGCCCATGTTGACTCCAATGCTTCCTACAATTGTATCAAGTTGCCTGGATGGTCTTTGGGTGATGGACCATTCTTGATACACACAGGAAACTGTTGAGTGTGGAATAACCCAGCAGCGTTGCAGTTCTTGACACAAACCGGTGTGCCCGGGACCTACCCCGTTCAAAGGCAGTTAAATCTTTTGTCCTGCCCATTCACCCTCTAAATGGCACACACACAATCCGTCTCAATTGTCTCACGGCTTTAAAATCCTTATTTAACCTGTCTCCTCCCCTTCATCTATGCTGATTTGAAATGGATTTAACAAATGACATCAACAAGGGATCATAGATTTTTCCTGGATTCAACTGGTCAGGTGTTCATGTTTTGTACACTGTATAGGGTGTCCACCCACCGCCCAGAGTGGGTGAAAATGCACTTTGGTGATTCAATTTCACTTCCTTGTGTTATAAAATACATTTTACCATGACAAACACAATTTTTATACATTATATCCAAGAAGTTGGATTTCGTTACCTAATACATTAGATAATAAGCACCTACCTCTGTTGAAAAAAGTAACTAAACAAAACATGTTTTTTCACCTGAAACAATGTTTCTTCGTCTTGAATGCAAAGTTCATATTATTTAATGAAAAGGTCATGAATGCTATCGCTGATGAGAGATTAGCCTCTCCTCCATCTTGTCTTGCAGTGTGAAACCTTAAGGCTCTCCATCCAGTAGCGGAACGATATACCGCAAAGATGACGTGCAGACTAATGAAATGCATCACGATGTAAACGGGGCATTATGGTGGCCTGGCTACGCTCATTTCAACCATAAAAGGTCACTGGCCTTGTCCTTGTTATTTTCGGGTTACAGTCAGGCTGTACTTTCAAGAAAGCCAGAGAGACGAGAACCCTGATTTCTTACTGACTGTTGACAAACCTTTTCACGTTCTTTCCAATAACCCTTTACACTTCCACCAGTGATCTTTCATCCAAACTGTGGATGAATATCATTCCTCTACTGGAATGTGGCCGGTTTTTCTCTTATTGGTAGTCATTTCGAGTTGAAGTTGATCACCACATGACCTCGGAAAGCCACACTGTTTTATTTTGAGATCTGTTGAAGGCATGACATGGCTCATTGTTCATCTACAACACCAGAAGTGAGAAGTTCATGGCAAGCACAAAGTTACTGATGCTGCAGCCACATGGCTCAGCCGCAAAAAGGCAGAACGTTCATACACGAACGTGCCGTCAATGATGACTTTCGACAAACATCCTGGAAAATGAGCTTTGCCATAGAGTTTCAGCGATTGGTGGAATGGTTCGCCTTTGACCCCCCCCCCCCCAGAATATAATAATAATATATATGCCATTTAGCAGACGCTTTTATCCAAAGCAACTTACAGTCATGTGTGCATACATTCTACGTATGGGTGGTCCCGGGAATCGAACCCACTACCCTGGCGTTACAAGCGCCATGCTCTACCAACTGAGCTACAGAAGGACCAGAATCAAGTATCAGGTGTTTCATTTAGTCTAAAGTTCTGCTATTTTCTCATTTTGAAGGTGTCGTTTGTTTTGAACCCATAACGAGCAGTGCTTTTGATTAGTTTGTTTTTGTTCATTAGGTTGGCCAATGTTTCCGTAACCATAATGACAGGGGGCCTGTCAATCGATCTGGTGTTTAGGGTATGGATGACCTTCCTGTCTCGCATGTGTCCACCAGTGCCAAACCCCCCTTGTGGTGCGGGTATCTTTTTATTATTCTTTCACCCTGGCTATACAGCGAGACCATTTCCATGTAACCGTTCTATGCGAATAAGACATATTGGAACACTTTCACGACACAGAAATGCCTCTGAAGATCTGTTTTCATAACATGACTTAGGCCTTCGGCTTAACATAACGTCATTTCAGTGTTCGGGATATCTATGACTAGCATATGCTTTATTTGGTACATCAGGAGAGCCAGTGCAGGGACACAACGATGGCCTCGAGGCAAATCGGCCTGCAGAGACTTCAAATTACTTTTTGGTGTAGTGAAAGCTACCAGCACTAATTTGAATGACATAAAATGTGCGTGGGGCAATGCACCCTTATTAAGAGGCCCTGCCCAACAAAATAATTTGATTTAATGGTATTGAAGCACAGAAATAATGAGCCTTAGAATGAAGCAAGGCAGGGCCTCATTGTCACACTTGCAAGGCTGTCTGTTTTGGTTTTCTTTATATCTGCAAGCCTCTGCTCTGGTATGGGTTTATCAGTTCTAGTGTGGCATATCCATTTGTTAGAAGAAACCCCGTACTATTCCAAGTCGATTGAAGTGAACTGGGTTTGGAAAAAGGACATCTCGAAGGAAATTCCTCTGGAGCGGGGAAGAAGGAGCCAAAATGAATCGCCTTGCTTCAGTCGTAAGAAATCTCAGATGACGTATTATGCCTTTTGTGTATATATATATGTATATATGTATTTTTAAAGGTTCTGGGAGAACATTGATTAAAGCACTCGTCCCCACTGCACTTCAGTTTGAATTTGCACTCTTCATTTCACCGAGTGTAAAAAAAAAAAAAAAATATTTTTTAAAATAAAACAAATATAGATCTCTCGATCTCGACAAATAACAAGATAAATGTTTCCTTTGAGTTTCTAATGAGGAAAATAAGCATTGAGGCTTAATGAAATCTCTTCACGTGATCGAGGGGATCAGTTTCATTCTCTCAGGGGCTGGTTTCAGCTGGATCTGAATGCTGCCGGGGGTGGCTGTTTTTTTCATCTCCTGCAGGGGTGACTGAGGGGAATTCATAACGGAGCAATAACCTCTCATATGACTGAAACCTAATTGGGTCACATGGCGGTAAGTGGCCCTAAAAGAAAATCTGCCCTTCTGGGGAAAAAGCTGGTTAATAGGTAAAGGGAGTGTGTATGCTCAAATATGGCACAGGATCTGAACAGTTCAATAAGTAAATCTGGTTGCTGGTTAACATTACCATGTGTCCGACAACCAGAACCATCCAACTTTAAGCAGACCACACAAACAAGTCACCGTTTGTGTACAGCTACAGTTGCCTCACATGTCAATTAAGCTGAAGCCATTGACTCTTGGATTGCTCATTGGTGGTGTGTTTTGTTTGGGTAAAGGGGTGACTCAAACGGAAATTAAATGCAGTGGTTTGGTTTGAAGAGAGAATTTACTGGGCTGGAAGTATTGGATTTTCGGTGGGTCTGGGGGCATTTGTGTGTGTAGAGGTAGTCTAATTGCGCTGCAGTGTGTGTCCCGGGGAGGGAGGAACATGTTTTAAAGGCCCGTTGTCAGTGCGGAGGGGGGTAGTTGCAGTTGGGGTTAGGCTGGGCTCGACGGGACCCCATGCTGCGCTCCCCGGAGGGCGCGTTAGTGCCGTCCCATCTCCCCCGTCGCCAAATTTTGCAGGGCAGGAAGCTGCAGGTTGTAGCCATTCATGCTGAATACATTTGGATGTTGAGACTTAGTTGCATCATTATTTTTAAGCATGAGACAAGAGAAAGCCCTCCAGAGATTAGAACAAATAACTCTGTGTGTGTGTGTGTGTGTGTGTGTGTGTGTGTGTGTGTGTGTGTGTGTGTGTGTGTGTGTGTGTGTGGTCCCTGTGGTATAGCAAGGGCCCTTCTTGACATGTCCTTTCTTATGCAAGCGGTTTCGTAACCTCTAACGTCCACTGAAGATGGATGTTCAGAGGACAAGGGGGAAAGGGCTAACGCACACGACAGACGTGGTTAGCGTCAGCTACTCACTGCAACATCAAAGTGCATGGGCACACGCACACAGGGTCACTCCACCGCCATCGAGAGCCCTCTGTTCCACTGCCACCCAGACCCTTCCAGTCCACAGCCAGGCCAGTTGCGGCTGGCTAATATCAGTCTTTTACCCATACACAATCATCACCAAAGGTTAGGGGCTAACATGGCGTGGGATGGCTTTCACTTTAATAGACCTAGTTTTCCACCCAAGTTACCCATATATAAAAATAAAAAAAACATTTTGGTATTGCCAAACATTAATTTTGTTTGTTAAATTTACTGACAATGCAGGTTTCCATACAGATTGCAAAATAGTTGGGAGGAAATTTTCGATGTACTGATTCCATGGCACATGTTTTATGAACTGATACACAAAACGACGACGGATTCAAAACGTAGTGTTTTTCAATATAGATTATTATTCAACATTCTTGCAACCAATAGAATGTCATATATATATGTATATGTGTGTATGTATGTGTGGGGGATACAACCATTCCAACTCTGCAGATTTTTGCTGTGAAGAGACAAAATCAATAGATAACTTTTTTGTTTGTTGGTACTGTCCATATGTGGCTCGTCTTTGGTCACAGGTTCAGGAATGGCTGAATAATTGCAACATTTACCTGTAGCTAACTATGCAGCTGGCACTTCTGGGTGATTCTGAAAAGTCGTAGTCAATTGATCAATAGTAGAATAATTGTGACGTGTTTATCTTTATCTGTAGAAACTATGAGAATAGATGGGTTCGGAGCTTTTGTGAAATGGCACAATAGAAAATTGTATGTGGAAGCTAGGAGTCATGGTGCTCAAGACACCAGTCTGATGCGCCTTTCTCAGTGGACATTGCGGAGGCCACTGGGATAACACAGTCCATCACTCTTAAGACATTTGATACAGACATTTTATATGGTTATATTATGCAAAAATAATGGTGCAACACTATGTAATCTAATATTTTCAAACAAATGTGATTTAATCCTGTGTTGGATACAGTTGCTGTCCGCGGTTCTGAAACATAATCTTCAGTGCGCCATAGAATTGGCGCTTTTCCCCTCCATGTTGCAATGTGCATAACAGCAAAGTTAACCAGCATATTGAGAACAATGTGGTGTCAGGCAGCAGAGACAAGGGAACAGCCTTTTCCTGCCTTTGCCTAATTGTCTAAGAAATTTGAGTAGAGTGGAAACCAACTTTAATTAGGTCTATAATCAATAGCCTAACTGTTAAATGTGTCTGGCTTTATAAATCATCTGTTTATATTTACAGAATTAAGACAGGTCTTGCTTCTGTTGCCGGTTTTAAACAAACACTCAATAGCCTACTGATTCTGTGAGCACCGAGCCTCATGCAACGGCAAAATGTCGTATACATTAATTTCACATGCTGTAATAAAGGTCTTACTGTTATTTTAATTCTCATTAGAACATACTTAATACTTTAATTTTATTTAGTGTTTACACTGTTCTGAACAGGCAGTAAAAATGATATAGTAATCTAACAGCACCTGTTTGTCACACACAATATGCACAGCGCTTGCTCCTATACTCTCATTATTACAGTTAGAATGATCATTATAATAATAAGTAATGTCAACATTAGTAGCCTAGTATAACCACCATTGCGCTGTAGGCTTAAGAGCGCGTCCTGTTTCGTCTTAATAGCGTAACTTAGCTAGGCCTATATTTCAATATGTAGGCTACTGTTAATTCGTCCATGCCATCGCACAACATACGAGACATTCATGCTTTCGAAATGCAATCAAGGATTTTTGTTTTTAAAATTAAGTAACAAAGAAAGCTTTGAATAATTAGCCTAAACAATGAATCCACTGCAATTCACGAATGCATGCAACTGTTTCTAGTCTGCTGTAATAAAGGGATTATAAATATATATTAGAGGTCGACCGATTAGGATTTTTCAACACTGATTATTGGAGGACCAAAAAAAGCAGATGCCGATTTTTATTTGTAATAATGACAATTACAACAATACTGAATGAACACTTATTTTAACTTAATATAATACATCAATAAAATCAATTTAGCTTCAAGTAAATAATGAAACGTGTTCAATTTGGTTTAAATAATGCAACAACAAAGTGTTGGAGAAGAAAGTAAAAGTGCAATATGTGCTATGTAAGAAAGCTAACGTTTCAGTTCCTTGCTCAGAACATGAGAACATATGAAAGCTGGTGGTTCCTTTTTAACATGAGTCTTCAATATTCCCAGGTAAGAAGTTTTAGGTTGTAGTTATAGGAATTATAGGACTATTTCCCTCTATACCGTATTTCATTAACCTTTGACTATTGGATGTTCTTATAGGCACTTTAGTATTGCCAGTGTAACAGTATAGCTTCCGTCTCTCTCCTCGCTCCTCCCTGGGCTCAAACCAGCAACACCACGACAGCAGCCACCATCGAAGCAGCGTTACCCATGCAGAGCAAGGGGAACAACTACTAGACGGCTCAGAGCGAGTGATGTTTCAAATGCTATTAGCACGCGCTAACTAGCTAGCCATTTCACTTCGGTTACACCAGCCTCATCTGGGGAGTTGATAGGCTTGAATTCATAAACAGCGCAATGCTTGACGCACAATGAAGAGCTGCTGGCAAAATGCACGAAAGTGTTGTTTGAAAGAATGTTTACGCGCCTGCTTCTGCCTACCACCACCCAGTCAGATACTTAGATACTTGTAGGCTTGTATGCTCAGTCAGATTATATGCAACGCAGGACACGCTAGATAATATCTAGTAATATCATCAACCATGTCTAGTTAACTAGAGATTATGATTGATTGTGTTTTACAAGATAAGTGTAATGGCGTTCGTCTGTTGAATGAAGAGAGTCGGACCGAAATGCAGCGTGTTGGTTACTCATGCCTTTAATGAATGATATGACGGTACATGAAATAACTGAAATACGAAAACAACAAACGAAACGTGAAACTAATTACAGCCTATCTGGTGACTACAACACAGAGACAGGAACAAACACCCACAAAATACAAAGCGAAAGTCAGGCTGCCTAAATACGGTTCCCAATCAGAGACAACAACAAGCACCTGACTCTGATTGAGAATCTCCTCAGGCAGCCAAGCCTAACAACACCCCTAATCAGCCGCGATCCCAAATAATACAAACCCCAATACGAATACAACATATAAACCCATGTCACACCCTGGCCTACCCAAACATATAACAAAAATACAAAATACAATGACCAAGGCGTGACAATAAGTTTAATGCTAGCTAGCATCTTACCTTGGCTTACTGCATTTGCGTAACAGGCAGTCCCCTCGTGGAGTGCAACGAGAGAGATTTCCGATTGTTGTGAAAACTTGAAATCGGCCATTCCGATTAATCGGTCGACCTCTAATATATATATATATGGAAGAAAAAAAAATATTCCATTAGAACAGACTCTCTGGTACACGTATTTAGTGTTTACACTGTTCCAAATGACCAGAAAATAAATTGTAGTCTAGCAGCAACTATTTGGCACACAATCCTCAGGCAACACTTGCTATTAATACCCTCCTTTATCTGGATCTCCAGTAGTTTCTACAAAGTCAAATGTCTTCCATTGATCTGACTTCTCCTTTCCCTCCTGAGCAACCAGTAAACATATATATTTCAAGTAATATATATATCCCCCCCCCATAAAAAAAAAAACCTAATGTGGGATTGGAAATTATGCAGACAATTACATTGATAGAAGCCACAATCTATCTGCAATATTAAAGCTGATCTACCACCACACACACAAAAAAGGTGCTCTTTATGTCTTGTAAATCAACCTGTTGTCTCCCAGATGGAATTTCACAGAAGGATGTGTTTTTTTGTTGCTAGATGGTCCATTTTTAGTTGGACTGAACCGGGGCTTCATGGATGCCTTTTAACTTCGACTCTCCTGGCTTGCCTTGCATTTCGCTGCACCCGCAATAACATCTGCTAAATATGTATATGTAACCAATAAGATTTGATTGGTCCGCGCCTTTGCTGTTCACCACTCCTTCCACATGAACGAGCCCCCTGACGCGCACACGCAGAGCTAATATGCTTAGGATTGTTGGCTCAACCCGGCGACGTCCATCGTCACTGCCAAATGATGCGGTCAGCAGTTAATGGCTGTGACACCCAGGTCACCACAACTCGGAGCCAGGTGGTTAGGCGATCAATACCAACCGCCATAGGGAAACATCTGAGGGTATGGTAGGCAAGTCCTCACCCTTCCTCTCTCCCCCACCCCTCTGGTCCCTCTTTAAAAAAAATCATAATGATATATACCGTCGAACTTCAATTAATAGCCCAGGCGTTTATTTGATATCACTGAACACAACACGCTCTTAGAGGCTTCTATTTGAGCCAGGCGTTTATTACATAAACTTCTGGGCGCACCCATCCCATTAGCGGGACCATTTTCATCAACATCCGCTGAATTGCAGAGCGCCAAATTAATTACTAAAAGTATTTTATCAGTTTCATCACAAGTGCAATATAGCAAAACCCAGCTTAGCTTGTTGTTAATCCACCTGGCGTGTCAGATTTCAAAAAAGCTTTTCGGCGAAAGCAAACCAAGCGTTTATTTAAGGACATCTCTCTCAGCAGACAAAACATTACAAACAGCTAGCAGCAAATTAGATTGATCACAAATCAGAAAAGCAATAAAATTAATTGCTTCCCTTTGATCTTCGGATGTTTGCACTCACGAGACTCCCAGTTACACAATAAATGTTCCTTTTGTTCCATAAAGATTATTTTTATATCCAAAATACCTCTATTTAGTTGGCGCGTTATGTTCAGAAATCCACAGGCTCGAGCGGTCACGACGGGGCAGACAAATTCCAAATAGTATCCGTAAAGTTGGTAGAAACATGTCAAACATTTTTTATAATCAATCCTCAGGTTGTTTTTACAATAAATAATATTTCAACCGGACCGTAGCATTTTCAATAGGAGAGAAAATGTCTACTCCAAGCTGCTCGCGTATGCAAAACGCTGCTGGCACCCAGCCATCCACTGACGCGATGTGATCTTTCTCGCTAATTTTTCAGAAAGCCTTTTTTTTCTCAAAAGCCTGAAACTCGGTCTAAAGACTGTTCAGACCATGTGGAAGCCATAGGGAAAGGAATCTGGTTGATATCCCTTTAAATGGAGGGATGGCATGCAATGGAACAGGGAGCTTTCAAAATAGAAGGCACTTCCTCTTTGGATTTTCCTCAGGTTTTCGCCTGCAATATCAGTTATGTTATACTCACGGACAATATTTTTGGGAAACTTTAGTGTTTTCTATCATAATCTGACAATTATATGCATATTCTAGTTTCTGGGCCTGAGAAATAGGCAGTTTCATTTGGGTATGTTTTTCATCCAAACATCAATATACTGCCCCCTTGTATCAACAGGTTAATGCACACCGCTTTTGCTGATTTGCATAATACTTTTTCAAATTTCAAACATAAGTTTACAGCATTTTTTTAATACATTTTTTTTCATTTCCTGCACTAATGTATTATCATCCTTGACAAAATACTTATTCTCTTTGACAGTGCATTTTCGGCAGTTCTTACCTTTGCCACCAAAAGGCGACCCAATGATTTCTCAGCTGTTAGCAGCCAATTGCTAGAGGTTTCTTAATGGCGATTAAAAACGGATGATTGCCATTTTTGGAGGCATTACTAAATTATTTAATGTAACAAATCAAACTATTAAAGTAACAAATCAAACTATTAAACCTCAAACAATTCATGGTAACCACATAAACAATTCAATTAGACTGGTGTTTATTTAAAACTGATGTTTTATTTGCTGAAATGTGTGCAGTTTGCCCGGGTATTAAGGGACCCGCGGCTATTTGAGACTGTTTTAATTGAAGTTTTACGGTAGGCTATTAGTTCATACTTTCTTGGCTATGACATAGGCCTTCCTATTCTGTCCTATGTTTTTGTCCCTGTTGGTCGGTGGTGTAGTATGAAATTGCCCCCTAGATCTAAAGTCAATTTTGAACTTTTCCCTTCTAATGGTATAGGGATGATAAGCTGATCCCAGATCTGTGCCAAAGGACAACTTCCATCCCGGGGTGCGTCTGAGTCATACGACAGTCTTTACCTGTCAAACCTTTACATTGTAGTACAGCCCTCAAATACGAACTTATTGTATACATGGAGAGCAAAGCATATACTCCCCTCTCTCGATATGACTACCTGTCATACCCTGTACAGCACTCTCAGTGGATTTCAGGCACGCTGTGTGGAAAGCTACATCATGCCAGGTTAAGACTAGCTTCTGCGCCGCTTCCCGGGCAGTTCTGAGCAGACTGAAATAACCACACACACCTTGTCACCATCGTGTGTGTGCATGTCACCCTGCTAACACCGCTCCTGTCGTGATGTGGCGGTACATGTATGCTCGATGGATGAGGAGCCAGATCCATGAATAATGCAGGATTCATAGAGAAGCTGTGAAAACATGCTGTTCATGTCATGTCTGGGCATTCGGTTTCAAAGGATCCCTGCCTGCCCACACACAGTGCTCCTCCAAGTTATCTGAGACTTGTGCTTATTTTTCCTCTCTCCTTCATACCAACATGCTTCTACGGAGTCTGCTTTTCTCACCGTCCCGCACCGGGCTTTGCTGGCCACACTGCAGGCTGTACTAAGCATCTGGCCATTTCCTCCACTCTTGAGACTGGTAGTGCGAAGCAATTAAACAAAATGTCAGCCACTAATTGACCGATATTCGGTTCAATTTAGAGCTTGACCGATTTTAATTAGGGGCGATTTTCAATTGATAATTGGCCTTTTTGGATGCCGATTATGGCCGATTACATTGCAATCCATGAGGAGATGATTTTATTTTCAGATGTTTTGAAGCTGGTGTACCAAACTGAAAGTAAAGACGCAAAAATGAATCTTAAGCATAGATATAGTGCACATAAAACAGATCTACCTCTTCTTAGACCTGCTTTCAATGACAGAAATGTGTTACAGATCTATGTGAATTTGGCCCCAGAAGTTACATATTGCAGCTTTAATTAGAACAATTTACCTTCTCATTCTAGGACTGGAAACATTGTTTGCAGAGTTCAAAACATGCTACACTTATGAAAAGCAAGTTCTGGTTTATTTTATGCCATTTACGCGGTCATGTGAGCAATGAGCATATTTGTTTTTTCTGTTTATGTTGACTGAGTGTGCGCACACGCGACTGAACAAGTACCCAGCCTTCTTGCAAATGTCAAATGTAGGAAAGTGCGCAGTCGTGTTTCTGTCACCCCCCCCCCTCACCTCAATGTAAGCTAACAAAGTCCTTTTTTTTAGATGTTTTATTTTTTATATACATTAATTTAAAATTATAATAGTTCCTCAGTGTTTGAAAAATCTTTCCAAAACTCTCCCCCCTCGATAATCAGCGTCACTGATAAATTCGATATGGATTTGTGCATCTCATATTCATACTATAGCATAGCTGTCCCCTTCATACTTTCCTTGTCAAGTCATCTTATAGCCTACTTTCGGAAACATTTTTTTAATTTTTTTAAAACAAGGTTAATTAAGGAACGGAGACACATTTGCTCGTGTCTGACATACGCTGGTGGCTTTGTTTGACAGGTGCTTTTACCTGTATGCGTGTGTGAGTCTCCTGATTCTCTCAAAAGGCCTACGTTCATTTAGAACGTTTCCTAAAGTAGCCTGTCTGGACTCCGTCTCTTTAAGAATCAAACGCTCCTGTCATGATTTAATCTTGTAGAAGGCCTACTGTCAAGTGCTTAGGTTACATTTTTTTAGTCTTAAAAAAAAATCCCCTCTTTTGTTTAATGTTTTTAAATGTAGAAAAGCCAACAGGCAAAGGAAAAGGTAGGCATATCTTTATTTTGACTCTGTTAATGTTGTCAATACGAAAACAGATCCTTTCCAACCTGGCTTTTGCTACATTTGTTGGTACATAATTATAAGTAATAACCTGAACAACAATGGAATGCTATGATAATAACGAAGTGTAATGGCTTGTTTCAAAGATTATTTAAAAAAATCAAGAAACATATCCATGTAAACAAGTGTACAAACAGAATTGTGACCTCTCCTTTTTGGACCCCCACCCCTCACCCCTTGTACATTGGCCTGGCCAATTACCTTAACCTTAAATTCCAAGACAGTCACAGCTCTACTCGGTGAGTAATACAGTTCAAATCAATCAATCAATCTCATCTCCCCAACATAACCACCACAGAGCAGTCATCTCTGGCCAGTAATCTGCCGCCGGTCTGGGGCTCGGTATGTAATTGAGTTATTATCTCAATCTGTACACAAACAGGCCAAGCCACAATCCCACAGCCTGCTGGTCAATTCTCAAGTCGGCTTCTGTCCACTCTAAACAGTGCACTATTTGACTCTGTTAAAGCAACTATCCAGTGAAAATCTCCCTCTTTAAAAAAAAAAGCTCAGATTCTGTTAACGCGTACCCACATAATGTTGTTGACTCGTCCTGTACTCGCATATGTCTTTATTATACACGTGGTGTATAATATATGCCTCTCTCACTCCCTACAAAATCCTCCCAATGTCTATCCACTCAAGTCCATCTTGGTTCCATCTCTGACGCGTGTCACGTTACGCTTAGGAATAAAGGTCAGCCCTCTTAAGATGTCACTCAGCGCAAGGATGGCCTTCAAGGTCCTTCTGTGAGCCTCAGCTATGTCTTTTGGTACTGTGCGTCAAAAGCATGTTTTCCTGCAATTTTTCCTTGTAATGCTGTTGTAAACATGGCATCTCGTCATCTTTAGCGCAGTTCTTGCATAAGTCATGGCGCCCTAATTTCTTGACTGCGGCAGGATAGGAGGGAGGGGAAGAGGATGGGGATGGAAATTGAGAGTAGGGAGAGCAGAGAGGAAAGGAGATGGAGGGAGAGAGGGAAAAGGAGACCCTCTGTTGAGTCGCCAATAAGCCACTGCAGCCTCCTTCGAATGTAGCCGAGCCCAGGAGTGCTCTGAATCGCTCTCCCAACACCGCTCGTGTCAGGCTGAATGCACAGCCGGGTGTCATGACTCACTGTGTCACATGAAAAGGCGGTGCTCTTCCGGTGCTCTTGCATGGCTCTTGTGTAAAGCCCTTGGTGATATGGCTATATATAGAGGGGAGAGAAGAAGCAAGACAAAGACGAAAACAATCTTTTGGTGCTGTATGGCTGACTGTTGGAATGCCCCCGATGTAAGGGTTTAGGAGAGGGGTGAATGTATGCGAATGACTGGTTATGTTTGTGGCTTCTCAAGTGGGGGGTGTGCAAGGCTCGACTGAGGTACGTTTGCTGTAATACACAGATTAGATCTAGGATCAGTTGACCCTTTCCCTAATTGTAACGCGTAATTAGAGTGATGAGAAAAATCTGACCCTGTATCAGTGGTTAGAAGCAACTTCTACCTACATCCACATTCTACCTTGTCAACTGTTATGCTTCCTGCTGTACGTCCATTCCTGGCCTATTAGTGAGGACAATGGTAAACTAAGTAGGAATGAACAGAAGCTTATCCATAATATTATTGACTCGTATTCCTCTGCTTTGGAACCAAATCCAGGACGTTGAATTTCGAGGTTGCCGTGGGGATTGCTCACATCCCTCCCCTCAAAAGTAGGAAGACTGCTGTGTCCGGGAATAGTTGTTATTCCACCTGGTCGGGAACGCTGGCACCATGCATTCATAACGCTGAGCGATCCCAGGGTCAGGTGTGTCTCTCTAATTCACTCCAAAGCTGCACCGACTGGATGGGGGGGGAATGGCAGCATTCTCTGTAAAATGAGTGGCAGGTACATGCTGGTCTGGATATCTTTAAGAAATGGCTTTCTTCTTGCCAGTCTTCCATAAAGGCCAGATTTGTGCAATGTACGACTGTGCAATGTACGACCTCAGCTGTAGATCTCTGCAGTTCATCCAGAGTGATCATGGGCCTCTTGGCTGCATCTCTGATCAGTCTTCTCCTTGTATGAGCTGAAAGTTTAGAGGGACGGCCAGGTCTTGGTAGATTTGCAGTGGTCTGATACTCCTTCCATTTCAATATTATCGCTTGCACAGTGCTCCTTGGGATGTTTAAAGCTTGGGAAATCTTTTTGTATCCAAATCCGGCTTTAAACTTCTTCACAACAGTATCTCGGACCTGCCTCGTGTGTTCCTTGTTCTTCATGATGCTCTCTGCGCTTTTAACGGACGTGTGTGTGTGTGTGTGTGTGTGTGTGTGTGTGTGTGTGTGTGTGTGTG